>NC_054559.1:19098791-19441291 GCF_017654505.1 Polyodon spathula
AGCACCTCAATACTTATATTAATCTAATACCCAGGTCGAAGAAGATTGCAAGCACAAATAATAACAAATGGTGCGCTCTTAATCCCCTGCAGAATCTCAGCTACCCGCTCGCTGGTTGATTAGAGATGCCGGGCATCACTGTACCAGGGGCTCTCAGCTTGCTGCCAGATTGCTGGCATTGCATGCCATAGCAACCCCATCTCCGTGGAAATCCAAGTGCAGAATGGTCAGGTTCAACTGGTTGACTGGCAGCCGATTTGGCCTGGCCGCATTTATAAAAGCACCTGGCATTTTAGGAAGGGGCTCGAGAGAGAGTGACACAGGCAGAAGGCTGTTGTATCCAACAGCCCACACTGGCAACAGTTTGCTGGAAATAAACCCCTTGCTGTTCGATTGCTGACCCTGCCCACTGTGACATAAGCGTCCTAAACGCAAGAACAAAGACCAAATAAGCACATCAGAGAACTAAGTGAGTCGGGGGTTAGGGAGGGTAGAGTCTAACTGTAAAGATGATTAAATACCCTCTTTAATACTTTAGGAAGACAGTCAAAGTTTGAGGTTATAACCGAATTCAGCTCTTTGATAAAACGGGCTGAAATAACGCCCCAAACTCTCAAGCTTAGGATCAGCATGTTCACTATGTTAAAGATTCTCAAAGTGAGGAAAGCGTGTGTCCTAAAAATCAAATCAAGCAGCTGAAAAGAAGACAGTTGTTGAAGTTGATATTATTTATTGGAACAACATATTGTCCAAAAAAGTTTCTAGCACCTCTCCTCCCCATCCATAGACAACAGAGATCCTTTTATAACAAGCCTCAGGCTTCAGCAGGTTAAAAACATTAAGAGAAAGTTTCCACTTCATTTTCTGAATTTGAAATAAAGTTTTTTTTTTTTTTTTTTTAAAAGGCAGTGAAAAATAATAAATAATATAATAATAATAATAATAATAATAATAATAATAATAATAATAATAATAATAATAATAATAATAATAATAATAATAATAATAATAATAATAATAATAAAATAATGGCTTTCATCACGAATAATCCCAAGAAACTTTTCTTTCATCCTTTTCTGTTGCACATTTCTAAACTTGCAAAAACATCATATCCAAGCAGGGGGGGTTTAATCCAAGGGGGATCCACCCACACCACAGCGCCCCCTAGCCACCTGCAGGTGCATTTCAGGGACGCATGATTCACAAGCCTGAACTTTTACTCAGAGACCCAGAAAGCGAGACGTTTGGCAGAGAAGGGAAGAGGAGGTGGAAAATGATGCAAGAAAGATCGGAAGGAAGAAAGCAAACCTTGAGAGAGCCAACTCATTACACAGAGGTTCTTCCAGCACACTCATCACCACGACTCGTGTTGTGTAAAGTAATGTATATTATTATTAAACTGAGAATTCTTCTTTTTTTTAAATGGAAAATTCCACAGCAGTGAGCGAATGCCTGTTTTGACTTTACAGTCTTCTCTTACACACAGCCTTGGGCACATTCTACACAGGCCAAATATATACTCAAAGTCCAACTCATGTAATGTAAACGGAGACAAACACAAACCTCTTTGTACACTGACAAACACAAAACGAGTACAGAGCACACAGTACTGGGAATCTGAGAGCCAGCAAACACAGTCTAAACTAGATACAAGATGAGTTACTTGAGTGTTCTTTAGAAGAGACATTGAATTACATGTACCAGTTGCAAGGTTCTAGTTTGGATTTATTTCTCCTTTCATAAAATAGGAATTCTGTTTATGAATGCATTTATTTATATCTATGAAGGATCGAGGCAGATCACAATAAATCATCCATAGATACAGTGATATTAACTCTGAATAAAACCACCCACACAAATCAGGTTTGTCGAAGACTAAAAGTCTAAGATTGCAGTTTCAAAACTACTCACATTATTTAAGATGGCGCCCTGTTGTGTTAGTACAGTAAGTTACAATAAACCCCACACCCACTCCCACATCCACACCAGCTTTCGCTACAACAACACAGGGGCGTGCCCAAGTCCTAGAATTTCCATTCAAAGCTGTTGATGTCTGTATTTCGTCAATCTGGCCTTATAAGTCTCTCTGACAGATCTGCACTCAGACGTGTCTCCTGTGCTGGACTGAGATCTGGCACAGGGCAGTGCAGAAGGCAGGACTCAGCTATTCCCTGTGTTCTGTGCAGAACTGCTGGGCACTCTGCCTGTTCCAGCATTGCATTGGAATGATGATGCCCAGGCCTCTCTTGGAGGGGGGGTCCCAGTACGTGTGAGATGTGATAGAGGCTGATCCGGCACTTTCTGTAACAGAGCAGGGTGTGGACTCTGAACAGCACACATTGTACAGAAACAAGGCTAGCGCTAGCGATCTCATAATGTATGAAACTACAAAATCAGTGATGAATTATTGCTACCCAATACAGTTCCAAATGGGAAAATTCACAATCCATAATAATAAAGGCACACGTTACTGCCAGTATTTTCAAAACTGGATGTATACATGCGACATTCAATAATAAAGAATTTAATTACTCACACTGGAAACTAGCAAACAACTGGAAACTACCACTCCAATCATCTGCACTGTTTGTTTATCAAAGCTCAGCAACCACATGCTAAAGATGCATCCGTTTTTAAAAAAACAACTTTATGAATTTAGACGTAATCAAAGAAACTACAAAATTATATTGGAAAAGTCTACCGGAAGTCCTTATAATAGTACAGTATTTCATGTTATAATGTCACATTTTTCAGCTTTTTATTTTCGTTAGGTCTATGGAGAACTGCAAAGCGGCGTGTAATTCAATATGTTACCGTCACATTATTCAGCAGGTTTCACGAATCAAGCATTTGTTCTGCGGGGTGATGCAAAACTTGTGCTGCACATGCTGAATGTTCTCAATAGCTCCAGGAGAAGTCGGAAGCAATATGTCCTGGAAAGGGTTAATCTTGTATTAGGCATTCCTTGCTATTGGAACGTTACTGCTGCCGGCAGCAGCATGCGTGGGATCAAGAAGTAATAACTGCATTCTGGCTGTATGAACTCTCCCCTACTTCCCACACTGAGGCACCACAGTGTATTATTCAAAGCTCTCTGGACAAGTGCGGGAAGCTCAGCTGGCATACTGGAGACTCCACGTGTACAGAGCATGTATCTCGCATGAGAATTACATTTACCCAAGTGGCTGCTGTGTGATGTTCAATATTTGATCCTAAAGGGGCGTCACATTTATAAAGTAGAACTTGCAATTCAAACATGCATTGGTATTGTTTACATTAAAGATATGACAGGTTCTAATTAACTCAGTAATATTAATATTATAGAAATAAGATCTTAAGAAAGCTAACAATGGCAAATATCCACCAGTCTCGAAACAGTGATGGTTAAGAGCATGTGTAAAGTGATAATAAATAGATATATGAAATATTCTGAACATTTAGGGGGTAGAACATATTTCTTTATCATTTTTTGTGAAAAGTATTGAACAGTTTATAAAACTTTAAATTAATTGTATCAGGAAATGATTTTATTGCCGTTCGACACTGCTGTACTATTAGTACCAGCACCAGTTTTATAAATCTATTCTGCGCATATGATTTGAATACATAACCTACCTTAGCTTTACTACTGCAGTATTTGTGAAGAAGGCTATCCACTCCTCATGAAGCACACCATCTTAAGAAATGTTGAGTATGGAATGCAGCCAAGCTTTTACTACACCTGTTACATAAACACATATACTTTATAATGTGCACACACATGCAGTTTGTTCATACATGTATATATAATATACATAAGTGAGCAGCTTCTTTATTTTATTAATATGCAAAGAACAGAAAGCCCTGTTCAGTGACACTGAGAGTCTGTAGACATGAAACCAGATTCCACCCCTCCCGTCCTCTTACCCTACTGCTGCTAGTTATATTGATCTAAACTAAAGACACTCTCCTTTATTTTATTACATGTAACAATTACTGACAATTCCCTGACACGATGGATTTGCACTCCCAGGGACCAAGGTTACGAGAAGCTATTGTAGGATCTCAAGATGTGTGCAATAGCTTTCCCTTTGTCCTTTATCTTAATGTACACCTTGCCTACTTATTGAATCAGGCAAGCAATTATGCCCTGGACTCAAAGAGTTAACAGAACTCAAGCCCTTTGGAAACCTGATAGAGAGTCTAGAGGGACCCTCCCACCTCCTAGCTAAGCAGCCAACCAGGAGTGTTCACTTTGCACACCAGCCTGAGGTCGAAGTGTATATAAGGCTGGGTGCAAGGCTTTGTGCAACAGAGAGCCAAACCTAGCACAGCTGACTCGCTCGAGACAGGCAGAAAGAGCTTACAGCTGAACCAAAACAAAAAGAAAAAACTGAGAAGATGAAGCTGACGTTGGCAGCCCTGGCACTTTGCGTGGCATTCCAGATGGAGGCAGCCGTCGGCTTCCTTGGTTTTGAAAGGAAAGGTAAGGAGAACAAGGTGCAGTACGCCTCCTGGGACGAGGTCAACGTGATCGCCCACGGGCTGCTGCAGCTGGGCCATGGACTCAAGGAGCACGTGGACAAGACCAAGGGCCAGATTAAGGACATCACTGCCAAGCTGAGCTCCTTCAACAGCACGGTGGCTGAGCTGGGCAGACAGACGCAGAGGCTGCAAGAGGAAGGGGAGGTCCTGAAGGCGAGAGCTCGGGGGCTGGAGGACAGGGAGAGCCTAGTTCTCAGCGTCTCGGCTGTGCTGAAGCAGAGAGCCGAGCAGATGGAGAAGGAGGAGGGGAGCGTGCGCCAGCTCGAGGGGAAGGTAGACGAGCTCCTGCGGGCACAAAGTTCAGGGCTCAGCAGTGTCAGTGTGAGCAGCAGCAGCAGCAGTGACATCCATATCGTCCAGGTGAGTCCAACCTACTGCTATGCTGAGAAAGGGTTTGACATTGATTAGCTGTGAGATCTTTTCAAACAACTACCTTGTTGGGAATGATCTGGCTGTAGAACGCAGATTAGCCAGCACTGCAGTTTGTTCTGGTGTCAGCTTGCTTTTTCAAAAGGGCAAAAAGCAGTGTTAATGTTTCAGAAAAACTTTGTTGCATCCCCAATAAAACACTGATGTACATTTCTTGATGCGCAATGTTATCCAAAGCTAAAACTGGACAAGCAGGTGTACAGTCGTGCAAATCCAGTAGCCTTTACCTTGTGCACACTGTCAGAGAAGCATGGTGTGTTTATTTAACAGAACTGAGACAGATCACTCAGTGAGGCTTAGTGTGAAATGATTGCTTAGGCTTCTGAATTATCATTGACTGTTTTACTGTTATGGTTGAAAAGGGAAGTGTAGGTCAACATGAAGCTAAATGAGGGAGCCCAGTGCTTGCAAGACATTCAGTTCAGCACGTAGGGCTTGTGGAAAGCATGATGTCAGTGTGTGTTGCTGTGTCATGAGTCCTCCCAGCGCATGGAGTATGTGCAGAGTGCAGAGCTAGGACAAAGAAACAGGAGCTGGCTGGTTGAGCAAAACAACAGGTTCAAGGGCTCCTGGACAGAGTTACAATTCTGTACTGACAGGTTGAGCTAAACAACAGACCCAAAGGCTTCTGGACAGAGTTACTATACTGTACTGTAGCATTTGTTCTGCTGCCAGGTTTGAAGTTACACAACAGCTATAGGGAGAGAAAGAGCTTCTTATGAGCCAGTGTTTATTTGAAACGCTAAAGGTGTAGAATTTAATACATTAAAAACAGTGTCTCAGAGTAAAACCCAGTCCTTTGTGTTTGAGTTAAACCAAGCGGGGAGAGAAGGAAAGCCACCGAAGGTAGACTGCTGCTCAGCGTCGCAAGACAAGAATCTGCAAATTGTTTCTTGTTATGCAAGAGCCTTGTAGACTGTAAAAAGCGTGAAAGGAACAGAGGGGCAAGCTTGAATGGAAACGACCTTAGTCAGGACTTCAGCCTGTTTTGCGGTGGTCACTGTTAGCGTGTCGCATGCCCCATTTCCAAAAGAAATGAATCCTAGATTCAGCCAATCAAAATGTTATTTTTTTATTTTTTCAGACGATATGACCGGAAGGTCTAAAGGTTGTCTCCCCTTTTTTTTTTTTTTTAATTCAGAAACTCCTGGAGGCACAGGACAGACGAATTGACGAGCTGGTGGAGAGAATCAAACAACAGCAAGACAAGCTGGACAAGCAGAACGGACACATCAGGAACCTCCAGAGTCAGGTATGATGAGCCGAGGCTGCAGCTTCTCTGATTTCTAGCCCATGGCTTCCTAAGCGCATTCAGCAGTAGTCACAATCTATCAGGTGTCTGACCGTGTTGCTCTTCTGTATTGAAGCTGGAGCAACGCAAAGCTGCGAGCCCAAAGCTGAGGACCATACTGAGACACAAAGTAGAAGAGACTCAGAACACCAGTGCGGAGCAAGCTGATTCCAGTGGTAAGTCAAGATCTAAGATGTTATAAACCAGTACAGACCAGTAGCACTGTGGCTGGCAGGGCTGCAATCCAGCTAGAACTTCTTCAGGTTAATACAGTGCTGCTAAGTTGTTTGTGATTGACCAGAAAAGTATATTATATTATGCCAAATGTTGCACACTTAATGAGACTCGATAGTGTAAGGATCTGGACGGCTTAGCAATCGGGACGTTCCAAAGCTTTTCGGAACCGGCTGGAATCAGAAAGGACCTGATCAAGCAGGATCTCCTTGCTGGCAGGCTGCCAACTAGGGGAAAGTTGAACGTGTGAGGGAAGGTTCAGATTTGGGATGTGAAGGAGGGGAGTAGGGGAGACGGGGAGACGGGGGGGCTGGCTGTGAGAACAGCATCCACTTCCAGTTGTTAACTTTTCGTTAACCTGTACGGCAGTGGAGTGGATTCATTTAAAAATCTTTTTCGTTGATGCGTTGCGGCTCATTTAACAAGGCAGTGTCTTTCACCTATTTGAGATGGGAAGTGTAAACTCATTAGAAAGCAGCAGGAAAATACAACCCCCATAAACTAGAGGGGTCAGAAGTGATGTTTAAAGTAGGTACAGCTGGTCGACTCCCAATGAGCTGTGCACTCTGCAGCCTGGCAGTGTGTCTACCCCCCCCCTCGTGATCAAGCTGTGGTAGATTCCATGCCGTGCCAGGTTGGACACAAAGCCTTTTGTACTGTACCCATAATCACTGGCTTCAAAACTGCTTCTTCCTTCCTAGTCAATGAAATAATTACCGGCATACTGCAACACACCACGCTGCGCCACTGCTGAGCTGAACCATCTGGTTTTGTTTCCTCTTACCAATGAAAAGGGAAGCTAATTCAAAATAAATATACATACTGTACATATATAACAGATTCCCAAGAAATTAAAACAAAAGCAGCATCTGGTCAGTTTTTAAAGCACTCGATTGGTTCAGGTTGACCCTATGCTTCAGACTCACACAGACGTGACTGCGTGAAAGGTAACCTCCACATGCAGCACCGTGCAATAGGCCTGGAGAACACCAAATGCGAATTCCTTGTGGCTACGTGACGTCAGGCTGAATCACAGAACAAGAAGAGAAGCAGCATCTTTCAGGCACGCAGCCAAGTTGGGCAAAGAGGACTCTCGCCTCGAGGGGGGAGAGTCAGAATTCCAGGAACCAGCACAAACTGAAGCGTGTAATACTGAACACAAAGCAGCGGGCTTCTTGGGGGGGGGGGGGGGGAGTCGGAGCCAAGTAAGGGAAAGTTCACGTGCCTCTAAAGGCTAAGAAAAAGTGTGTTTCTAATTTAAGCTTGCAAACTTTGTACAGACTTCTTTTGTTTACACCCCCCCCCCCCACACCCCAAGAATGTGTAACCTTTCCTCTAGTTCCGCCCCCCTTCCACACACACATAGTCTATTCCAGCCGCTGTGACGCCAAAGTATGCCAAAGGCAGTCGTGTGTGTGTCCCCCCCCCGTGGGGGTATTCCCTTATCCCCTCAGCAAGACTAATTCAAAATAAAATATCATACACTTTGCAACCCCTATAGCACATATAAACAGGGGGGGGTGGGGGTGAGGGGAGAAAACACCGGACCTTAGACATTAAAGGATGGAGTGAATAACACATAGCGTAAAGAACTGTCCCTTTAAGGTTGGGCACAGACCTACAGCCATGCTCTATTCGGCCGGGGCGAGCAGTCAGAATATCTAACTGAACTGTGGGTGCAGTGGGGTAGAAAAAACACAAAGGTCATGACATTATCGGTTCGACCTCTAGATCTATTTGTACAAATACTGTTTAATTGTGAGAACTTCTAGGTAATGACATCACTCCTTCTATCCAAATATTCATTCATTCATTAAAAATTAAACGTATCAGCACACAACTGGCCTTTATCTTGGTCTGAAATTCTAAAAATAAAATTGCTGCATTGCATACGTATCCAAAGCGGGGCGCTTAATTTGTAAAATCTTCAAATATACTATATATAATATATATATATATATATATATATATATATATACACACACACACACACACACACACACACACACACACACACACACACACGTTTCTAACACAGGTTTCGGATTGATTTTTTTTCTATAATAATTTACATTTTTTGAAAATGTATACAATGTAACATTACAACAAGCTTCATAAACTGAAATGTAATAAATTAGCTTTAAAAAGAAAAAAAAAAAAAAAAAAACATTTTATACCCTAGGGATATTGTTAAACAATGCATAATGTCTGTTACAGGGAGGTTCCCACCACATGCCAGTAGAGTACCAGTAGAGGCCTGGCATGTGGCAGCACTGAGATTTCTTTCTTGTGTATTCTAAGTGCACACCCTCTATAATGCCCTCTACTCAAGGAGAGCACGCTGTGCGAGGAGAGAGGCAGGCAGTGTTTCACGTGAACATGCAGAGATCTGGTTCTGGAAGCTTGAGGAATGTATTGTTGTGCTTCTCTGTCAGTTAGGAGAGAGGGGGAGGGGAGGGGAGAGGGGAAATCTAGGGGAGAGGTCATGTTTACTACAGGGAGACGCTAATCTGCCAACGGGCTCCAGCCTTGCATTTCTCTAGAAGAACATCGCGGGGCAGGCTCTGAGGTAACTGTAAAATAAACAGCATTTTCAACTGAGCTCTGAGGTGCTGTACAATGTTGCACAATCTTTATCCTGATCGGTCCGATTTCATTTGGTTTGTTTTGACTATGAGAAACTCAGTAACAGTTCTCCGCCGCCCTTCCCTCTCCCTTTTAAACTTGAGCTTGTGCTCTCTGTGCAAGCGTGTTTTTTTTTTCTCCTCCAAACCCCGACGCTTCAAGGAACGCTTTGTTGTCTTCTGAAAGTAGGACTTTTGAACCGAGGTGCACAAACAAGTTCTTCGCTGGCGCAGAAAGGGCAAAGCACAAAGACCAAAAAGACAGCGTCGCGCGCGTGCAAAAAAAATATTAACTTATTGGGAGTGAAAGTCAAACAAAAACACAACAAAAAAAAAACACTGTGACCTGCCCCAGTTCCAAACCTCTTCACTTTAAATAACATGCAGTTCCACATCTCTGAACTTTTAGAATTTTATTAATCTTCTGTGCGTTACTAGTTCAAGATGTGACTTGCTCGTTCATTAGAAGGATAGCCACTCAGCAAGCACTTTTTATAAATCATGTGCCTGTATAAATTGTTTATTTTTCTTTTGTTTCCCCTTTTTAGGAAGAAATACTAGAGATTAAAATGTCTTTTTTTTTTTGTTCTGCAGAGCTCCCCGCTGACTGCCACATGCTGTTTCTGAGAGGACAGAGGCTTAGTGGCGTCTATAAAATCCAGCCCCAGGCTTCACAGCCATTCCAGGCCTACTGCGAAATGACAGCAGGTAATGATGCGTTCGCTTGCTGCGTAAGCAATTCCACCACGAAATGAATTACTACAACAAAATGCGAATAAGAAAAAGCTAAATCACAATTTTCACCCTCTTCACTAACAGAAGGCGGATGGACAGTGATCCAGAGGCGTCAGGACGGGGCTGTAGATTTTGACCAGCTCTGGCAGGCGTACAAGAATGGGTTCGGCACGCTCAATGGTAAATATTAACACTTTCTCGTACTCCACAGCCCTTGGCATCACTGTATTTTTGAGTAAACTCCCCCCACTGTGTCACGCTCGGAGGTTAATCTTTCCTTCTTTTCCAGGAGAGTTCTGGCTGGGTTTGGAGCAGATCCACGCCCTGTCAAAACAAGGGGGCTACGTTCTGCACGTGCAGCTGACTGACTGGAACGACCAAGTCCAGTCCCTCGAGTATTCCTTCAGACTGGGAGGAGAGGAGAGCAGCTATACCCTTCATCTCCAGGAGGGGTCGCCAGGGAACCTGGAGAACGCTCTGAGCACAGGCTCCAGCGGGCTTCCTTTCTCGACCCGCGACCGAGACAGCGACCTCAAATCAGACATAAACTGCGCTAAGCATCTCACAGGTACGGCAAACACACCTCCTTGCACATTGACCTTGACCTTGTTTTTTAACGAATATGCTCACTAAATCACTTTGTAACTTTAAGCGTCAAAAGCACAGCGTGAAGGCTTCTGCGGTGCCGTGCCTAACCAAACTCCCTTCCTCCTCTCCCAGGTGGCTGGTGGTTCAGTAGCTGCGGACGGGCCAACCTCAACGGGAAGTATTTCAGCAGCGTTCCGCGCCAGAGACACGCGAGGAAGCAGGGCATGTTCTGGAAGACCTGGAGAGGGCGCTACTATCCACTGAAATCTACCGTCATGAAGCTTGCTCCCGTCGAGATAGAGCACGACTCCTCGTAGAGAGAGGGGAAACGGCGCCATCTGCTGGGCGCTTATGGAACTGCACCGCTGAGTACAGACATCAGCTCCCTGACTGAAGACGGTTTAGAGACTTGAAAACGCACAGCCTCAGAACCAAAGACTCTGAAGACAGAGGGGAGGGGGTCAGGGCTGTTTCGTGGCTAGCTTGGAAACAGAGACCAAATAAAAGTGAGCTTTCTCTTAACGTGGCATCCCGATTCTGAAAGGAAAGAGACACGGACGAGCTGTTTTTTTTTTTTATTATTTGTCTTTTTGTTTTTTTACATGCAATTGTTACACTGTGTCAATGCTAGTTCACGGCCTGTCAGCTAAAACGACATGCATCGGCCGTCAATTCGTTACATTTGCATAACATTAAGGCCAGTTTACGACTGTTGCATGGATTTCCCACAGATATTGATACTGTTACACAGCACTAAGCACAGTGCACAGTGGAAGTCCTGTGTACTTACACTGCACCGTCAATACAATTCCCTACATGCACCAGCAATCTACATGGCAGTAAACATGATAGTTAGAGTTTTTGCCTGTAAAAAAATCTCTGACAGATAAGCGCACAAAGTTTTACTGTAATTATTGTATTGATTTTTCTGAGGGGGGTGTGTGTGTGTGGGGGGGGGGGGGGGGGGGGGTGGTATATGCTAGCTTCAAGGTCAAATGTGTCCTTGAATTGTGAGTTATATACCTTAAGGTATATAATAATAACGCCTTAAGTGTAGGCAGGGTGGCTAAACTGAAGAAGTGGCATTCACTGAGCTGTGTCCACCGTTCCACGATTTCAGATGGCATTTTCTTGTTCAGTCACGTTGACTGCGTCCAGAAGGTCTCTTCTGCGCCTCCAGTACCAGGAAATAGAGAGGGGCAAACAGCTTGATCATTCCATCTTTGTACATGTCAAGTGCTCTGCTATTTGTACAGCTGTTCTTGTTCTTGTTGTAGTTATTTGTGGGGTTTTTTTTTTTCATTTAAATGTTGTAAAAAGTGAACAGTGTTTCTTTACTCTAACTTTTTGTAATTTATATATCGTTTTCTACAGAGAATTTAACTTTTCTGAGCTTCAAAAACCTGAAAAAAATAATAATGAAATCAATAAAATTGAAGGCCAGAATGTTTTTCTAAATTAAAACAATAAAATAAAAACATCTAAAAATATATATCTGTGTTTCGTGTGTCTGTTTTCAAAAATATTTCTCTGATACCCAACTAAAATGACTCTTATTGCAAGGATATATGAAACCCACTATACCAAGCAGAATTCTTTCACTTTTTACCTGTAGATTTTGGATCTTCGTTACTGAATTATGTCAGTTTTGAGTCAACCTACAGCTGTGGCAAAAAAGTTTTGCTTCATCAAAATGTTTTGGATTGAGACATAATTTAAAAAAAAAACTACATGAAACTTAATTTTCATATTTCATTTTACATCATCTAATCAAAGAAACTACAAAATGGTCTCGCAAAAGTCTACCGGAAGCCATAACAGTAGTACAGTATTTCATGTTAGATTTAAAAATGTCACTTTTTTCAATTGGTCAGTTGTATTTTAATTACACGGGGAAAACTACAAAGCGGTGTGTAATTCAATCTGTTAACATAACATTACAAAGCAGGTTTCATTCGATTTTATGAAGCAAATTGTGTTATTTTCTACAGGGTGATGCAAAAGCTGTAGAGTATGAGATATGGAAAGGACATTTTCAGACTCATAACCCTTCCAGTTCTGAAGTATTTTTGTCGAGTCTAAGATAGGACTTCGAGGTCCCGCCAGGACTGTTAATAAATAAATAAATAAATACAAGGTTGAAAAAAGGTCCCTCCATCAATGCTCCTATTACACTTTGATTAGATGGAATCTATTTCTACAGACTTGCAATGCGCCTTTTCTACAATATAAACATAAAATGCGTTTCCTGGGGGAAGGATTCGGGACCAGGTGTTGAAGTATAGGTATTTCCTCGCTTGATAAATTAAATTGAGCCTTCATTGATTTACGCTGTGTGGAAAATGACTTAACCCTTTAGGTCCCGGAGCCCGTGTGACAGTCCCTATACTTTTATATTGAACATTTAACTTGAAATCACAAAATAGTACATAATGCATTTCCTTAAAAATATATTATATATATATATATATATATATATATATATATATATATATATATATATATATATATATATATATATATATATATATATAAGTAGTTAAATTTGATAGCTCACAGTCGTTAAACGTGTGTGTGTGTGTGTGTGTGTGTGACAGGAGTAAATGCATTGTCAGTTTTTACTGACAGTTACAGCAACACTGAAATCAATTTTCAATTACAGTACAATGAAAAGTAGTCCTATATCCTACCATGCATTTAAAAGTACAATGCATTTTGAATTGAAAACAGTTGCAAGTGAACTTGTAAAAAGCGTACACGGCAAATAAACTGCACTTTAAATCTGCACGTCCCACTGTGATCTCACGGGCATTTTTAAACCACAAAGACAAGGCGTCCTCAATATCAGACATTGAGCAAATATATAAAGAAAGGCAGCTTTGTTTTTACTAACCCCTGAAAAAGCACAAAACTGCTTCTGCTACCGAAAGAGTTTCTATTCAGACTCCCTTTCCTTCTGACAAGCATTTATGTATCAACTAGACAGCTCCCTCTGGTGTCTGACTCTTGTACTGCAACTCTAGAGATTAATTTGCAGAATGTATCGATCTTCATTTCTTGAACGACACTGACCATGAAGGGAGCAATCTCATTGGCTAACGAGTGTTCCAGCCTGCGCGGATTGGTCCCCCCCTTTGAACTTTTTTTTGCTTGCTTCTTGCACTGTTCTTGTAATTTTAAGCAGAATAGTCCGTCCTGTGTTTATTTCACTCCAGAGGATGTCCCTGGCTAGGGGTCTTGCTATTCAACCAACCCAATGCGCTGAAACAACTCGCACACTGCATGACAGCAGCACCCAACTTCAAAATCTGCTGCAGACAAGAACCTCATGTCTAGTTGATTCTCAGAATTCATAACATAACATTCAGCAGGTTTCATTCGACTAGTTAAAATGAGTTAATTCTACACAGTGATGAAAAGCTTTTGCTACAGTACAGCTAAGTGTCTCAACAGATCTTTACATGCAAAGCGAATCAACACATCAGACAACACTCAGCTTGTATTATTTTAATGAGCCGCTACACTTTACACTCCTTATAAAAGAATAAGAATCCATAAAAATATTTTATTTTAATAATACACACTTAAAATACTGGGTACTGGTAGTGGTGGCTGGCAGCTTCCCCAGAAGGAACTCTGTCCGTCTCCTCAGACAAGAGGTTGCATTTAAATTAAGAGGAGGAAACCCTGACGTCTGTTTTAACGCTACTGCAGACAATTAAAAAATAAAATTAAAAAGAAAAAATGAATTAAAAGATCTTGTTTGTCGTGCGTTTTCACTTTCCACCAGCCAGTGACCACACTGTTTGGCAAGTTCATGAGTCGGGTTCCATTAAAAACAGCTGACGGCAAACAAGGTGGGGTGTGGGGGTGTGGGGCGCTCAGTGAAGATGGATGTGGCACAACAAATGATTTAAGCTACTAGACAGTTATATTCTCAGTTCCGGAGGAGTTTTGGCAGCCCTTGGCCCTTTTGTGGGTTTGATGTTCCAGGAGCGCTGCTCTCCTGTCCGTCATGCCAGCGTGGCGACAGGTCCCTCGGGGGTCGACGCTGACTCTCGCAGGGAGACCAGGTGTCCGGAGGCGCGTGGAGAGCGCTGGAGAGGGATAGGGTGACCGAGTCGAGGTATTCTCAGAGGTATTGTTGTAGAAAGTGCAGCAGCATTATCTCGTAGTGCTCGCCTGATTCCGGGCAACGAATACTGTGTCTCTCGTTGGGGTAGATCTGTGCAGGAGAAAGGAGGCACGTTTACAGATAACTAGAGCTGGGTTTTTTTTTTATAAAATGTGTCAACTAAATATTGTAATCTAAAATGTATTGTGGGACCAGTTCATGTACATAAAACCAACAATTTAATTATTAATTTTTTTAAGGTGGTCCATGATTAGTGATTATCAGGGTATGTGAAAACGCCTCTATAGCTATAGTGCTCCTCCTTTACTATAAATAATAACTCCCTATACTCAAAGAAGCGGTCTTGGTAGATATCTGGTTGCAATGTGTATATACCGAAATAAACTAATCAAGTAATAAAGCAAATGCACAAAACCTCAGTGCTGGGTGTGCATCCATTTCCATATCCCGTATCTTGGAACTAAACTCAGCTAATACAAGGCAGCCGCTGCCCTCACCTGCAGCTGATAGGGCTTCCCAGCTCGGATCAGCTGCGACACCAGGAAGTTGGTGTGAAAAAAGTGCACATTCTCATCAAGAAATCCATGCAAGATCAGCAAACGGTTTGGCCTGGATTCAAAAGAAATGGAGAAACAAGAGGAGAGACGCGTGTGTGAAACACTGCAGAACACTGCCAACAAAACGTGCACTCCTGAACTAAAGAAGCTTTAAGTTTTGTTTGGCATCTCCTCATTTGCTTTCCTGTTTCCAGCCCCCCCCTCCCAGTTAAAAGGCATCATACCAATAGCAAACCTACAGACTAACTGGTGAGGCTTGTGGGGATGGAAATATGGCTCCTACTGCACAGCAGCTTCCCCATTCCAGGTTTAACCACAAGCTTGATTAGCCACAGGGTGTCTAGGTAACAAGCTCAGGTGCATCTCATTAAACTCCTAGTAAAACCAGTAATGGATCAAACTGCTCTGCAATGGGAGTCTTATTTCTACCCCTGCGACGATAAAACAGCGATCAGTTTATTTAGTAGAATTTCAGTAACCTAAACAGGGAATGTTCTGAAACTGGTTAATCAACTGCATGCCCTTCTGCAGCAGAGTGCCTGCCCCAGTTCACCACTTCACTCACTCATTGGGTAGCTTGTCCACGTGCAGTGCCACTGAGCCAGCCTCGTAGCCTTGCTGGTTGTTCTCGGGGATGTCCATGTACCGTTCGGTGTATCCAGTATCGTAGGCCATCCATACAGTGACAGGGGCCCCCGCGATCGCAACCTGGGGCAGAAAGAAAGGGGTTAAATCGATAGGAACACACCGCCTTGCTTGGAACTAACCCTGTCAGCAGACAGTGTCAGAAAGCCCAGTAAACAGTAATCACTATAGCATTCATCAATATTAAACATTATTTTGCTCTTAACTGACATCTGCAATATTTCCATACATATTCATGTCACCATGTGCTCTACAGAAACGGATAACCTTATTCTACAGCAAATAACCTCAAAAAACTAAACAGGATTTTTGGAAAGGCCGTTTGACAATGCAGGGATGGAAATAAAGACTCACTGCACAGCAGTTTGATCCTGGTTTTACTATAAAACACTGTACCCATACACTGATGCTAACCTAGCATGCTATTCAATGGGAGTCACATTTGCATCCTTGCAATGTGTTTGGTGTACTTTGTTCAAAAGCAGCTGTTTTACTATGACATCAGACCACGTGCACGATGCTTGCTCCTACAGACTGGCTGTGTTCATTTAGGGCTGAGGGCTCGCTCTTCACTCTGCTCACCTTAAAGACGTTGGGCCGGTGAATGAGTCCCATAAGCGACAGAAAGCCCCCGTAGGACCAGCCGTGGATGGCCACGCGACTCAGGTCCACAAAGTTGTACTTCTCAGCTACGTACTGCAGCCCTTCCACCTGGTCCTCAATCTCTACCTGTCCCTGTGGGACACACAGCAAGCAGGAGCACCTGGTCATTGAAAACAGAACCGATAGGAAGCGAGCCCTATCCATCTACAGCGACCCGTGGAGTCTTACCATGTTGTTTCTGAGAGCCCCTTCAAACTTGAGCCCCCTCTGACAGGATCCCCTGCCATCGATCACCACCACCACGTACCCCAGAGACGCCAAAGTGTTCAAGCGCAGGTACTTCACCCCCTTGAACGAGTTATTGACCAGCTGGACCTGGGTTGCGTAGAGGAACAAACACAACCATTAAGATGCACTTGCCCTGCAGTATACAGTACAAGCATGTTCTTATAATGAAACATCAACCTTGAATCGGACAGAAACCTTAACCCCATCCCAGCCTTGCATTCTGGACCCTGCATACCTGTGGCCCCCCATACACAAACAGCAGAGTGGGATGCTTGCGTCCAGGCTGAAGGTTATGGGGTTTGTACACCATTCCATAGAGCTGAAACCCAGATTTCCCCGGGAAGTCGAAGATCTCAGGAGGAATATAATCTGGAGGACAACCTGGAAAAACAAAAACAAGTCTCAACATTGTCTCAATCCCAAAATTCCAGGGTGATGCTAAACTTTTGTCCAAGCTGTACACTTGCACTATGCTAGAAGGTGCTGTGCCTGGACAGCAGGCGTTCCTCTGCTCTTACCTGCGGCCTCCATCATGCTGGCCCAGAACTCAGGCTCCTTGTGCAGAGGCTCGCGCTCTGATCCCACCAGCCTGTAGACGTGAACGCAAGGCGGCGTGCTGACACTGCTGTAGTGGCTGATGAACATGTCGAAATTCTGAGACAAAGACACGCAAATACACTCAAATTGAAATGAAAAAGGACAAAAGAAAAGTTTCTTCAGTAAATGTATTCCTACTCGAAATCAGGCTCTGTGAAAGCTTTAGGTCCCTGGTGGTATGTGTAGCAACATTAAAATGCGATGACAATCTCAATTTCTTCATTTATAGTTGAAACGTGTGTCGTTGAATTCTATTACAGAGTTATTATAGCTTTTTTGTTGAACCTTCTGCTGTCCCAAGCCACATATCAACCCAGATTAGGGGTGTCCAATCCTGGTCCTAGAGGGCTATTCCACTCCAGGTTTAACAGGCAATGTGATATAATGATCTACTGCAGGGTCTGGATGGAGCTCTAATTGGTTCAGTTAAACAATTTAGAACAGGGCTGGAACAAAGACCAGGAGTGGAAGGGACCACTTTGGCCATCTCTGACCTAGATCACTGAGATGATTCTGTAAACAGTATGCATGGTAGACAGACAGACAGACAGACAGGCAGGCAGACCTGGCTCATTGAACAGCTGTGTGAGAAGCCTGGTTTGGTGAGCCTCACGATGTCGCCCGGAGACTCATAACTCACAACGTAGAGGTGCTGTTCTAAAGGGGTGTCTTTAGTAGCCTGGAAATACACTAACTTTGTAGCTTCGTTCACCCAGATCTGCAAAACAAAGGCAACGTTACACGCATCTCGAGGCAGCTATGCGTTTGAGACGAAAGGAAAAAGCAAACAGCTGGATCGATTCATTTTTTGCAAGGCTGTACCTTTGAACTGTGTCTTGCCAGCACCTCCCACTCCCCACTGGTTAGCGTCACCTCTTCTTTAATTGGGCATTTAAAATCACCTGGAAGAGAGAAAGAGTCTGTCTTGAATAGGAACGCCAAATAGCATGGTCAGACTTACTAGGCTCGATAGGCAACTAGTATCTACTGCATTAAGAATCAAAATGCATGCAATTCTTCCAGCAAAATAACCGATTTAACTCATAACTTTAAAAACGTAAGTTTTTTTATTCCCCAATCCCGGAGCCTGGGACGGAACCCCTCCCCTTTACCTTCACTATGGCTGTAATTCCGTGACCACTGATAGCTCCCTGGCTGCAGCAATGATGTGATTCTGTAGAGGTGGCAGAAGCCTGTCTTGGACTCATTAACCCAGATAAAGGTGATCTCATCATCCTTCGTTTGGAGGAAGGGGTAGAAGATATCGTGAACCTGTACAGAGATATTAAAGACAAACAGAAAAGAAAAAAAAAAGGATTACCTTTCGGTACGTATTTGCATTTTTAAAGTCTGAAAGTGGTATTTGTAACACAGACAAACTACAGCTATGGAAAACTACAAAGCAGTATGCAATTCAATATATGAACGTAACACTCTTCAGCATTCGACTTTATGAAGCGCAATTAATTTTATAGGACGATGCAAAACTTTGAGCTGTAGCTGTACCCTTTATTATTTAATTTGCAAGCAGGGTACCAGAATAAAATACTGTCTGAGAACATTTGGACAAAGTTCTGCAGAACACACACCAAAATCGACAGGAGCAAAGCACTTGAACGAATCAAACTAATGTAACAATTAACCCTACCCCCTGCTCTGGGACAGCACAGTCTGCTCTCGGGACTCACGTTTATCCAGATGTCGGTCACCTCCTCGTAGATAATGAATGGATGCACGCTGTCTGGAACAGCGTCCACGTAGTCCTGCCGCACGGCCTCGTCGCTGGTGACCGGGGTGAAGAGCGCTGGGGGGAGCAGGACCAGCTGCAGCCTCTGCTGGGTACGGTCAAGGAGCACCGCCCAGGCACTGCCAAGGGAAGCAGCACAAGCCTTTAGAACAGCAGCATGCATAGACAAAACCCTTCTAGCAGCTCTGCATCACCACTGCACAAAAACACAACTGGGGGGGGGGGGATAAGAGTGAGGGGAGAAAACTCACTTTAAACCTCAAGGGGTTGGCATGTGATGGGTGCAAGCGAACGGTAATCGAGATAGCAATGAGACAGTCACGCAGGACGTGTGTGTATTCACGTACATGCTTGATTATAAATTTCACATGGTGCCAGAGTCAGACTTGCATTGACTTGACAGACTTTTCATGTCTTATTCCAGCATAGACAGGTTCCAGGCGGTAGACAGGATCTTGCCACTGACTTCAAGGCGCGTCCCATAAAATTATGCTGAACGCCTCTGCAGAGAGGCTGGATTAGACGAGTTTTACTGTACCTTGGAAATCGACCAGCACAACAAGATGTCTGCGATCAACGCCAGGACAAAACACAAACCAGGACAGCTGTCAAGGGGGTAAACAGGACTTACTGTTTGCCCTCTTTAGTCCAGCCCGCTCGAGCTATGTACTCCGCTGTAGGAAACAGCGTGGTGAAGGGAAGTGCCAGCTCCTTGTCCTGTGTGCTGACAATCTAAAAAAAAAAAGAAAATCAATTGCAATCTAAAGCAATAGTCCATCTGTACAGGCTGAGTCATTCTCATATCTCTGACTACACTACCGCATCGCTAGCCCATATTTGCACCAGTGATGGAAATAAGACTTGTTTCATAGCAGTTTCACTATTCCAGTTTTTGATAGAAGCTTAATTAGCCACAGTGTTACGGTAACAATCTCATATTAAAACCAGGAATGGATCAAACTGCTGTGCAACGGGAGTCTATTTCCATTCCCTGTGCACCCAGGAAAATACCAGGACTCTCCAATCAAACACTCTCTCCTTTCTCGCAGCAAAAAAACAAACAGTGTCTCACCCTTCCGAGATGGTCCGTCTTGATCTCCGAGAGTTTGAGGGTGATTTTGGGATTCTTACTGCCTGCAGGAAGACACAGAAACAGAAGTTTGTGAAAACTCCAGCTCCTCCTTCAATTATTTGGCAGTTGTTTTCTCCCCACGGTTCACAGTGCCATGCCGAGCCCTGGCGTACCTGTGCGGGGGTACCGGTACGCGTCCGCTTTGCGCTCCTCCAGAGCCGGAGAGGGAACGTGAATGATCTCCACATCCGATTCGTCCACTTCCTCATAGAGCAGGCGGAGGGTCTTCCCCCCGTCCGAGTCTGATACGAGAGAGAGAGAGAGAGAGAGAGAGAGAGAGAGAGCGAGACTCAGCGTCAACACCCTGTTCACAAAACCTGAACTGTATCCCATCAAAACTTCTAAAAAGTTCATTAACCCTTTGCGGTCCTATGTCGGACCAGGTCCGACATTACAATTTTCCCTTTCCAGTCCATTGTCGGAACCTGTCCGACATTATCAAAAAGACGTAAAGCACAGATCTCTAGTTGTTTTTTCTCCAGAAAAAGCAGAGAAAGCCCTTAAGTGGCCGAGTGAGACCGTTAGGAGCCGAACGAAACCGAAAAGAAAAGGGGGCGTTTCTCATAGCCCCATGCATTACAGAGATAACACGGACATAAAGGAGGAGAGAGCTGCTTCTGCATCCAGCGCTCAAAGAACATCACAGACAGAGCAGAGCTTTTTGAGATGTTATAGTAATAAAATAATGACTTGGATCACATTATTGAGGAGTTCGGTGATAAAACGAGTGATCAGGAGAGGATTTATCAGTATACATGTCTATAAAAAGGTATGTGGAAAATACAGCGAACAAGGGGTGGGGCTTGGCTGTAGATACAGCACTGTGTTTTTTTGCGATTCAATGCCTTTTGAACCTATTTTACTCTGAAAACAGCACGTGTGAAAATAAACTGGACCTGACGTGCTTGACAAGCGCTGAATAAATGGACCACAAAGGGTTAAACAAGTTAGAAGAAAATAAAGAGAACTGAAAAATCAGGTCATGTACATCACCTCCATGCTTTTCTATGTAAAGGTAACAAAACTCAAACCTGTGACGACGGGAGCATGAGCATCCTCTATACATGTGCACACTCCGGTTAATCTTTTTAGAATAAGACACCATTTCAATTATCCTTGGGGTCTGTAGAGTTCTTTACTGGAAAAGCATTAGAGCAGTGATAACGCTGCATTCAAAATACAAGATTCTAAGGCCTAGGGTAACAAACAGAAACTCGTTAATTCATCCTATAACTGTACTACAGCTACTGACACAACTATTTGCAAGTTTATTATTAAGATGCTGCATTATTAGTAATTATTTTAGCGTACCTTCTTTAGCGGTCGGTGACCACCAGTACCCTGTGAATCGATCAAACTCCTCCTGAATCACGAATGTGGCCACACCAGCAGACTTCGGGTCCTCCTTCACGTTATTCAAACCTTTCAGAGAGAGCGAGCACAGAGAAACGTGAGCAACTTTAATCTGCAGGTTGTACCGCGAGGTCAAGGGGCAGAATGGTGTGCGGACCTTTGTGGCAGAAGGTTAGCCGTTTCTCCTCTCCCGTTTCGATGTTGGCTATCCAGATGTCGTTGTTATTGATAAACGAGATGAA
The DNA here is from genome assembly GCF_017654505.1 of Polyodon spathula. Taxonomy (NCBI): domain Eukaryota; kingdom Metazoa; phylum Chordata; class Actinopteri; order Acipenseriformes; family Polyodontidae; genus Polyodon; species Polyodon spathula. The sequence goes on from NC_054559.1 coordinate 19,120,516, forward strand.
AGTAGGGTCCCCCGGGCAGATTTTGGGGTCCATGCGAGTTCCCGAACACTGCGTCTTTATCTCGGCTGGTTTCATTGGGGACACCTGCTAAACAAGACACGGCCCGCAGTGCCGCAAGGTTAAATGGGGCTCGGAGAGTGAATAGGACAGTTACAACATGCTCCCAACAGGTGGTGTTATGCAGCATATAAATAAAAAAATACTTCTGTGCTTCCTTTTTAAAATAAAAATGTGCAGATGCTAAAATTTGCCGCACACACATTCCAGTGTTCTGATATGCCTGACCAGTAGGGTGCGCTCTAGCGCAGTCATGAGAAACAGTCCCTGATGATTTCTCCAATGCCACGCTCCCTGTGGAATGCCCAGCAAAGACCGGCAACTTTGCACAGCCAGGACTCAAACCTGCACAGGTTAGCAGTGGAACTCAAACTCAATGACATGAATATAAACTACAGCAGTGGTTTCCTACTGAATGCCAGCGAATCCCCTCTAAAAACTCACAATGAACCCGTTGCGCCCCCCGTCCCGGCAGTAGAACAGGCTGTTGCTGGCCTGGAAGAGGAAGAGGCCGCTGTGGGGGTGGTAGTCGTAGGAGGTGATCCCAAAAACACCCAGTCGCTTCCTTTCACGAAGCAGCTCCTCCTCCCGAGAGTAAACGCCGTGGTTTGGCGTCGCCTGCCACAAGAAAAACGTCAATCCACGTATAGAAACAGCTGGTGCGTACTCACTTCCTGTGCTGTAGGTTAACCTGGACAGAAGCCGACACAGGTCGTGAGGAGGCACCAGTAGCCGTGCATAACTCAGTTTTGCGGCAGAAGATATTTTAAACCGAACACATGACTTTTTTGCCTCTCCCACTCACTTTCACCCTCCCGTCCCTCACGTTCCACCACCATGCTTTGAATTCCACACCTGCCTGTTATAAATCACAGCCCCCAAATACTGCAACACTGGAGGGAGGTGCTGGCAGATTACCAATAGGGGGAATCCTCCAGTCAGCACTGACAGTGACGTACACCAGGCAGAACCTGAATGCATTTCCCGATTTCTTTATTTTTTATTGCATTTTGGTCTGCTCAACAGAATACTCGGGCAGGTTTAAAAGGCACTTGCCCGGTAATAAAGAATGCATTGCAGAGCAGTGGAAACAGGGCTTAAGTTCTTTCATGCTTGTTCTGTAATTGAGAGTCCTATTCACAAAAAAATATCCGAGTTGATACTGCTTTACATTCCATGTTTACTGTGTGTATTAATTAAGCCATATAAAAACTGCTCATCTCAATCACACAGACCCTTCAGTAATGCTTGCTATTCTATAACCAGCCCACCCCTCCTATTTCCCTATTGCAGTCTGGGATAAAGATGGGCACTATCATTCTTACATGACCAACTATTTCAAAGCTAACTTATGCAAGACACAACATTGTTTGGACCTGCTATACTTGAGCAGTTTCTAATAAGGCAGCCCTTTCCTAGTGTCTATCATCCTCATTATGATCATCACCTGAAAGTGGTCAAGCATCTGTTTCCAGGACAGCACCAGCAGGGACTCTTTACGAACTTTCTTGGGAATCTCGGAGTAAAGCAGCGAGTTCTCTCTGCTCCCGTAGGGCATTCCTGAACAGGGGCGAGAGCAGACATTACAGTGCAATACTGAGCGGTCAGCCAGCACCGTTCATCACATAGAAGACATAGTCATAGAACAAGAAATCAAAGTCAACAGAAAGTTTCGAAAAAGCAATACAATAACGCTAACAGAGGATTGTGTTCATGCGTGGAGTTTGTCTGTTATATCAGTACATATTGTTTTTTGTATATAGAACAGTTGGATCCACAAATAGTAATCATTACATAATAAAGCCACATTGCTGAGCCTAAAACTGGCTAGTGTAACAGTGAGTGAAAGACCCAGATGAAAGGGGCAAACCTATTCAAAACCATGAATGTCGTTCTTGATTTAGGCTGGGTGCTCCAGTGGTTACAGAAAACGTCTTGCCATCCACACAGCCATCAACCATCAACACAACCGTCATTATGGCCATCAACCGTCAACACGGCCATCCAGTCGTATACGAAGCACATATTGGAAACGCTGCAGCGGCGGACGCTCACCAAGGTAGTAGAGGCGGTGGGAGTGAGGTCCCGAGTCATCCTGTTTCTGCACAAACTGGAAGTCGTGGGGAGCCTTGTTGATGATCATCCCCGAATATTTGCGGCTGCTGTGAATGATGTCCCGCAGCCCATCCCAGGAGTGCTTCTCTACGAAGAACTGGGAGGGGACGTCCTCCATCTCCACCACTTCCGTACTGTCTGAGAGCACGTCCACGGCAGTCATCCTCGCTGCGGCACAACTGAGCAGGGGGCACAAGGGGTTAAAGGGAATCAGAGTGTGCAACATCATCACGGAGCCCTGTTCAGCACTGGGGAAGCTAGGCACGGCAAACACAGTGGCCAGCTTTATGCAAGGTTATTTATTCAATTATTTTTTGACACACTACATAGAACTCCCCAGCCCTGAAATCTCACCAATAATGTACCTTTTAAAACTGCCTTCTGTTTCGTCTTCAAGCTTCAACTTCTTTACTCTATGCATTAACCGGACAGCCAGCCTCAACCAGGTTTGGGAACCTGAAATGGAGAGACAGGCAGACAGGCAGGGATTTTACAAACTGTTTTGCTGTAGTCTGGTATTTCTGCGTTCCTCACACGCCCCTTCTCGTCCGAGCGGCCTTCGAGCTCTAATCTCTTCAGGTAAAAATGATCGCGAAGATCACACATTTTATTGAATCTGGTTTTAACGCCATGTAAATGTGACTTTTTCTCCTAGTTAGTAGCTGTTTCTCTCTCACACTTTCCTGAACATCACTTCCACCCCCCCCTTTTCCAGTCTTTATAGGCAAATTTACAGGAAGAAAGCCAAATAATTTTTTTTTTTTTTTTAAAGTGTGCCACTTGTTTACATTTAGATGACTAGCAGAAGCAATTACTACTGATAATATGATTATAGACAATTTAAAATCAAAAGAATTGAACGATAATACTACGATCAATTGATCAAATCTCGCTGTGCAGAACCCTGCCCACATCCTACAAAGAGCAGCCAATCCAGTCACAGTTGTTCGTGACACACCGTTTCTTCGAACACAAATACACGGCTGGCAGAAGATGCCAACGCCTTGGGGAACGTGCCAGTCAGACGAGACATTTCTAAAAGCCAGAATTGTTTTTACAGCACCTTCAGTGGCACAGAATTAAAATAAGCCACTTAACCTCAAAGTGTTTCCTTGCACATTTTTCCAAACTGGCAAGAAAAAAAAAAAAAAAAAAAAAGCAGAAATGAAAATGCTTATAAAGCAATTAACCATTTACTTGAGTCGCTCAAGTGTATTTTAAGACGAAAGAGTTTGAACAAGTGCTCAATTCCTTCTGCACCTTAAGGAGTTCACATTGCCTAGTTATCTTGCTGGTATAATTTTTTTTAAGAAGCCCATTGCTGGTGTGAAGCATTTAGACTGTTGAAATATTGACACTATGAGAGATTGCACTCAGGGCTGCTGGGACGTGCCTCCTTTAGCACCTTGCAGATTTAAGAGACTCCATTCTGGTTAAATGAAAGGAACTGGAGTTGTCACATTGACTGCGCCAAGGATGCCCATAACAACCCTACACCTCACTGACAAGAAAAAAGCTCAATGTGTAATTTTCCAACTGAGTTCATTCTTCCCTATTTCTTTTTTCAAACCTTATACATCGGTCTCTTAGTTCGACACCCATTCAATATTATGTTTGTATTTTTTTTTTTTTTTTTTTTTTTTTTTAAGTGCTAAAAATACCTTAATTGAAATAAAACATTCTGTTAAAACCTGCAATATAAAGGCCTTTCCTTTTTGACCCTCGTTTTTTTGTGACGCTCCTCAACTCTGTAAATAGCCTGCTGTTAAAGTTATAGACATATCCATTAAGCTCACAGGCCTGAAACTAGAGGACTGAATTATTATTATTATTATTATTTATTATTATTATATAACATTATTTGTTTAAAGTCTAATTTACATTTTTCATGAAACGTAAAACAAACCAAAAAAATAACTTGTCATTTTTTTGTGCAGGGGGGGTGGCGGGGTGGGGGTCAGCGCTCTATCTATTCTCTGTTCTGTTTTGCCTTTATCCAGTTGGGGAGGTCGTTGACAAGTCGTTTGGAAAAGAAAAATCGCGTTATAAATCAATAACAAATACCCTGAACCATAAGGGCGTTAGTACCATTTACAATCAATGTGTTTAAATAGACGTGCTATTGTAAGCAAGTTTACAATCACTGTTCAAACACTGCACACTGTGTCGGACATGTATGTATTCGTTTACACAGCAGAGTGAATAAGACATGATCTGCTCGCTTTGTTTGTATACATAAAATCACAGCACAGTAGCAAAACTACATGACATAAATCAATAAAGCCACTCGTTTGCACGACGAGGCACAGCCGGACATCGAGTGAAGAAGCCCATTCATTTCGTGTTCGATTAAATAATTTCAAGTCATTGTCAGTCAGATCTTTTTTTTTTTTTTTCCTATTTTTGAACCCGAGAGCCGCAGCCTCGTTACAACGAACTCCCCGGTTAGTACGAACAGCTACTTACAGATCCAGAACAAGCCCCCCTCTGCGGTTATTGATCCGTGATCTGTTGATATTTTAAAATAATAATAATAATAATAACAATAATAATGATAAACACCGCTGCTATTCAAGATGAGCCCATAGCCCGGAATGCACAACAGCGGCGGGCAGGAGGAGTCTGATGTGAAACCCCGGAAACCGCCTGGGAGAGACCAACCAAAAAACACTTTTGACCCGGGAAGGGTTTCAGCTTCGTGTGGCCGATAGTGAAATTGCATAGATATTGCTTCTGAGGAGGGGGGGTGCAATTGATCGACCCCCCCCCCCGTCCCCCCCTTTCTATTTAGCAGCGCGACATCTGGCGCTTCGGGGGAGATAGGGATCGGTAACTATAGCGGAGAAACAGCACTCTTGTGCTCGTCATATTGGTTTTCAAACCGAGGGTATGTATTTATTTTTATTCGTTTTAAATCGAAAATAAATAGTTAAATTATTGTAATTTGAATGCTTTAAATAATAATAATAAAAGTTATAACATTTTAAGGAAAGGTATACGTGTTTCTGCCCGGGATCGAACCGGGGATCTTTCGCGTGTGAGGCGAACGTGATAACCGCTACACTACGGAAACTGCCAGGGAAGGTCTTTACATGTTGATGTAATGCTATATGAATGCTGTATGTATGATTCGTGATTAAGTATCCAAGAGAGAGAGCAGATGTTACATAGTAAAATGCATTTTTACACGAATGTGGCTAAATCTAATGCTGTTTAATTCGTTAAGCGTTGGTGGTATAGTGGTGAGCATAGCTGCCTTCCAAGCAGTTGACCCGGGTTCGATTCCCGGCCAACGCATCTATGTTTTTTCTTAAATAGAGGCAACACAGATTAGGGTTTTTTTTTTTTTTTGGAAACACGATTCATTTTTATGCATCTAATAATAATGATGTTATTAAAAAAAACAAACAAAACAAAAAAAAAACATAATAATAAAACGAAATTCAACAGTCAGCTTTTTTTTAAAACAACGGTCTGGTTAATATTCTTATTTTATACCGGAGCGCGTGTTGTTATTTGTTGTATTTAAACGAGTACATTACTATGATAAATCTACAAGTCCAATTGACGTTAGCGCATCGTGCAATTACGAAAGAGAACGATAGGGGGCAGCTGTGGCTTTCTTTAGACTTTCATAAGGCAGGACTGGTGCAACAGGTAAGCAAAATACCATATTGTGTGGTCATAGTTTCTTGCTTTTTTGAACAGCTGTTGGACTATTTTGGTAGCTTGCGGTTAGACCGTGTATTCAATGTGCGCTTGAAGTAGGTTTTATAATCGAACGTTTCATATGACAATTTGACAATTTTATCAAAGCATCCTCTAGCAACTATATGAACTGTTATTCAGAGATATCCTTTTTTTACAGATGGCAAAAACAGGTAGAAAATACACAAAGGGTTGTGTAAAGAGTTCTGTATTTTGAAAACTGATCTTAACATTTGTGTTTGCACCCCTAAAGTTATAATAACATGCAGCGACACTAAGCAAAATACGGTCAGAGAACAGCAAAACGCAAAGGCGCCTTGTGTCTCAGAACTGACTGCGCAGGTGAAAGATCAGCGGTGCATTTTTCATTTTCACCTCTGTTCTTTGATGATAGCACGATCTGGGGGTGGAAGCTGTGCCAATGCTGTGTGAGAGCTCACGTTGACAAAACTGCGGACAGCCAGGCAGCGTTGTCATGGCTATATCAGAATCCGCTATGTATTTATTAGTTGTTTTTTACAGTAATAGTAGTCTTGTGCAAGGTAGTCCAGGAGAAGTGAAGCCAATATGAGAAACAATTATAGGATATTCTAAATTGAAAACACAGCCTGTTAAACTAGATTGCTGCTCTGCTGGTCACTCAGAATAGGAAGGAGATTTTGACAGGGAGGCAATCAATGATATACAGGGTTATATCAGGGTTCTGGACAAATTGCCCCAAGGAGAAAAAACAAAAAAACAATTGATAAGACACTGCCCTGTTGAATTCTCAACTCAAGTGAAATCAAAGGAGTGTTTCGTAGGTGTGGTGAGTCATGAAGACCCTGCCATTACTCTCAGCTATGAATACATGTATTTACAACCTCTGGCCCTGAAGAAGCCGGTATCAGTCAATGAGAAGCATTCAGAGGAGTAATCCATTGAGAACGCAGTCTCATTTACAATGAGGACCTGGGAAGAGGCTCGGACCATCACAGCAAATACCATCAAGAGCAAGAAATAAGGAGTAAAAAACACACACACATGATCAATCATAAAACACAAAACTCAACAGCAACTTAGCAGACGCAGATGAGTCGAACATATATGCATACAGTGTAAATGTGGATTGCAGTTCTGGGGGCGTGCTAGAATTTTAATGCATATGTTGTAATATTTCATATTAAATATGGAGCATACTGCATTCATTTTACATAATATTTAATGATTTTCCACATTGGGTCTGTGGCATTCAGGTCCATGTTATTTTGTGAAATAGGACCATGTGAGTTCTCTGTGGATCCTCTCACCTTTCATATCAAACAGAAACTCTATCACTGTGCTTTGATTAGTGGGAATATTCATCTGCGCCCCATCTGTTACAGGTCAGCGGTATAAAATCACGGACTACAACAACACCTATAGGATCAGTTGCCTGTGCTCTGGCACACAGATCTACCTTCCATAATTCAAGCCTTAATCTGGGAATCAAGACACACTGTCTTTTATATATATTAAAGATTCTATATATTAATCTATAATACTTATATATATATTATATCATAATATATATTATATATATAAAATTTTCGACCAAAGGCGAACGAGACGTTTTGATCCTGGGGAATCAAGAATAAGTTTTGTGTATGTTAGTTCATACTTTCCCGATGAAATTTAATAGCTGTCAAATTTGGGAAAGTCAGGGCCGGACTTAATAAAAACAACTCGACTTCTACGTTTTTTGGACATTCAATTATATGAAAAATTATTTGAAGAAATAACTGATCTGTACTCTTGTCCTGTGTTGTATATAAATATATATATATATATATATATATATATATATATATATATTATATATATATGTGTTGTGTGTGTGTGTGTGTGTGTGTGTGTGTGTGTGTGTTGTGTGTGTGTGTGTGTGTGTGTGTGTGTGTGTGTGTATGTGTGTGTGTGTGTGTGTGTGTGTGTGTGTGTGTGTGTGTGTGTGTGTGTGTGTATGTGTGTGTGTGTGTGTGTGTGTGTGTGTGTGTGTGTGTGTGTGTGTGAGTGTGTTGTGTGTGTGTGTGTGTGTGTGTGTGGGTATGTGTGTGTGTGTGTGTGTGGTGTGTGTGTGTTTTGTATGGTTAACAATATTTTTTGAGACTAAATACAGTTGAGGAATCTTTGGCCTCAAATGTCAACACATGTTTGAACCATACAACTGAAGTATTGCTGTTTGTATTCTTTGAGTGGCAAGCCAGAAAGTTTTGTTTTTCTTTCTTTCTTTCTTTCTTTCTTTCTTTCTTTCTTCTTTCTTTCTTTCTTTCTTTCTTTTTATTACATGTCAAAACTATAATTTTTTGTCCCATGTAAGTGCATGTTAATGACCCCAGCTTTATTAAATTCTGTTTCCTTACCTATACATTCTAACTAGCAGCATTAACGCTAATGTAGTTCGAGGAAACCTAGGGGAGCTGATTAGTGACTTTATTTCTCCATACAGCTACACACTACATTACATTCACGAATCAAGATGGAGGGGATTAATCAATAGAAAATTGGCTACATTCGCAAAACATAGACTCTTTCAGATACAGCCCAGCCTTTCAGTAATTATCCCCATTTACCTAAATAAAAAGAAATATAATAATAATAAAAATAACCCTAATAATATTGCCTTGTACTGAAAGAATGGGGGTTGAACTGTGTACATTATAGCAGTAATGAGGCCAGAGTAATTAGATTTGTTCCATTAGAGTTCATATTGTCAGTGATGGGATTACTTAATGACTGATGTGAGCTCTACAGTACAGTGAATGCAGTACAGTGTACAGTATAGTGAATGCAGTATAGTGTACAGTATAGTGAATGCAGTGTAGTGTACAGTATAGTGAATGCAATGTAGTGTACAGTATAGTGAATACAGTACAGTGTACAGTATAGTGAATGCAGTATAGTGTACAGTATAGTGAATGCAGTATAGTGAATGCAGTATAGTGAATGCAGTACAGTGTACAGTATAGTGAATGCAGTACAGTGTACAGTATAGTGAATGCGGTACAGTGTACAGTATAGTGTACAGTACAGTGTACAGTATAGTGAATGCAGTACAGTGTACAGTATAGTGAATGCGGTACAGTGTACAGTATAGTGTACAGTACAGTGTACAGTATAGTGAATGCGGTACAGTGTACAGTATAGTGTACAGTACAGTGTACAGTATAGTGAATGCAGTACAGTGTACAGTATAGTGAATGCAGTACAGTGTACAGTATAGTGAATGCAGTACAGTGTACAGTATAGTGAATGCAGTACAGTACATTCTAGAATGTTATCAAGTGTTATAACAATGGCGACTGATGCTATGGCTGTCTCTGATTAGTGTCAGTGTTGGACTGTCTCATAAGTAACTTCTACGTAATTACAGAGACTCTTAATGTAAAGTGTTGTCGTGTTTTATTTTTAACAGTAGTTAAATTGTAATTCTAATAACAATGTAATTCTTATTTTGCTTATAAGTGTTGTTATTATTATTATTATTATTATTATTATTATTATTATTATTATTATTATTAGTTAAAGGATACAATTATTAAATCGGATAAGTATACACATTGTTAACAATCGTGTCAAGTATAATCTGTCTATATGCAATACACCACAGATGAAGTATAAACAGAAAGACATGGGGATTTAAATATTAAAATAATGTCAGCTATAATGGGGTGGAAGAAACAATTGGAATTGAAAGCTTCAATTGAAAGTGTACTATACAGGAGCGTTTGGAATAGCTCAACAAAGGAAAGCAATTCTTCTGAACATCACAAACTGCGCTTAAATACTTGAAATGACATTACTGCTAGACACCAGCGTCGCGCTGGCATTGCTTAATAAAATGGTTGCTTTGATCAGTTTAGGGACGGGAATGCATAACCAGTCTGTCTGAGTGCATCAAAGCAGTGATCTAGGTTTTCCTGCGAATTCAGTGAAAGTTGCAGTTTTGCTCTTCATCAGCATTAGAAGAGAAATATGTTTTCAGTGATGAGACAAAACTGAAAATTCAAACCAAACAGGAATGCATGAAGGACACCTTCAAACCCATTCATTATATAATACTCCCCCCACCAGCTGATTCAGCATTAAAGAACACGCAAACATCCCCTTTACATTTTGAAGTAATATTTGAATTTTAAAAAGCCATGTTCGTCCCAGCGCTAAAATTATTTGTTGCTTTGTAAATTTCTGTCAAACTCCAAACAACCACATCTTAAACCAGCTTCATTTGACCTGAATTGGCTCCAGACAGCTACGTGTCCTTGAAGTAATATTTGTACCCATGGCAACAGTCCGATTTACCTATTTATTTCATCATAGGTAAATCGGGCTGTTGCCATGGGTACTGAGCTTGATTCTCAAAACCGTTACTCTAAATTGTCATTAGCACGATTTTTTTCAGACCGACACCCAATACACTTGCCAGCCCCGAAGTAAACAACTCAAACATTTAATTTAGGAGCTTGTGGTTAGTCTAAAATACATTGTTATTCATTTTTAGAAATTGCAAACAATCTGGGGTAGACAAAAAAATTGCGACGATTCGAGTAAGTAGCTTTGAGAATTTAGCACACGGACGCGTATTAAAATAAAACAGCGGGATAATAGCGTCTCCCTCAAAGGTAAGGTTTAGCATAGCGTTAAAGAACGCCAGTATTTAAACCCATCCCTGTTTAGAGCTTTAGCCTCTGGAAGAAAAAAGCTGATAATAAAGGACCCTATTTCATAAAATGAAATTTCCAATTATTATTTATTCTGTTGTTTACTTACCCGACGAGGAGAGCGATACGAGTGGGGAGTATTGTTCCGAAGATGGCAAACATTAGGCTGGGGAATAAACAGGTTTTCATTGACCCTGTACATTTGACCCTGCTGCATTGTGTCCATTATTAACTTGCCATGCTGTCAAATCTATACTCCAGTAATAGAAAGTCTAGGGTTTATTATTCTGTTAAAATGTGTTGCATTTTGGTGACTGCTATTGATTGGATTTTTCTACCAGCGCCCTTGATACATTTGGAAAGAAAAGAAAGAGAGAGAATGTGTGTGTATGTGTCTCAGTGTGTCTCAGTCTCAGTGTCTCAGTGTGTGTGTCTCAGTGTGTCTCCGTGCATCAGTATGTGTGTGTGTGTGTGTGTGTGTGTGTGTGTGTGTGTGTGTGTGTCTCCGTGCATCAGTATGTGTGTGTGTGTGTGTCTCAGTGTGTCTCAGTGAGTCACACCAGAGTCACAGTAGGCACGTAGTATACACACACTCAGGTGTGTGTCTCAGTGTGTCACACACAGACAGTTCAGTGTGGGTCCGTGTCTCCGTGTGTCATTATGTGTGTGTGTGTGTGTGTGTGTGTGTCTCAGTGTGTCTCAGTGTGTGTGTCTGTGTGTCTCCGTGTGTGTCTGTGTGTGTGTGTGTGTGTGTGTGTGTCTCAGTGTGTGTGTGTGTCTCCGTGCATCAGTATGTGTGTGTGTGTGTATGTGTGTGTGTCTCAGTGTGTCTGTGTGTCTCCGTGCATCAGTATGTGTGTGTGTGGTACAACTCAGAGATGGGGGTTAGAGTAATGGACTCCTATAAACCACAATCTCAAGTCAGCGAACACTGTGCACTGTTATCCAAATCACAGCCTGACATTGGGAGTAGACGACTAGGTAGGTTTTATACCTGCAGCATAAGAAAGCCTCAGCCTATTCTCTTTTTCTGTTTTCTTCAAGTAAAATTAAAACCAGCAATGCAGATGTAATGCGGTCAGTGAGATTTGTTCTAAGGAAGTCTTGTTTTTTTTTTTTCATGAGGCAACGCTGCAGGCCCTTTGTAGACGGCACGGGTCCTTGTTTGCGCAAACAAAAGCGAAACCATGGCAACCATGTTCCGCTCCCATCCACAACCCCAATTACTGTTATTATTCCTAATGCATTCCCCGAGCCCGCTTTGTTTGACAAGTGGGTGACGCTCAGGCTGAGTAATGATAAAAGAGGCAGGGAAATAATCTTTTTCAGTGGGGTTGTCTTTGAAATTTTTTTAATGGACTTTTTTTTTTTTTTTTTTTTTTGCTCTCTTGACATACACTGTTAACTTTCTCTCTGACATTCAGCTAATCATTACGCAAGTCTTGACCACATTCGCGATAAGAAGGCATACAAAACATATTTGAATGGAAAGATTTAAAGAAAAGACCATTTGATTATGGGGCAGTAGGGTTGCCTCCTGTTCCACAGACCAAACCCAGACATAAATCTCAGTCAGCCTAGCTCTATTAGAACTGCCCTATACTGCAATACAGATTTACCACCAGATCTCGGTACAAATCAATAATCATGCAGGATACACAGTATTGTACTCTTGATATTTGTAGCAATTGAATTTACAAGCCAAAAAAATATTTGGGCAGTTAAAAAAATGAGAAAAAACACAAAGTGATTTCTATAATCTCTATTTGTTCTATTGGAAGATATAAGACTTGAATCTTATAAAGATATGGACTGATTTGAAGGCTGTTGTTGCAAAAAGGAAACCAAAGTCAGTTGCAGAACTCAAAGCTGTATCTGTTGAAGAATGGGCAAAAATATCTCCAGGAAGGTGCCAGGAACTAGTTTCCAAATACAAAAAAAGAGACTGCAAGCTGTAAAGTTTGCAAAGGGTGTGCACACAAGGGTGCCCAAATACTTTTGTCAAAGTATGAAATTAGTTTTTGCATGTTATTTTTCATTTTATGCATGTTATATAATAATTTGTTATTGTGTTACACAGCTGAATCTCTTATATATTTCAATAAAACAGAAATTCTAGCAATCGCTTTTTGTGTTTTTTCTCTCTATTTTTTTACTTCTCAAATACTTTTGTCTGTGACTGTATGTCTTGGTACGTTAGAGCCTAATCTTACCTGAGACAACGTAGCAAATGCGTTTTTTTTTTTTTTTTTTTTTTTTTTTTATAGATGTGTATACTTGTCGTGTATTTTACTTACTTACTGTTTGTGAAAAACAATGCTCTTCATACCACTTAGTGGCAGCGCTTGTGCAGTGTCCAGAACACACCATTCATAGGCACTTCACTGTGTTCTAGTGGGTAATAATTGATTATTGATTTGATGTATGTATGCAGGGCAGATTCTTTGATCTTGTGTGCCTGTGTCCAAAAATATTTTGTTGGAGTCCACATTTCTAGCTACCGAAAAGTGCTTAGGGAAATTATATTATAATGAACAACAGAAAAGACGAAACTCCCGCTGTATTCTCCTGAGCGGAGACAGTTACTTCTACCAGTTCATTAAAAAAATATACAACATACCTTCATCAATTAAAAGGAACAAACGACACTTTCCCATTAAATATATATTTTTAAATGTTTACGTCCCTAGTGGCATTATCAATGTTTCTTACCCTCCCAACCACACCATGAGTGTCTCAGCAGCTGACGTAAATAACATGGCAACAATAAATGTAATAAATTTAAACCTTTCCGATATTTTTTTTTTTCCCCACAAAGTTTTGCTTCCTACCATTTTCAATATTTATTTCCCTCCCAATCGAGTCCCGACTGTCATTTGTGCTTCGGCTTCGGGCAATATAATCCCTGTCAGTCAGTATTGCCCTCCCCCGGGGGGCAATCATTTTCTGATATGTGACTCAAAGGGCAGTCCTTAATTGCCATATATGTGCTTCTGTTTCGTTTTTGTCCTAATCAGATCATTCTGTCTATTCAATCTGGGGCTGCTGCAATGCTTTTGTTTTTCACCTGTTTCACTGTGGTCCTTTGTAAGTCATTAGTCGTTTTCTGCCTGTCTGTGCACCCTTTTATAAGCACATGTTGATCTTTTGTAATCTAAATGGATGGGGTGGGGAAGGAGGGGGGGGGATGGGACTGTTGACGCGGTGCTTTGCTGTACCAAAAGAGCAAGGGTTCTTTCATTAGAGGAGTGGGGCGGAATTATTCAGTTAATTAGGACTTCTAACCCTCCCTCGCTCACACACACACACACGCATCCACAAATAAGAGTTTCTGTTTAATTGAAGGTGGGTTATGTGATAGCTTTGTTAAGCTCTTCTCTCAAAGCGCATTCAAAGAAGGGGCTACAAGTGCTTGGGCAGCTGCTCTGATATCTCTTCTAATTCTGTTTTCACGTCCATTGTACTGCTTTGTGCTCTCTGCGTGTCTGTCGTGCTGCACAGAAGGTGCACTGACCTTCTTAACAGGGCTATTCTGTTTACTGTTTTGAGGCACACACATAAAAAAAACATGTTGCCGTGGGATACAAGAAACCAAGACGCGAATCATGTTTTTTACGGAGAATTTATATTTTTTTTATAGGTTTAAAAAAAAGAGAAAGGATATTTGTCTGCTAGACCTATTTCTGTTGTAATTCCCCTTAAAAGAGACAAAAGTCCCAGGCAGCGAGCATGTCTTGAGCTGAGTGTGGACTGAAATGTGAAGTGTGAATGCACCTTTTTAATATGGGGGGGGGGGGGGGGGGGGGGGTTGCTTTTATTTTTAACACCTTACAGAGCCAAGCCACCCCCTGCGTATTGAGTGAAGTGTGAAAGCGTGAAGTGTCTTGAGTTATAGCCCGTTCTGTAAATCACTAATTTGAATATACTTTACTATAATGTAACGTGTGCAGTGTTGTGTGCAGTCAGTGAGATGCGATTAAAAGCTCTTAGCGCCGATGAGCCCGTCTCTGCTGCACAGTGGTTAAGACGCTCGCTTGCGGTGTGAGGGGGCGCTGGTTCGCACCCAGCCCTGTTAAAATAAGACGTGAGCTTAACTAATTACCTCAAGCTCTTAAATACCACTTATTCTATTTTCATTAAACTATCAATTTTGTATTCATTACTTGTGGGTTGCTATATCTCCTGGTCATCTGCTTTGATGCCATGCTGATAACTGTGATTTTGAATTCCCAGCAGGGGTGGGTGTTACTGATATGCTTGTTTATTTACCCAGTACTCGTAAACGTGGATTCATATTTCATATGACATTGGAACCTGAGATACTGAAAGCTGCAGCCCACCTTCAATATCAAGGTGCAGCAGTAAGTGATGTCGATCGTTCATTTGACTGCATCCTGTACGCTATTGTTGTCCTCTCTCGTTGAGTTCTTACCTCAATTGAGCATTTTATATTTGTAATGAAAGAACGTGAACTCACTATATTAGAGCCTGAATGTAATGCATGGTGCATGCAGCGTTGTTATCTAGCTGGGTCCTTGAATATAGGGGATGGGGGGTATTTCTCGGTGCTTTGCCACAGATCCATTTAGTATTTTAAACAGTCTGCCGCTCCACTCTCCTAAGGCAAGGCATATAAGCTGAAGGGCCTTACATGCACTTACAAGCTTTTATGGAGGATTTCGAACAAAGACAGCCAATGCACCTGTGTTAAGTATACAGCAGGCTCCCAAATTAATAGGACATATTTTAATTGAAATGTATGCAATTCAATAGGGCTCTTCCTGGTCTTTTACATACATTACTGAACTCGCTTCCACTGTTAGAGATGTTGGTTTTTTCAGAACCTTGCTACACAAAGGGGACAATCTGAATGATCGAAGCCATGGCAGACAGCATTTGATATTTAGATCTGCTCAAGCCTGCAAGTAAGAAACAATATAGCGTTGTTTTAATCTCTTTGATAATGGAATAATAAAAACTGTGGTTTGAACTGGTTAGGTCTGGGATGTCGTCTGTCGTCATACCGTCGCTGTACTGTACTTTTCTAGATTTTGGAAATGCGCGTTCCGAGCGTGGGATGTCTGGAGGCGGTAAGGCCAGTGCCTGTTTTGTACGACTGAAATCGTTCCACAGGCGAAAATGCATCAAACTCAATTGACAAATTGAAGAACCGTCATCTTACCGAGATAGAGATACACTTCTTAATCCCGTTGCAAATCTGGTTTTAAGAAACGCTTGTCGCCCAACTTCACAACAAAAAACGTAAGGGCCAATGAAACCCGGTATTAAAAAAAATTACAAAAAAGCCCACCAGCAAAAAGGTCACAGAGCTGCAGCAGTGCTTCCCTGCGATCAGTGTTTCCGCGCTGGCTGGCTGTGGCTACGTTTTCTGGCCTGGTTTGGAATACCCGATGTGGCCAGACCTGACCACAAAGGAACCATGTGATCATGTAACAGGGAGGCATGTGCTGGATGAGAAGGGGAACAGAGCTACACGTGGCTGTGTCGAGAAGTCAAAAAAAAGATCATTGTGGCGGCATATGGGGCAACAAAGAAAGGGACATCCTTTTAACAATCTGGGCTGATTCTAATAACCAGAAACAGTTAGTGGACGCTGTGCGAAAAATACATGCGTGTTGGAGAAAATAACCAGTCCTTGGTGAACACGGATTCAGTCAAACACCACAACAGGCCAGGGACAGAATTTTAAAAAACTGCTTCTTTTTCAGCGTTCAGAGAATTGGATCTTGAGCAGGCCATCTAAAATGGAGCAAAAATAAAAAATAGCGAGGAACGTTCTTTTAATTGCAGCATCCATTGCATGGGTAGTTTTTTGTTTTTTTTTTCTGGATAAAAAATAAACTTGTACACATCATGGCACCCATAGCAAAAACAAGAGACTGCACTATTATATGTCGTGTTGAAGGTCAACCTCATTAGGACGAAATGTTCTCATAGGCATTTAAGCAAAAGTCTACTATTAGAATTAATCTTGGGAAGGGAAAATAGAGATGTACTTAGGCCAATTATTTCTGTGTTTTTTTTGTTTTTTCTTTTCGCAATTTTGCTGTTCTCGGAACCGGGTGCTATTTAGAAACAGTGTGTGTTAGCAGAGCAGAGTACCTTTAATAGATAGATTGGCTTGGTTGTTTAGCGTCATGAGTCCTTGAAAATAAAGAGTTTTTTTTTTTAATGTACTTAAAAAAAAAAAAAAAAAAAAAAAAAAACTGCACCCTGCATTCTACAAAATACGCATGTGCTTTAAAATATAAATACCAAGTGGTTAGAATTACAGTATGGGTACTAAATATTTATTTATATGTGTGTGTGTGTGTGTGTGTGTGTGTGTGTGTGTTTCTATATGTACCATATGTATTTTCCCTAACACCCAGGTCAAAGTGAATTGAATTAAGTCTTAAAACTGTTTTTGTTAAAACAATAGTGAGACAAAAATGGTGTTAAATCAGCAGCAGACAGAGCATTTTATTGTAGCTGGGGTGCATTGTACATGTGAGCACTCTTGTTTGGCTTTTGACTTTGCACAGCACTGTGGCATGCCACGGTGTGAAGGGAGATGTATAAAAATGCATTTCAGTTGTTTTCTAGAATATCACTTTGGATTCCCAAGATTAACTTTCTGAGTTTGTTTTTTTTTTTTTTTTGATGTTTTTATTTTCCTTTCACAAAAAACAGTGTAAACTGAGTGTAAAGTTCATGCCAGCTGCAAACTCCAAAGAATCATTCCAACTAACCGCACATGGTCTTATATACTACATGCGGCACGTCAAGAACTCTACTGCGTTGTTAGTAGCTGGGGAATGGATGGAAAGAAGGACTCTGGTAAATATGTTAAAAAGAAAATTATTTCCAAATAGCTTTTCAAACTACTTAATGCTGTCTCCCGCAGAGTGTTCAGTCTGCTCAGTGGTACCAGTGATTGTGTGTAATTCCAAGATGTCGTGTCCGTTCAATGCAGTTATACAAAATTGCAGAGATGTCTGAATCAAGTTGAAAGGCAGGATATTAAACTGATTGAATACGAGAAGCCCTATTTTAGGAATATGTGTAGGCTGTGCATTTTTAATAGAAATAATGTTTTAAAAAAACGTCTGTTTATTAAACTGTCATTACCTCCAGCTATGGCCAAAGGTTTTGCATAACCCTTAAGAGTTAACTCATTTTGCTTCATAAAGTCAAGTGAAACCTGCTGAATAATGTTACGTTAACATCTTGAATTACACACCATCACTTTGTAGTTTTCAACAGTAACAGCAAAAACTGACAAAAATGGAAAAATGTGATATTTTGAAAATTAAACATGAAATACCGTACTACTATATAGGCTTTTGCGATATCATTTTGTAGTTTCTTTGATTGCATGATGTTAAATTAAAGATCAAAATTATGTTCATATATTTATTTATTTGTAATTTCTCAATCTCTAAATTCTAGGTGATGCAAAACGTCTGGCCACAGCTGTATACGTAATGTTCACAATCTGTACATTGTTGGTTTTGCCGTTTGCTGTATTTCCCCAATGTACTAATCTGCAGGATATTGTAAATAAGTAAGTGTTACTGACCAGGCTGTAAGCTTTTCCAAGCTTTCTGCTTCATTGTACATATTCTTGCAATATCTTTTTCAACACACTTGCGATGGTTTTTCATATTTTAAATAACATGTCGCAGGTCATAAGTCCGTTTTGACTAGTTCTTTTTCTTTCATATCGGTCATGCTTTGAGTCTTTCTTCCTATCAGAATGTCTTCCGAATGTCTTCTCAGTCCTGAGCTGGAAAGCGCAGCCACTTTGGGTGAAGGCACAGCGCCATGAAGGAAAGCTAACAAGTGAGTTCAGTAAGGGTTACCTTGGAAATACAGATCGGATCTCGCTGGCTATAAAAGAACTATGAAATAAAAAATTCAATACCACATTATCAAATAGCGTTGCTTTTCAAGGTAGGATATGACATCTAGACCGCAGTCCATGGAGATGCTATGAGCAGTGGGCATTTCGAAATGACTTTAATAGCTACATCCCAGGGATTAATTACCCAGGATAATTAGGTAAAGAGAGGGTAGATCTGATCCGCCAATCACCATAGTACAGATCTAGCAAAATATAACAAAGCTGTACACAGTAGCCTTTTAATAAACACACTGAATTGTTTACATGAAGCTAATGCAATCTCATAAAACAAAACTGCAGCCTCATCTGGAGGGTCCTTATAATCATGCAATAATCCCACAGAAGCATGCTTGTATGAATTCAAGTTATCATGTTGTCACAGGGCATGATCTGTGCTTAAGAGTGCCCTTTTAAATGCAGATTTATTTCATAAAATGCTTATTGGAGTTTTCCCTTTGTGTTTGAAATCAGTGCGGTCTCCACTTGATTTAAACAGATCTAAACACAGCCATGTGTTAAATACAAGTTCAGATGCATGGATTTGTTAGAAGTAGATATAACTAAGGCTGTTTTTTTCCCCTCAGTAATCACGGCTTTCACGAGTTGCATGAAGTGTACCCATTCTAATACATAGTTTCTGTGAAAATTTCTTTATGGGAAAGAAAAGTGTAAACAGGGGCTATGTTTAGGTCAATTGAGTGCACCCCAACATTTAAGAATGTGATCCGACCTCTTCAATAGTAGTTTAGCAAACTTACTGAAAAGCCAGCGTAAACTCACACAAGCTGGGAACCGAATGTACCATCTAGAAATATAAATTGGTTTTAGTCACGCTGATTCTGATGGTCTTGACTTTTTAAATATCCGGGCTAATTATTTTTTTAAAAGCTGGAGCAGCTGGTTACTGGGTTTTGGTTTGTCCAGCCAGTGCTAGAAAAGCTTGGTTTTATGATTGCAGCAGGGGCTCCTTTCTCTGGCTTCAAGGGCTCTCCTTGGGATTGAAAGTGTCTTCTCAGAAGACCGCTCACCTGGTCCAATTTTCTCTCTTGTTTTCTCCACCCACCTCCCATGTTGCTGTAAGCGGATGTCCGTGCTGGTTTTCAAAGCCGTGTTTAAGTTTGAAGACTGGAAGCTTTGAATGGGAAATGATGGTGTTTTTGTGTCTCCCTCCACTGGTCTCCTGTTCCTTATAACGGTGTGAAGTTACCCTGCAGATAACATGATTAGCTCTCGGATTTCATTTTAAAATCTGTTATTGCATTTGCATTTACCTGTGTGTATTCGGTGAATGTAGTTGCTGTGATGTAGTTTCTGCATTCGTTGAATGTAGTTGCTGTGATAAAAGAAAAAAAAAACATTCAAAGGTTTGTTTTGTTGTGTTGTGTTGTCGCTGAATACACAAGCAATAGATCACATGACGTCTGTCAGGAACTGTATGAAGTTTTCAAAACAACACCTCATTCACTGAACGCAGATATTTGACCTTTTACCCAAACAATTCTTAGTGCTTTCTTTACACTGCCCAATAGCAATGGCCTTGGCAAATGTTTTAAATGCAGTGAGCTTTACTCAAAACCATTTAGATATTTTTCTTTTATCGTGGGGTGGTGAATAAAAGCTCAAGGAGAGGATCTGGAGTCTGCAATGAGTCTCAGTGTTCTAGTGTGCAATGATCCTGGGGGTTCTAGTTTGCAATGATCCTGGGGGTTCTAGTTTGCAATGATCCTGGGGGTTCTAGTTTGCAATGATCCTGGGGGTTCTAGTTTGCAATGATCCTGGGGGTTCTAGTTTGCAATGATCCTGGGGGTTCTAGTGTGCAATGATTCTGAGGGTTCTAGTTTGCAATGATTCTGAGGGTTCTAGTTTGCAATGATTCTGAGGGTTCTAGTTTGCAATGAGTCTGAGGGTTCTAGTTTGCAATGAGTCTGGGGGTTCTAGTTTGCAATGATCCTGAGGGTTCTAGTTTGCAATGAGTCTGAGGGTTCTAGTTTTCAGTGATTCCGAGGGTTCTAGTTTACAGTGATTCTGAGGGTTCTAGTTTGCAGTGATTCTGAGGGTTCTAGTTTGCAGTGATTCTGAGGGTTCTAGTTTGCAATGATTCTGAGGGTTCTAGTGTGCAACGATTCTGAGGGTTCTAGTTTGCAATGATTCTGAGGGTTCTAGTTTGCAATGATTCTGAGGGTTCTAGTTTGCAGTGATTCTGAGGGTTCTAGTTTACAGTGAGTCTGGGGGTTCTAGTTTGCAATGATCCTGAGGGTTCTAGTTTGCAATGAGTCTGAGGGTTCTAGTTTTCAGTGATTCCGAGGGTTCTAGTTTACAGTGATTCTGAGGGTTCTAGTTTGCAGTGATTCTGAGGGTTCTAGTGTGCAATGATCCTGGGGGTTCTAGTTTGCAATGATCCTGGGGGTTCTAGTGTGCAACGATTCTGAGGGTTCTAGTGTGCAACGATTCTGAGGGTTCTAGTGTGCAATGATTCTGAGGGTTCTAGTGCGCAGTTATTCTGAGGGTTCTAGTTTGCAATGATTCTGAGGGTTATAGTTTGCAATGATTCTGAGGGTTCTTGTTTTCAGTGGTTTGGAGGATTCTAGTTTACAGTGAGTCTGGGGGTTCTAGTTTGCAATGATCCTGAGGGTTCTAGTTTGCAATGAGTCTGAGGGTTCTAGTTTTCAGTGATTCCGAGGGTTCTAGTTTGCAGTGATTCTGAGGGTTCTAGTTTGCAGTGATTCTGAGGGTTCTAGTTTGCAATGATTCTGAGGGTTCTAGTTTGCAATGATCCTGAGGGTTCTAGTTTGCAATAAGTCTGAGGGTTCTAGTTTGCAATGATTTGGTGGGTTCTAGTTTGCAATTATCCCGAAGGTTCTAGTTTGCAATGATTCTGAGGGTTCTAGTTTGCAATGATTCTGAGGGTTCTAGTTTGCAATGATTCTGAGGGTTCTAGTTTGCAATGATCCTGAGGGTTCTAGTTTACAATAAGTCTGAGGGTTCTAGTTTGCAATGATTTGGTGGGTTCTAGTTTGCAATTATCCCGAAGGTTCTAGTTTGCAATCTTTTGGAGGATTCTAGTTTGCAATGATTTGGAGTGCTTCTGTTGCTCCAGTATTGAGTTGTTATCCTTTTTGTAAATCTGCCTCTGCCTGGCTTGGAGCTTGTCTGGAGAATCCTAAGTGCCAGGACTGAACACCCTTCCTTATTCTATTAAAACCACGTGACAATCTGACCTTTTTCAACCCAGCCAGCCCCACCTACTCGATATATAAATGCAGGCAGGGCAGGCAGCACTGAATGGTCACACTGTCACATGATTTAAAGGGAAGCAGGAAGGCTGTTCAGTCCCGGCACGTAGGATTCTCCAGACAAGCTGAAAGCCCGATAGAGGGGGATTTAGAGAAAAAATGATAATAACCAAATGTTGAAGCAATAGAAGGCAGAACCACTCAGAATGACTTGAAAAAAACAGTAAGTGGAAAGTGGAAAAAAAAAAACAATTAAAATGACATTGGAAATGACTTACTCTTTAATTGAGAGCTAACTATAAGTTATGAGTCTGGTTGTGAGTAAATAAATAAAGAATTCCTGATGTGAGCTGGAAGAGGGCTGCATGTCCAGAAGGATCAGTGTACCTGGATTTCATTATCTGGGCAGTCAAAGGCCAGTGCCATTGAACTGAGGGAGTGCTTCTCCTAACAACAGCGCAGCGTATGCAACCTTTACTACCAGCATTGATTTCATTCGCCCTGACCTCCCCATATTAGTGTTTATCGAAACAGCAATCAATGATGCTGATTAATGGGATTGGGTCTGCATCACAATCTGTACTCTGAAAGCGAATTTATACCGAATGGTCTCTAATAGAAAAAGAACTCCCCCCTCCCCCCCGTATGCAAGCCAGGGTTCATTTAGCAGCCAATCAGCATAGAAAGTGACATTTGGGCACTTTTCATTGTGTTTAAATCCATACTTATATAAGAACAACCGTATATATCAGCGCGTTAAGTAAATTTAGGCATATATATCGGTATAGTATATATATATATATATATATATATATATATATATATATATATATATATATATATGGATGTAAAATCACTGTACCCCAGTGTTCCTAGAAATTCAACTTCAGAAGTGTGTAAAGAAGCACTAGATAATAAGAAAGCCTACAGAAGAACTGTGAAGTATGATCAAGATAGAATGGATGATGGAACTCTGATATGTCTAATGTCTGATATGTCTGATATCATAACCTTTTCATTTTATAGGGTCTTCCAACTGGATCCCCAGGACTAGAAACCAGTCAGAAATGTATGCGCCATCTGGTCATTCATTTATTTATTTTTTTTAATTCAAAGCACCCAATTATTTAAACCCCAGATTTTCTCCCCAATTTCTTCACCGCACCACAGCGATTCAGGAGAACTGAAGGTTCTGCGGCGTCCTCCGATCCCACGACCGAGCCAGCTTTCTCTTCCAGACCCAGAAACACAGCACGGTAAAAACTGAACGTGCCACGGTGATGTCATGAATAGGGTTTGTGTGCAATGTGCCACGGAATACAGACGTGAAACGCACGCTCTGATTGGCTGAAAGCTGAGCCTTCTGTTGTTTTTAATATTCTTTACCATACTTCTCTGGGCTTTACAATGCTTCCCTATGCTTAATCATGCTTTCACTGTGCTTTATTACACTTTGTAGTGTGTTTACTTTGGTAAACTTTTATAAAGGATACTATATATATATATATATATATATATATATATATATATATATATATATAATATATATATATATATATATATATATATATATATATATTTCATATATACTATACAATTTATATAGGGGGAAGAAAATTTGTTATATTCAGAATGGCTGTTACCAATTACAAATGACCAGCCTGGTCAGAACTGCTTGATATGTACAGTACAAGCACTTGATCCTTAATTGGCTGCCATTTCAGAGCCAGAACATGGAGGGGAAAAAAAAAATTGGGAAATTGTTTTTCTTTTTAAACCGTTGTCCATCCGCTATGTTTTGGGGGCAGTGAGGACAGGGAAAAAGAAATCAATAGATTTTTAGATGTGCAGAGAATATTTGTGTAATAGCACAACATTGAATTACTGGTTGAAGACTAGTGTACTGCAGTTTAATGCATGTCAATGTTGTATGAGAAACTCCTTAGGAACGTTTGACACAAAGTCTCTATTGATATTGCATATACAGTATATATTATTAGTGTAGGGTGTGTGCTGTAGCTGCTGTCATGCTACCATTGCCTTTGCTGTTGCAGAGCTAGCCCAAAGAAGATGGCTGTCTCATAAATTCTGTAATTGTTGCATTTGATTTGTCCTCCAAAACCATACATATATGACATGTTTAGGCTATTCCTAATAAAAAAAGAAAAAAAAAATTAAAAGTTATATAATACATGCAACTTTTTAAAAGTAAAGTATAAATATGATGCCATTCGGACCATCGGACCACTTGTTCGGTTCCTGGCAACTGATTGATCTCAAATCCTTGTCTTAAAGGTTCTCAATGATTCTGCTTCAACAGCATGTGTTTGTCTGTCTCCACCTGGTTCCCTGCTCCTGGTTTCTGGGCTGCGTTTAGAGTATTAGTTAGGGTCAACATTGTCAGCTACTTTTAGGATTTTGAAGATTCATCTTTGTTTTGCTAAATGCATTTCCTCAGCCTGTCTTCATAGTTCATTTCCTGTAATAAAGTGTTGTAAGATGAAGACTGCTCCTGCCTGTCTGTCTGTATCTTCATGTTGCTGAAAGAACACTGGGATTTTCCTGAAAGGAAGGTGGAACATTCAAATGGGATTTCACAAGCGCTCCCAAGCAATGACAGCGCTATCTGTCCATTTTGGAGACTGAATTTTATAAGCCCATAACTTCATTTAAATCCGTGCTTTTATGTATTTAATATATAGACTAAAGCATACAAACCGGATACAAAGGAGAATAGCATTGAGGGAAAAATGAATGCAAAATAATGACTGTAATTGGACGCTGCAAAATGAAATTGTTTTTTTTTCTTCATCTTTTCACATCATGTGGGTTTTACCACATCTTCAACAATAAAAGATTTAATTAGATTATTTATAAGCTGGCATGGAACATGGCTGCTCCTCTATTGAAAGCGTCTGTCTTCCTTGTGTAGTAATGAGATATTGTGCCGAGTTGGGAGGGGACCGGGTATGCCACAGAGACCTAAGCCCCATTTAGATGATAATGATTATTCTGCGTTGAAGGGTACTTACAAGAAAGTAGAGCACCGACCTCCTGTTAGTGGGCACATGATGCTAATAGTTTTAATTTCGCTGCTGCAGAAATTATGCACAAGTGATTGTAACGTCTGATGCAATATGTTTTTAATTAGGTAATAGTATCAGGGGTGAAGGGGGGGGGGGGGGGGGGGGGGTCAGACCAAAGCCGAATGGGGGGAAAAATAGATCTTGCAATGAGGAACTGCATCATTTACCTGGTATGGAATTGAGGACTGGGAATTAAGTTACCAATTTCTGGTTCATTTAAGTAAGCTAACCCAGGGCTAGCAAACAAATCTGTTTCTAGTTTAAGCATCTATTTTTATTATCTGTGTATTCTTCATTCTCATGTTCACTATTGTTTTTATTTTTTTTTACTGAATAATGAGTGTTGATCTGCTTTCTCTCCCGTCGTTTTTGCTGTCTCCGGACAAACTAATCATGCGAGGTCAACACAGTTGAAAGGTCAGTCTGTCTGTATCAGAATGAAACAACGTCTGTGTTGATGTCTTCTGTCAAACAACTACCTCAATGGCACATTTCTTGTGACCGAGCGAGCAGGTTAATTCAATCTCATGAATCAATCTAGTCTGGCCCAACACGGAAAGCACTGTGTCTTTTGTTTTGTTTTTGTTTTTAACATGAAGATAAAAGCAAGTTCTTTCATTGAATCGATCCTGTCTGGATCTATTTTTGTGTATATGAGAGCTTGCTACTGGAGTGTTGAGTCAGTTAGGAGAGACGCTGGGGCTTAAAATCCCCCTTCTGTACCTGTGTGGTTATTGCTAGAAATCTGTTCGCCTCATGTGTTGCCCTAATCCAGACTGTCACTTCTTACCTCTTTAACCTCTGCAACCAATAGATCTGAGTCACACATGACCAGTGTAATGCAAGGCTAGGCATGAACCTGTTGACCATGCGCAGCGCAAGCGAGTTCCTTAACAGCTAAGCACAGGAGCTGGGTTCCTCTGCATTCGGGGTTAGAGGTCTGGGTCTGACTCCTTCCAACCAAAAAGAAACAGATGCCACAAAAGTACTCTCTGTTTCCAAATCTTTAAGAGCACCTGATGTTGATCGTGAAGATTTGGGAGCATTGATAGAACATCCTCTCCCTCATATCCCTGCTCCTCATCCTTTCCCTGATTTAATCACGCTCCACCAGCCCCTTTTCCACCTTCCTTCTGTGGCTGCTCTTTGCCTGTCGATCGCTTAATGAAAGCAACTACTGTTCTGCAGAGCCTGTTTATTTCCTGGGCTTTTTTTTTTGTTCCCAGGGAAGGCTCTATTAGTGACAAAATCTGCGAATGAGCAGACTGAGGCCTGCCTGCCCCCTTCTGGGAGTCCTGAGGGACAGACTTGGGCATGTCTCAGAACAGCAGGGTGATTACTGCACTCCGTGGCAAACAGAGACTAATGGGACCAGGATGCTGGTAGAAAAAAGTGCACCTTTGAAAAAGTAATGCTGATAATAATAAAGAGGCCTTGCTTGAAAGATGTGGTCCGCAGTGACATGCAGGCTTCAGAGCCAGCTGCAAATGTATTTGGTTTATTTTTAGATGTGGTTTTTACTCTCTTGTTGGTTTCTTTAGTTTTACTGTTCCGTTGATGGTATTGCTCAGGGGGTCTTTGGTAAAAACAGCATTCTTCAAACCTTGTGAGATGTTCATTCCATTAAGAGAGAACCATTCGACTTGAAGAGGTGGTTGATGGGTAACCTTTGTTGTGCATCTCCACCCTTTCTGCTAGTGTTCCAAACTGCACTGAGACATTGATTTATAAGGTAAGTTTTTTTATTATTTAAAGGTGTAGTGTCCCATATTAGACTTCAAAAATATTTTAAATGTAATTCGGGTATACAAGAAGGTTATAAGCCTTTGTTGAAAATATCAGCTCTATGGGTGTGTATATTTTATATCAAGATAACAAAACCGGCTTTACAGTTCATGAACTGATTGTAAATGTGTAGCTCTTGAGATTACAGGCCATGCATAATAATTTCCTTCCAACCAAATGCATAATCATGTAATAACACTGTAATAAGCGGGTAACCACAAACACCCTGTATTTTCACAGCATCTGCTAGTGGAATATGTGTGTAATTACATGGTAATGATCTGAATCTTCAAAAAGCACAAAGATACAGCAACCAGAACGGCAGCACGTTGCTTTTGCCAATAAGAGGTAAGAACATTGCCTTATGAAAGTTTCCCGTAGTGTAATAAAGCATAGCATGGTATAAACCATAGGTAAGTTTGCAAAATGACTTTGCAGTCTGACCATGCTACTTTTCTAAGGGTTGTTTCTTGAACTGCTACAGGCCACTGATAAATATATTTCACTGCAGAATAAAACAAAAAAAAAACAAGGGGCACTCATTTGCATAATGTATTCCACCTAGAGGATAATTTTCCAGCGCAATCAAAGCAAGCAATCCAGACTCTTAAAAGCTCTCCAGCCCTCTCTTCATCTCCAGCATGTTTTTTTTGTTTGTCCTGGTGGTTTGCTTCTAAACACCGAAAATAAAACATTTCATGGTGGAATGTACGCCTTACTCTCCGGGACAAACATCTCTCCAAATCTCAGCTCTTCATCTTTATTATATACATCATCTACACTGTTTACCTGCACTCGAGCATTCAAGAACAAATAATTATCAAGTTTCTCCGCGAAGCAAGAGTCACAAGAAACACGCGTAACCTGCCAGGGTACAGAAGGGCCATTTATCTGCAAATATCTTATATTTGTGGCAATTAAAATGGAGATGAGACATACAGTTTCAGAAATTTAAACCTCACGCATGTTTTTTCATCCACCCTTTTTTAAAAAAAAAAAAAAAATCATTTGGTATATCCATGTGCCATCTGTTTTTATTTTTCTAGTTTCATATTACAACTAAAACTAATTAGGTATGCAACAGTAAGTACATCTTATATAACTACATTTGATGTTACAGCTCTATATGAGTTATCGATGCGCTTGTTAAAGATCGCTGAAGACTGCTAGTTTGCCATGCTCTCTACTCAGGAGAAAATGTGCCATTGCATGATTCGAGGGAGTGTGTTAATGTGAGCATGGAGATATTTCAGAGCAGCCTTATTCCTGCGGGTATTCGGCATCATCCTTGGCTGAAAAGTGGAACATAAACATATCAACCATGTTTAGATTTTCTTTATTATTATATATATATATGTCATATTATATATATATTCTATATATATATATATATATATCTTATATATATATATATATATATATATCATAATTTCATAGTGTGACCTGTTTTATCACTGCAGTTCTGCTCCATTAACCAGAACATAATCTAGCAGATGCCATGTTAATCAAGGTGATAGTGATAATAGATTTGATATACAGTTTAGTAGATTAACAGTCATATGCTAGCACTAGCTTCCGAGACCTCAAACATCATTTCTGCAGGTTTAAGTTGGTCTATTCAAGTGGTTTAAATGGGGGTGGTTTTCGACATCGCCACAGAAGTGACAGTCAACTCAAAATGAATAAACAAGGTTATAAAAATTATTTTTAGGGTTTCTTTTTACCAGCCTTTTTCCAACATCGTTTGTATTTTAAAGATTGAAATGATGGAAGTGTTTTGATCTGCTACTGTTCTGATCACACGCATTAACCGAGGAATAATGAAAATCCGGATAGGTCCTACATCCCTAAGTGGCACGGTTTCATTTCGCCATCTAATCGTTTTTTTTTTGTTGTTTTTAAAGAAAATCGCAAAACAAAAAAATCACAAACTTTAATTCCGTGTATTCGGCAGTGCATTGGGGGTCGGACGAGACCATGGAAAAACATGTTTCATAATGTACCAGCAAAACACCATGTGGCCTGCTGGGCTAGAGAGCTCCAATCATGGCAGCCTGCTTCGTAATCCCTCCAGTTTAGTTGGGTCTTCACATTTGAGATGGAGAGCGCTAGCTCTGATGAGATTGCAACTGGGGGAATCTCTGTTATTCTTCCCAAATTTAGAACATCCAATTCTGTTTCCATAAGGCAGCAATCCCACGCAACAGCTCAGTAAATCTGAAGGTCAGCGGGCGTCCTCCGATCCCACAGCCAAGACAATTGCCTCTTTACACCCTGGAGCACCACAGCGGATTCTGTTTTGGATTTGCTTCGAAGACTAATCTCCTTGTGCACTGGAAGTTAACTCTTAATTAGTGTGTTCTGTATGATTTTCTGTGTTGTTTTTTTTGTATGCCATTGTGTGTATCTATTCGGAAAATGCTACCACGGGCAAAGGCGGTTACATGTATCTTTAAGGGGCAAGCTGTAAACCGAGGGATATCTTATCAATCTCTAGAAGGTGTTAATGTTTGATGTTGAAGTGGCTACATCAAAAGAAGCCCCCCATGGAAAGGTATAGATTTTTGCAGTGAGGTTTGTGACACAACCAAGAAATGAGCCCCGACCCACTTACTTAAACGCTGCCTTGTAAATGCATCACATTCACTTGCTGAAAGTGTCCAATGATTTTGTTTAATTTTATCAGGAGCGCCAGTGTTTAACTCATCCTAGTCTTAAATAGTCTATTTTCTTTTGAATAAAGTTAATTAGAAAGATGTCATAAAAAGTGCAGATGTGCAATAAAAAAATAAATTAAGGATGTTCCTAGTGAAACGCTTTAGATCAGGGAACGAGATGTAAATACAATTTCAGTACTTAGATCTACACATTTTTTTTTGATATGGGTATATCAATTAAACACTGATTCCCAGTCCACAACCGCCTGTACTTAGGAGACTGAAATGATCTACAGTGAGCTTCTCGAATACATCTACTACCCTCTCTCTCTCTCTGCAAGACACACATGTTGAAGTGGCTCTCCATCTTTACAGTAGCTGTTTCCATAGCAACCCTTTAGTCCTGGCAACAGATCCATGGCGATATGTCACGTGATCCGCTCCTCTTGTCAGTCATGGTGTGTTGCTGTGGGTCAGGCTACACAAAATCCGCAGAGCAGTTTTGACGGTAATTAACCAGTCTCATACTGGGATGGGCCCACGAGTCAATGGTTTAACATAACCGGTGTGAAAGGCCTAGAAAATACTGGATCGTTGCTCTCAATTATATAGAGTTGAGGATAGAAATCTGCATTGAAATCCGTTCTCCAAAATGACCTACATGGGCTTTTGAGGGGAGTCCCGGAAGCACCTGCCGACCAAGAGCAGGCTCTCGGGCAGTCCGTCAGCTGTGCTGTCTTGGTCATTATGACTGAAACTGGAAAGGTGCAACTTTTATATATATATATATATATATATATATATATATATATATATATATATATATATATATAATATATATATATATTACAGCAGACTGTAACCTTTTAATCAGTCATTTGCACAAAAGTGTGTGTTATATATGTCAGGTGTTTTTTTTAATTTTTTTATTTCAACCCCTATATACCTGTATGATCAGTGATCGCTAGTGATCTTTATTGCTATAAAAGACAGCTAAATATAATATTAGTTACACATTTTTAAAAAGCCAGGAAAGATGAAGCTGATTAGTGCTGCTGTGTTTTATATGTTTTCCGTTAGATTCAAATAAATCAACAAAAGTAAATGTTTTAATTAAACATTCGTTATCTGCCAGGGATGAATCACTTTTTGAGCATCATTTCCAATAATTATCCTAGCTCCTGTTTTCTGGGTTTTCTCTTGCAGAACACAATGGAGGATGACTGCAGAAAATCTTTCCCTAATGGATAAAAGGTCTTTCGAAAGACCCAATAAAAGCATCTTTCTCCCATCTTCAGTGAACTAATGGTTTGGCAGCCGTTTTAAAGCAATCGCGGTCCAAGGGAGAATCAATTAGCACTCTCACAGCACCAATACAACCCTCTAAATACCTGTCCAAATTGTCCCTTAAAACGTACCATCTTAGAGGCTTGAGCACTTTCAAGTTAAAGGAGATTGCAAAATGGCTTATCTACTATACTAATTGAGGCGCCTACCAGCTACTATACCTCCAATTCCATTACATTTGCAGCTGGGAAGAACACTTTAGTAAATGATGAGTTTTGCTATGGAGTACCGTTATCAGTGATTTAGTTAATAACTCAGAAGTCCCCTTCAGGCCAGATTACTTTGTGGAATAGCTGCAGCCCTCTATTAACAGGGCGGGCTTAAAGGCTAGGTTTGCATGCTCCTCGCTGGACTGAGAAGACTCTTGTTGTCTCCAGTATTTCTTACTTCCTTCATTTGTTCATCTTGACTCCATTAAAACACCATTCACGGACAATCTGCCTCAGCAATGTTGGTGCGGGAAAAGTTTGCCAGCTAACTACAGTATCCCTTTTCCTGCATATACATGTAGACAGTTAACATGACAGCTGAAATCAAATGCTTCTTTAAGGGCTGTGGGGACTTTTTATTGATGCACCACCATAATGACCTCATATCAGATGTAATCTGGGGATTTGCAAGCAGGGTTAGGTTCTTATATAATTGCCTTTACCTGGGTTTGAGCTTGCCTGGAAGATCTTAAGTTCCAGGACTGAACATCCTCTCTCGTTCCATGCAAACCATGTGACAATGCGACCTTTCAACTCTGCCAGCCTCAGCCACTCTACCTATATGCAGACAGGGAGAGTAGGTAGGGCTAGCAGAGTTGAAAGGTCATACTGGCACATGATTTTAATAGAATGTTGCTCAGTCCTGGAATGTAGATATTCTGCAAACAAGCTCAAGACAGCTCAGATTGAATAAAATAAAACGAATTATTGCAAAAAAAAAGTTTGATATTTATAATATTGAATTAACAGTAAAATGTAGGATTCATAGTTTAACTGGAATCATCTTCAGCCTCAACGCTTTATAGGAATAAGGTTGTAAAACCAATAATAAAAGATTGTGTTGGTTGAAGATATTCTGGAAATGTTGAGAAATGTAAGGAGCAGAGATGGGAATATTAATTACCAAAGTAATGATTTTTCTTTGTCTAGATGTCTGTCTGACACATGGTGGTCCGGACCAGAGATATTCAAATACAGTCAAAAGATTATTGCAGGCTAGGAAGCAGGCATGGTGTGTTTATCCATGGCAGCACCGGGGTGAATAAATGGCATGGCCTTGTCCTTATGGCTGACTGGCTAAATTAATCCCCCCTCCCCGAAACACAAACTCATCTTGGGTTACAGGGCAGGCAGGTGTGTCGCCCGGATCTCATAATCCTCCCGAATGCAGGATTTAAAACTCGAGCGGAATCGCGAGCGGCCACAGGTAGATCAGATTGCCATCTGTCCTGCAAAACTGCAGACATATTGAACGGGGATGTGGCATTGTTTCCATAGCAACGTTTATTAGAGATGTATTTATTTATTTATTTGCAAAGCCTTTTCTGACTAGAATTTGGAGAATAAAAAAACAAAAACGTGTCTGTTTAGATTCAAAATTGTTAAACCCTGCAGCAATTGTTAGAGGATTATTTTCTAATACAGTTTTGTGTTTGTTTGTTTTGTGGTTACTAATTAACTGAACGAGAGTAAGATCAATTATACAAATAGAAAATATTATGATTGGAGTTTATTATTATTATTATTATTATTATTATTATTATTATTATTATTATTATTATTATTATTTTTAAGGGAAATATGAAATTGTTATAACTTTAACAGTCGGTAAATGTGTGTGTGTGTGTGTGTGTGTGTGTGTGTGTGTGTGTGTGTGTGTTGGGTGTGTTTTATAAACACATGCTTTACAGCGACTACATTATTTTGCATTGAAGAGCCTTGTGCTGTATTATAATAGTTCATCATCTTGCAAAATGTTCGATTTGACGGCAAAACATTAAACAGGCCATTAGGCATGGACTATGAACTAACATATTTAAACAATATTCATATAAAATCTATATGAAAGAAAAAACGACACGTGTACTGCTGTGCATACATTGTCCAGTTCTTCCTGTCCCATAAGAACGCCACTCATCTAAGTGACTGCAGTGCAACAGGCAACAGGTGGCCACGAAATGCACATGTAATCATGTTAAAGTAATTGGGTCGAAAAACAAAAGTTAGCCGGGCCACTGCTTGGAGACACGCTGCGGGGCAGCGGAGTGTAAAGATTGCATGCTTGAGGCGGCAAAGTGGTCTCCGGTCATATGAATCCATGCCACGGCTTTATACAGCCATATAGGCGGGTTTGCTCCTAAACGCCAGCTTTAAAATCTATTACTATATGGTTATCTACACCAAAATTAGGTCCGACTATCTAAATGTACGTGCAGGGAGATGGGGTGGGATGTTTCTGTGGACAATAGACCTTCATAGGTTAATATGAGTCTCCTGTTTATTTTTAATCTTTAGACCCACATCTTAACACGCAGACGTATAGTGTGGCTCTTTTACACACACGTGATATAGACAGTGGAAAGTGTACGGCGTGTTTTTTTGTTTTGTTTTTGTTTTTGGTTTTCTTGAAGGAATAATACAAAACAAAATGTAATTAACATCATTGTGTCTGGTTTGATTTTATTGTTATTCTGAAATTGATCTCGGTGGCATTTCAGGGTTCTAAATATTATTCGAATAGAATAATCGTATGTATTATATGAACCTTTTTCTCGGTATCGTCCCGAATTGCGTACGCTTTAAATGTACGTGACGCGGAAAAACGATCTTGCCGAACTGCGCTCGTCTTTTACAAATGATCTGATATAAGGACATTTCAGATTGCTTTGCCATATTAATATCAGGGCCTGCTTTATACAAACACGTTTGTTTACTGGTTTCATGTTTTGAGTGCGCTCGTCTCTCGATCTGTGCACAGGTGCAGTTTTGAAAGACAGTTTGGTTTGTAAGGAAAACACTGGACGGATCGGTGTTTGAGTAATGGGGAATTTTGTTCGTAAGGGAACCAATTCAGAACCTCGCCGTCTAACAGGCACATAATGCGGTAACAAATCATTTCGAAGAACACCCTAATAAGGGACCCATTTTCAGATAAAAACAAATACACAAGCTACCTAATGAGTTCTGTTGAAATTATATATAGTTTTCAAATATTTTGTTTAAATGCGTTGGCTTTGTGAAGGATTCAATGTATATATCCATAATGCATTGGTCATGTTACAGGTCTTTCAAATACTCCCCAAGCAAATTCACAGCATTGAAATTCACAAAAGAATAAGGTGTTCTATTTGTTTTTTAATTACGCAGTGAATTCAAATGCAGTATGATTAAGTATAGAGATCAGTTTATGAAACATTATTTGAAAAAGTTTTCTTTCTTGCATTTTATAATGTGACCCAGTCCGCATGAGTAACCATTGGTCCATATGTGGGCATCATTTTACTGTCTATAGATATTGCTTTTTTTTTTTTTTTTACCAGCTTCCAAAAAGTATTCGTGCCAGGACCACCAAAACGGAAGGTAAGTTTGCCATTTCAGTTTGTGTAGCATGTTATTTGATGATCTGGCTATTTTGCCAAGACTATAGCTCTCGCACTTCAGTCTCCAGCCTTCGCGTTGTCAATGAAAACGCCTTTGTAGAACTATGAGGTAATCAATAGAAATTACACAGAGAAACAGCATATCCCATTGGTCCGTTTAAAGCCTTCCTCTTGGAAGACCCGCCCTCTTTTCTTTCCTGGATGATATAAATATAGCCCGCTAGAGCTAGAGGCAGAAGCGAGACCGAGGAGATTGGGCAGACGGTGTGAATTGAAGGAAGGGAGAGGGGGAGGGAGAGGGGGAGGGAGATAGAGAGGGAGAGGGAGAGGGAAAGTGAAAGGGTGAGGGAGATCGAGATGGCGAGGGAGAGGGAGGGAGAGAGTGGGAGATGGAGGGAGAGGCAGAGGGAGAAGGAGAGGGAGAGAGGGAGGGTGAGAGAGATAGAAACGGTGAGGGAGAAGGAGAGGGAGAGAGAGTGGGAGGCAGAGGGAAACGATTGCAGAATTTAGAAGTCTGCAAGGAGAAGCTAAGCAATCCGTTTCAGAGAGGCGTGGCAGGAGAAATCAAAAGGCGGAAAGAAGTGTGGAGAAGACGGGGCCAGGTCCACCTGTAGATCACTCGCTTCGGAGTCTCGCTGAACTGCAGCTACTCGTATACCGGTAAGCAGAGCTGGCGCTCAGACTCGGACACAGTGGTTCTGTACTAAGTAGCAAATATATGTGGAATTGTTTTATTGGTCAAAACGGCGTAATCCGCTGCATGGTCTAGATTATTTCTAGTACATTATTTACATTGGAAATATCGTCCATGCATCTGCTCTGTGTATGTAATGTGACGCTACTGGTAACAAATGGGTTCTGTTGAGTTAACAGAAGATTAATAACACTTAGGATCTAGTAGGTACAAAATATTAATTGTGCATGCTTTTCCATACCTGTCAATCATTACTGATAACCAGAATGTAGAGTTTCTTCCAGAAATGTACATTTTGTACGTATTAGGTTTACTCTTTTCAGCTATTGCCAAAAGTTTTGCAGCACCTAGAATTTGAGGATAATAGTAGTACAGTATTTCATCTTAGATTTCGAAATATCACGTTTTTACATTTTTATGAATGTTTCTTTAACTATGTGGAAAACTCCAAAGAGGTGTGTAATTCAATATGTTAACGTGACATTATTCCGCAAGTTTCATTCGACTTTGTGAAGCAAAATGAGTTAATTCTATAGGGTGATGCAAAACTTTTGGCCAGGACTGTAGTTAGAGAAAGCTGAAGGGACTTCTATCAATGTTTTATTAACAAAAATCTGAACTTTTGAATACGCAGGTCTCCTGCTTCTCCAGCCTCGACCTTGATTAAACCAAACCTTTCGGCACAGCCCGTGTAGTGGTGACTCGCAGGCTTTGAAGTACAATGGGGTTCTGTAACGGTAACTTTCCTGACTGGCACAGCACTAAGGCGGGTATCCCATGTGTGCCAGTGCTGGTACCATTGCAGAAACTCATGGCGAATATTAGCGTGCCACTGGACTTCCTGTGCGTCTTGCTTATTTAAATATTTGGGGTCCGATTGCTCTTTTAGGGGTCCGTAGGGACGCACTCACAATGCCTGCCTGGAAAGATAACTGTCATGACTTATACACCGCTAACACATTATTACAGGTATCCTATTAAAAGTTGCAGCGTGCTTTGTTTTTACTGGTGCAGAAGTACAGAGTGCACCTTTCTGCTAGTTTGGTCAGATTAGCTTTTATTTTGTTTTTATTTTTTATTTTTTTTTATCGTTTTACATAAAAAGGGTCCACATTAAGCACATGGTAAGCCCACAGAGGATATGTGGTAGTAGTTTGGTGTACAAAAGTCGCGTTTTGTAGGTAATCTACTTTTGAACGGAATCAAAGTTCATTGTAAAAGTTATGGCAGTGGTATCGTTTTGATTTCATCCAGGTGTCTAATTTGTTTCGACAACCGTGTTCAAGAAAGAAAGTTTGTTTGACCCTCCTGTAACGCACGGCTTTTTTACAGGCTGCGTTGGTTTAATACCAAGACAGCGAGCAGCTGTGTAAATGTAATGTTCTCGCTTGGAAATGAAAAGGGCCGCTGTTGGGTTTGATTTGAAATCCATGCTCGCTGCTCGTCTGTGCTGAATCAATCCAGCACGGAGGAGATGTCAGCACCAAGAGGCTGGACAGCTCCCGGGACTCCAATCGACACGCTCTGAGTTGAGCTGCAACTCAGGTGCCAGCTATAAAAAGGTAAGCTTTATATATTTGTTTATTTATTTTATTAAACCTATTTTTGTATTGCTTTGAAATATTAAATGCACATTTACGTGTTTATTTGTTTTACAGAAAAAAAAAGCGACACAATGGAAGAGCTTTTCAAGCCAAAATGTCTAATGTTGTGCGCTGTGTTGTGGTTTACGGTCACACTCAAATGATTTGACCCTGGTTTTCAAGTACCTGTACACCTGTGTTAGGGGTGAAAAAAAAACAAAAAAACCCGGTGAATATTAAAATCCATTCAAACTCTTCTCGCTCAGTTCAATAACACAATTAGAAGAAGCGGTTTTTGGCTTTGAATGTATGCTTGTTTAAAATGCGCGATTGAGTTCTAAACAGTTTCACCTGAATTCCTTGTAACTGTGTCACTGTTTTCAAATGTAGTTCTTCTAATGTCGGTATTTTGTATTCCCCGAACAATTCTCATGATGTAAATACAAATATTCACTTTTTGGTATGGGTATTTTGGTAAGTTTACATCAGATATGTCTAGTCAATGCATCTTTAAAGCAGAACGTTCAAATAACCAACGAGTTCATTTCAGGCTCCATGTGAAATTTACCAGGTTACTGACAAAACACAGAAACATAATAATAATAATAATAATAATAATAATAATAATAATAATAATAATAATAATATACACTGTCAAATAACTTATTTATCAAACAAATTATTATTTATTTTCTTTCAGTATGTTCAATATTGGTGTAAACATGATAATAATACAGAAATATACACTAGAATTAATTTACAAATACAGTTTTATTAAGTCAGTATTAAGGTAAATTAACCGTAAAAATATCAGTACTTATTTTAGGTGTTGTTTTTAATTACAGTAAATATATGTGTGTTTGTTTGTTTGTTTGCTTGTTTTACCCTTGTAAACCAGTTGTCGTATCTCCCAGTAAGATTAAATCAATACATAAACAGGGCTATTATTATTATTATTATTATTATTATTATTATTATTATTATTATTATTATTATTATTATTATTATTATTATTAAGTCATTTAGCACATGCTTTTATTAAAAGTAACTTACAGAGACTGGGTGTAGAACTATGCCGTTGCACAGCTGCTGCTCCAGAGTCACTCGCAATAGGACCTCGGCTGTACACTCATAGGACAGGGCATAAGAACTGTGTTTAAAAACTAACAAACATAAATGAAAAAAACACGTTTCATTGAAATCATAAAGTCAGTCCACTAGATAAAAGTGCCACCTAGTGTTAATTCAAAACGAGCCTTATTAATAAAAACAACAACAACAACAACAACATAATAATAATAATAATAATAATAATAATAATAATAATAAATAATAATATAATAATATATTATCAAAAGGTAAGGTGTGGTTTGGTTATTATACCTGTCTAGCAAATATAAAGTAAATAATAAAAACTATGAAATTTGAATGACTTTATTTTACTGACCACACGCGTTCTTCGCTCAAGTCGCACGTGTCCAGTATGTATGTATATATATATATATATATATATATATATATATATATATATATATATATATATATATATATATATATATATATATATATATATATATAACGTATCATGGGAGCGCCAGTATTATGAATACAATAAAAGTAAAGTTTAACTGTCAAATCCACATTGCAATATTATAAAACAACAGCGTGGTAATCACAGTGAAAGCGAGAATTGTGTCACGTTTCTTCAGACATAATATACAAAGAAAAAGAAAAAAAGAATCCCCTAAAATCGA
This sequence comes from Polyodon spathula, assembly GCF_017654505.1. Taxonomy (NCBI): domain Eukaryota; kingdom Metazoa; phylum Chordata; class Actinopteri; order Acipenseriformes; family Polyodontidae; genus Polyodon; species Polyodon spathula. The sequence goes on from NC_054559.1 coordinate 19,158,706, forward strand.
TATTAAATTTCGCAAAGGGTGCACGAAAAGCTATACTTCCAAAACTAGGAAGCTGTTGAGCCCTCGACAACTAATATTATTATTGTAATACTATATTAATATTATAATATATAATATAATCGACTAATAATTATATTATGTAAAGCTGCAGCCTAAGCAAACATGCCATCTTTTTTAAATAAATTAAATTTAAATTTGTGTCACATTTTACATAAACAGTGCTAATGTTAGTTGACATGAAACGTTTTACATAAACAGGGCTGATATTAGTTGACATGAAACGTGGTATATGGGGACGAGCTCTTAAAACGACTGCCTGTGTCATTTATTCAAAGCTGAAAGTGCGCGTATTCTTTTATGTTAAGAAGAATTGATATATCTCAGCATAAGACCCATACTGCGTTTTTACTTATGCACAAACATTGCCGTGTTCATTTTTAACACAAACCTGCGAAATGTTTAAACAGAGCGCAAATCCCAGTACAAGTCCTCGTTCTGTAGTGCAGTTTTCTATTTTGGTGGAACCGGCGCAAATCGCTGAAAAGCGAGCCATTTAATAAGTCATTCAAAAGCAGTGGGTCTGTCAAGTGTGCAAGGCTAGTCTAGTGGCCCTGGAAATAACTGGCAAATTACACTGCCAATTGAGGCTCCCTTCAAGCAGGCAGATAGGAGAATTATTGAACAAATCAAAAATACTCATGCGAGTAATTTTTTTTTTTTTTTTTTTGGAGCACGCCGGGCACCCAATTGTCACGTCTCTCTGATTATTTATTTCGTCTTCCTACAATTGCCGTGGGTTTGTATTTGAATACAAACACACACGACGCGTCCATGTGGATATTTTATCTGCCACTGGTCTTGCTGTGCCGTTGCTGGAATCGTACTTTTTGAATAGACGTGAATAAATCCAATTTGGGAAAAGGAAAGCGTTTCCTCTTCAATCTAGAAGGAAGGCACGGGATTAATTTTATTTTTTTACAGTTGATGAAATATATAAAATAATATGTGAGACTTAAGAGTAGCCAAAAAATAAAAACCATTTAAAAAAACTGCCCCTAACGTCTTTGTTATCCAAATTGTATTCTGGCATTCTGTAATATACACAGCTGGATTTATAGAGGTAAATAGTGGCAGACATCTGACGTCCTGAAAGGTATTAGTGATGAATTGTGACTTTTTTTTTTTTTTTTTTTTTGATGGTTTGAAAACGTTTACAAAACTATAATGTGAATCAATAAGGGGTTAATCGCCATGCAGTTTGTGCAGTGGCTGTCGGGGTGCGTTTGAAGCAGCGCTCAGTGGCTGGGTCGAGTGGGCCCAGGCTCGCTCTCCTCCGGGGATTGAAGTTAATCAAGGGAAGGGGGGGGGGGGGGGGGGGTCCGTTTCATCTCGAGGGTCTCTCTATCGCCCAGAATCAACCCGTTCCCTTTAATGTTGGCTTTCAAAGAAATCAAAGCGTGCCCCGCCTCTCCTGGCCTGGTGTGCGTTACAAATCATAAAGTCATCTTAGAGTCGACTCGCAGCTCCCCCTCCTTCGATTGATTTACACCAAGAATTTAACAAGAGCCTCGCCATCACCATACCGATCATTAGACTGTATGTTATATTTCATTTGGATACCGGGTACAATTGATTAGACCAGGAAAGCAGGTTGGCCTTCATACAGTATTGATAATGCCTGGCTCATAATTTTTGACACCACATGTAGCGCACGTGTTTAAACAGATCGTAATAAAGGGAACTACTGGCATTGGCTTTGTGGCCTGATCAACAACGTCTATGGCTTTATTCTGATTATGTTTCAATAATGTTGGGCCATTTATTTCTGTTGCATTTTTGCTCTTCTTTCATTAGACTATTTAAGTGTTTTAAATTTCTCACACAGGCAGGAAGGCGATGTCAGCCCTCCCTCCTAACCCCTCCGACCAAGCGACCTTAAAGGAGCGGACATGTGTGCCACTCACCAGCTGACCATTGGAGGTACGCCAGATTACATTCTGTGATGTATTATACTCAGCGTCAATCATTCTGACTTCACTGACATGACAACATTTATTTGGATTTCTAGCACAATACGGTGGGCACTGGAATAAGTCAGGATTGCTGTATTGCATTTGGTAACCCTTTACAGAAAGTGTCTGTAATTACTGTGTATTTACATAGTAGTTGTACTGTAAATACATGAACGCTTATTACACACCAGTACAGAGTTGTGCATAGTTACAATGCCCGTAATGTGTAAATATTTTTTTGCGCGATATATGTAAGTACACAATTATATCAGGTTCAGGGTTAGGTTCTGTGGTGAGAAGATCACATGTATTTTATAAAACCAGAAATAAACAAACTACGACTTTTAATACAGGGGCTTGCAGGTTGTTTTGGGTCTTATTTGATTTAAAATGTGAAGATTTTCCATTCAGAAAACAATTGCTGGCGACTATCAGGAGTAAATATCTCCGAGAATCAATCCCACTGTGTCTCACCCACCATACCTTTGGGTTGAGTTTGAGCTGTGGTTTAAAATTGCATTTTCAACACTAGTTTGACCCCTTCCCTATTTTTTTTTATAGCGTAATATTCTATGCTGACAGTGGCCTTTAACAGTGAAAGAGATTAGGATTGCGAGAGGCAAAGCTGATCATACAGAGGCACTGTGGGGCAGAGCAGCCCCTAGAGCTGATAATATATTAATTACAGATCAGATGTGTTTCTTTCACTGAAGCAGCCACATTCTCCCTTCCCTGAAGCCATTAGAAAATGAATCACCCGTGCTATCTCTCGCCCTTTCTCTCTACAGCCCTGTTGCATGGTTACCAGCCTTGCAAATAAAACACAGGAAATAAAGAGAAGGGAGGCAGCGCATTATCACTGTGTACTCAGTCCTCCCAGGGTAGATAAAACCTGCTGGACTGCTAGTGCTCCCCACTACCCTGCAGGACGGCTAGACCAGTGACTAGCAGGTACAGGGATTTGAAATGAAAAAAAGAAGGTAGCTAGGCTGGATATTGACTAATAAAAACAGAGAGGTGATTATCATAGATAATGGGTTCTATAGCGATTGACACACCTAGCGTCCTAAAAGGGAAATGTTAAGGAAAGAATTGCACATCCCTCTAGAACAGCTGCAGCACCTTATTGACAGTTTTGTGACGGGTGTTCTAATTTTTGGGGTGTATGGTGCTCAGTTCCCGCTGATAGTAATTCTAATAGTAACATCTCATTTTCTGTTATTTTGAAATGGTATTGTATTCCGATTCCAGGATACATTTCTAAGGACCATTTTAATTCTGGTCATCCTTGACACAGACAGTATTACCGCTGTTATATTGCTATTGAACGGGCCACTAAAAATTAACACCACTGCACACCTTTAAAAACATAGAAGAAATCTATTTAGGCGATCTTAAATGAACACATTTACTGCATTGAAGCTGGTTGTATCTGTTCTTTGCTCGCTATACAGCTTTCTCAGAGAAAATGGAGACAAAAAAGAAAATAGTGCCGTTTTTGAAATGAAATATGAAGGGGAAATGAACACAAGAGTATATAATGGGGGATCCTTTATCAGGCCTTTCCAGTAGAGAGTCTCCCAGGAGACAGCTTGAAAGCAACTTTCAACCCAGCGCTCTCAAAGAATACATTTACGGGTCTCAGAATTCAGACCTCCTGATGTGAATATGGGTGCTTTCCAGACTGCCAAGGGGCTAATTGCTCTGTAGAAATGAAGGAAGGTTATTCTTAATGTCTTGTTTGTTTAAAGCTGCAGCGTTCTCTGGGTAATTACAGAGTGACCTCCCCCTGCCTCCCTCCCTTCTCCATCAGTAAAGGGCTAGCATGCCTTCAAGTGTTAGGATGGAACGCTAGACAGTAGGGGGTCGGGGTAGGGTTAATGGGGGGGGGGAGTATGTTCTGCATTATACAGTAGGGGGGCTTTGCACTTCCCAGAATCTGTGTCCCGCGGTTATAAAAATGAGACAGAGTCGTGACTGTGAACACTTCATTCATTGCTTTTCCCAGCTCGGACTGGCTCCATTTATAGAGTGAGAATTGAAAAATATTGAGTTTTCCAATGTCTTTCTTCCAGGTAGCTGGGCGACCCGGGTTCGGTGAACGGGGGAATGGTGCTCCCTGGTGGCAGGAGGGCTGTACTGCAATGTGTAAGTATAACTAGACTGCTTTAAAAGATAGTAGAATATCCTGTAATTGTTTATTGTTGCTGCAGTAGATATAGCCTGACTTGAAGACCCTGCAGCCTTTGTTCAGAAAACCTTCCATTTTATTTCGATTGTCAAGGGGAAATAATAAGACTTTTCAGCAAACTCCAGGGTTTAGTGTTCTGTTAAATAAATCTGCAAACCACTGTGCTCATAATGGACCAGGGTTGTCTAAAAGTGTTATTTATTAATACATGGCAAATATTCAATATATATATATATACATATATATATATATATATATATATATATATATATATATATATATAATAAGAGAGAGAGAGAGAGAGAGAGAGAGAGAGAGAGAGAGAGAGAGAGTAGAGGAGTCCTGCTATAGAGGTGACCGTTGGCTGCACAGTCGTGCGTTTTATGAATAAATAGATACATGGATAAGCATTGCAGCGTGAGTGTTTTAATCCTTTTAAATAAACCCATTCATTCACAGCAGCAGCTTTATCTGTTGGCGATGCTTTTTTGTGACAGGCAAACAGAGTGCAAGGGTTGCATCAGTACTTTCCATTCTCTCTACATGTTCAATCTTTTAACACAAAGGGTTCACCTATCCCACACACAAACCCCTCCCTGCTGTCTGTGAATTGGCCCAGTGCGTTGCTATGGTGATCAGGGATGCTATTTAACCCTCGTCTCCTGTAGATGTCTTTTCCTCCTCAGCAGTGAGCGCTTCGTGTTTATTTTTTTGTATTTTTGGTAACAGTGACACCTCTTTGATTGCTTGAAAAGTCTAGATGTGCAACCCATGCGCACACACACACACACGCACGCACACACGCATGCACGCACGCACGCACGCACGCACACACTCACGCACGCACACACACACACACACACAATGAAATTACATTGATTAAGCTCAGTGGGAAGTGGGAGTAATTATCCAGCAGTGTAGAGCTTCCAGGGCCTTCCTGGTTAATTACAGTTAATAGCAATTCCTGAATGCCATGATATTTCACTGCTCCACACTTCCACCTTTTGTAATTGCAGTGATCTACATTCCACATCGAGGCGGGCTGTTAGTATACATTTAGCTAGACACAGATGCTGCAGCCTTTGCATTTTACTGATTGAAGTATTTTACACAGAACTGACTCCTTGGTGTCTTGCATGGGTTCATCTGTAATAACTATTGCACATGTACATAAAGTGCCTCTCACTAGATGGCAGTATTAAGCCTCACAGACTTGGTGTTTTGGGTACATCAGTCCAAGGTGAAATCAGGCATCGGTCCGTTGCCAGGTAACAGGGAGGAGTTGTTATGAACGCTATGGCAACAGTGCCATGCGGCAGATGTGTGGGATTGGAATCAGCTGCTGTATGTAGCTTGCCACTCCATTTACTAGGCTTTCACTGTAGCGGCGAGCTCTTTAATCTGATGACCCTGCACTGTTAAAGTGAGGGGAACATATGTTTCTGTTCACTAGGTGTTCTTTCAAATTAAAACAGACTCCTGTGCAAACAGCTTCAGAAATGCATGCCTTATATCACAGAGCAAACACTGTGCATATGCCGCTTCACTCTTTTTAACACAGACTCGCAGGAAAACGCTTTAGGTACACAGAAAATGCTGTTCGTGTTTTAATCACACAAAAATATAAGGACTTTTTTCATTAGCCTTTCTGCTTATGTTCCCGTCAGGGTTGTTTTACATAACCCCACGTGTAGAACTGTCAATCGTTCCTGTTTAGCAGATGATTTAATTCATAAAAAAAACAGGCTTTAAAGATGTGTCGAAGTTTGAACTACCGTTGTTTTGGAGGCTTTGGCACAATGAAAATTGGGAGGGAGTGTAGGGTGTCCTTCTGGCACTGGGTGCCCCCAGTGTGTCCTTCTGGTTTCAGCCTGTCTGGACTCCTCGACCCCTGGTCCTGATGCTGTGTGGAAGACTAGTGATTTTGTTGTTTTTTGCTGATAAAGATGACAACAAGTCACAGTCTCCCATCCAGAGCAGGGCTTCAGCTCAACGGCGTAGGGGAATTCTTTCTTTCTTTTCTCTGTTTCTTTCTCTTTTTCTTTCTCTTTCTTCACAGCGACTCAGATGTAGTGGAGGTGAACACATCTATACATAAAAAGCATCTCTCAGCATGTCCACACATATCTGTCACACGCTAGAGTTTTTACATGTATCTGGAGAACCGGAGGTGTGTTTGTGATGGTTCCCGGAGCATGTATGCACTGTCTGTGTGACTTGGTGTAAAGGCATGTTCCACCACTCTGCTGTTTTAGACAAAGACCCCCTGTAACCCATAGAGGAACAGGCGACCTATCAGCACCCCTTCATCACAGGACGACTCCATCTCCCGGTTTAGCGCTCACCAAGTCACATTTTCGCATGGACCCGTGGTTTGCATGAATTCGTTCTGGTAAGCTGAACAATTTGAAAGACACACACTGCAGGAGTCGGTATGAGCCACAGTGGTGGTCCTAGAACATCCTGTAGCAGGCACCTGTCAAGTTTCAGGTGTGACACTGAGTTGAAATGTACTGCAGAATTCCGGTAGCTAAGTGAATAATTTCCTCAGGGTGTTTTAAAAGACAGACGCACTGGGCTTATTTCCACAGATCACTGTGGGGGTGGGGGCAGGTTTACAAACAATGAGAACCTGACGCGTTGCTCAGATCTTCCCAGTGGTGGCTCCTTTTCTCCCCTATAAATAAATTGTCGCACAATCCCTCTTAATGTACAGTAATGACTGTGAATGATATCTGGGAAACAGAGTTGAATCTCGACCTTGCCCAGACATGGATGTTCATCACAGCAGCTGGACAGACTGTATCTGTTAACGAGACCCTAATGGTGAAATTCCAGATGTAGGTGTTCAAAATAAACTTGATTATGTTATTGCACATGCCTCCCATATTGTTGTAAAACAATGTATTGTATTATCATGACTACCTGCTGAAGAAATCCGGATTGGGGTTAGATTGAATGTCTTTGGAAAAAGTTTGGAACATTAGTGGACAGTGTTTGAAATTATTGCATCACCTGGCAAATACACTGAGCTTATAAAAAACTGTATCTGCCTCTTATTCGTACAAGCCTGGTGTTAACATTGAGCATGGCTGCAGAATGTTCAGACAATACACTGCAGGTCAATCAGTCCAATGAACAAGGACAAAATTTTCCGCAGTGCAAAGCTAACATCCTGCTTCTTAGTATCAATTAGGATATTATTCGAGGGCTCAAGGGCGTCTGTTTGGTTCACAAGCCCCTGGAGAGCTGGGAGGGGAGCGGTTGCCTAAACAATGCCAGCCTCTGTGCTATGAACTCAGGAAGGTAATTAAAAAGCTGCAGAGCCAGCCCAACGAATTACAGTGGAACACGATCGCATGCTGTATTTAAATACTGCTTTCACAATGGGTTCACGTTATAAAGACAAAGAACCTGTTCCGTGTGTCATAATCTTTGTATTTTCTTGTTTTTGCAGGAGGAGGAAAGGGCCGACAGGCTGCAATGTTTTGGAGCACGTTTTGGATCTCCGGCAAGAGACGAGCAGCACGAAGACATCTCGTGTTTCTGTTTCATGTTATAATTAAATCCAATAAGAAAGCTCTTTCAAAAAATTGTTGAGTTATAACACAGAAAGGGTATGGGCATTTCATTTTTAAAGACTGACTCCTTTATAAAAGTAAGCCACAATCAATGTAACTATTCGGTTACTAGGCGTTTGTGTCAAGTAACTACAAGAATTAAAACAAGTGGACATATGCTTTTTAAATTGTGATTGTTTTATGTGTGTGTGTGTGTGTGTGTGTGTGTGTGTGTGTGTGTGTGTGTGTGTGTGTGTGTGTGTGTGTGTGTGTGTGTGTGTGTGTGTGTGTGTGTGTGTGTGTGTTTGGTCAAATGCTGTGTTTTTCGTCAGCTATGTGCAATGTAATCTTATATTTTAAAAGCAAGCCTATATTGTGCATAAATATTATTTTAAATGCACCTGTGCTTGAAACAGCAGTGATATGATTGGCAAAATGAAAAAGCCCTCTCATGAGTATACACACATAAATACCAGAAACACCAAAAGAAACATAATAAATTAAATGACAAACCATCCCTGTGTTGTATAAATAAACAAAAAAACAGCATTGTGATTGAGTGAGTCATTTACAGATATATATATATATATATATATATATATATATATATATATATATATATATATATATATAGAGAGAGAGAGAGGAGAGAGAGAGAGAGAGAGAGAGAGAGAGAGAGAGAGAGGAGAGAGAGAGAGAGAGAGAGAGAGAGAGAGAGAGAGAGACAATTATGTCTCCGAGGTGTGTTGTACAATCTTTCCACAAGGCAGACTCCAGGTAAGTAAGGTAGACTGGTGTCCTCCCGTCACAAAACATATGTACGTGGATGGTGAAGTAGTGGAACACTTAGCCAGCGTGCATCACATTGCTGAAGCCACCCCGCCTGCGTTTTCTGCCCATTGTTCCCAGCAGAATTGATTCAAGGTCCTGCAGATTGCTTGTGGCTGCCTGCCACTCAGAGGGAGGGCTTTGACCTCCAATATTTGGAGCACAATTTCAATTGGATTTCTCTTGTCTCGCCACTTATAGGAAGCGTGGAGGGAGTGAAATTAAATGGTTCTGTTAGGGTGACTTCAGCTGAATTCAAAGAGCAATACACAGTATGTGCAATCATAAAACATGGTTAAACAGTGCTAAAGACTGCAGTTTACGTCGTCATGGCTAGCTGTGGGGTTCTCCTAGCGGTAGAGGCCAGGCCTAGCGTGGTGAGCCGGCCTTAGGGGGCCTGACCCCTCTAATTTAGGTCCGGTGACACCCTCACCAGTTTCTGACTCTAAATTGATAGAAACAATCTTACTATAAGAAATAATTAATCAAATCAGATTAAAGCACAATAATATCAATCATGTCAAGTCAAGTTGCTTCTGGTGTCTGGAAACCCATCCGTAGGGTCGCACTCTCCGATTGTTTACAAGAGCGCATGCTTTTTGTATTCAGTATTGAATAATCAGTTGAAAGTAAGCATTATATGTACATTCGTTGCTTTACAGTAATGTGGTGAGTGTGTAAATAAATATTATTTTAAGTGTGTTATTATTAACGCATTAGTTGTTGCTAATGCGGTAATAATAACGCACTTGAAAGAATATTTATTTATGTATTTATTGTCATCACAATTAAGTAAAAACAGTAGAGAATAGGAGCTCAGTGATTTGTCTTTTCCAAAATGCGCCCGCTCTGAATAAGTGGATGCAACCCGCTGCGTTCATGCTGCCGCCGGTGCTAGGCGGAGGGAGTGTCTGTATGATTTTTTTTTTAAAGAAGCAAGCCCTGGTATTTGAGGCGCTGGTTTTATATTTCTTTTCCACACAACGTGGCAACTGCAAGATCTGTTCCACGTGAGAACAGTGTTAGGAACAGCTCGTCCCCGACGCTGATAATTCAAGACGGCGTGTTCTGCAACATTGCTTGTGGAGCACTGAGGGTCACTTGCAAAATCTGCAAAAAACACCACACACTATAATGGCGTTTTGGTTTCTGCAAAGCACACATGCTGCTTTGTTTAAAATACATTTAAATATGCATCAAGCGACAGCAACCTGCACCCCCCACCCTCAGAGTTAAGGTCCACCCCCAACTTCTTTGTAAACTTATTAGTGTAGCACTGATTCTCTTCACAGCTGCGTACGAATTTCAACGCTCCCGGTTTTTTTGTTTGTTTGTTTGTTTGTTTTGTTTTATTGAATTGAATTTGATCTTGTTTTAACTATGGAGCATGCAGCAAGTACAATGCCGGAGAATGTCGACTGTCTGGACAGTCTCATTCAATCGTTACATGAAGTTTTCTCCGCTGATGAGATCGATGTAGAAGAAGTGAAGACGCTCATGGAATCTTATAAGAGTAACCCCAAAGACTGGATGACATTTGCTAAATTTGACAAACACAGGTAATTCACACGCACAATGAAAAAGTAATTGTATGAACATAGAGGCATTTCAATTTCATAACTCATAAGTATGCATTTAAAGACGTTTATTCAAGCTTGTAATATATAATATATTATCATATATATATATAATCTATGATATAATCATATTATATATATATATATATATATACACACACACACACACACACACACACACACACACAAAGAGATAAACTGGTGATTTGAGCGAACCCACAATTTTGGTAGTTGATAGATCTGCGGTGCAGGAGTTCACTTTTCTTCCCAGTAAAACCAGGCGTGTTTCCCGGGATGAAGACCTGTGTGAGGGTGCCGGCATGTGTATGCAGGCTGACCCAGTGTAATTGAAACGGGTATGGTGTAATCATTCGAGAAAGAGATACAGAGATAACCTTTGCGTTAGTTAGCCACTCTAGAATACTGACGTTGCACAGCACACCGTGAGCTATTTAATTCACAATATTTCAAAAATGCATCTGGACAATTAATATCCCGTGTAACCCAACACACAACATCTACACAACAGCAAACAAAAATACAATTCAGTCAGTTAACTGTAAAATAATAAATAGTTGCACTACCCGTTTAAAAGTGAGAAGTCTATAATAACTAATATGAGGTAGTTATGAAAAGATCGGCACCCACAGGGCATGGATTATAATCAAAAAGTAACCTCCATGGAATGCTATTGCCACTAAACATCCTTTCAACAGGAACGCTAATCTGTTTTCTATAACGCTCTGTGTGCAAAAGATTACATAACAAACTGACCTTACAGTGTTCCACTGCTCTCCAGAACATTCCAATACTGGTAACTGGGCAGGATTCCTTATTGCATACAGCTGTGGAACCTTCTAACTAATGTGGGCAATGCATTACTATTCCCGCTAGTGAAAACGCATGTTATAATGCCCAACTCACTCTACTGTCGCTCAGATACACCAGGAACCTTGTGGACGAGGGGAACGGGAAGTTTAATCTTATGCTCCTGTGCTGGGGAGAGACGCACGGCAGGTAAGCAGGGAACACTGTTATCTAGACTAGTGCTAATCTCTTGCCAGGATCTGTTGCTAATGGGCTCTGTGTTCTACACACAGCTTTCTGTAAAAGTAAACCCAACACTGCACACACAACTTGCACTGCCTGCAGTGGGCTGCTTTGTCAATGCTAGTTATGAAAGGCTTGTGTCTTAAAATGCCTTGCTGCTGGTATGATTTCAGACAGAAAAGAGTCAAGCACGGTTCAAGCTAAAAACAGTTCCTCAAGTACAGTAGCTGTTGGTGTGTCCTGTTTCTATAGGTGTTGAGTGCTGTTCCCCACACCCCCCTCCCTCCGCCTCTCTCTCTCCTCTCTGCAGCAGTATTCACGATCATACAAACTCCCACTGCTTCCTCAAGCTGCTGCAGGGCAGACTCAAGGAGACGCTGTACGACTGGCCCGAGGACCAGCGCTGCAAGCAGGAGCTGCAGAAGAGATGTGAGATCTACTTCGAGGAGAATCAGTGCACCTACATCAATGGTAAAACTAGAAGCAGACCAACGCTGTCTGAAATGATCCCATGTTGAGAAAATCAGGTGGAAGTTGTTTTTCCTGTTTCTCCGATCTGTTGCATGTTACGTTTGGAACAGCGAATGCCATGCGCACCTGCAGAGGCACAGAGCCAGGGGGATGCGCCCTGGGATTGAGAATCCTAGTTGAATGCAAGCTTGATGGCCACACCCACCGTGAGATTGTTTAGAAAGAAGGGAGGCTGTGGTACTCAGGCTGGCAGTAAAGCCTTCAGTGGCTCACCCTGCTGTATACAATGGTATAATGTGCAACCCTCTCGCCATCGCTTTCGTTTTTCTTCCATCGCGTTCCCCCCTGGATGCTCCAGTTGATGCAGAGTGATGCTAAGATGCAGACAAGCTGAATGTATAAACTTGGACTGTGCATATCTTGTATTATATTGATTCAATAGAATGCGTGTACTGTGATCCATGCTGGCTGCGCAGGGTAAATATTAATACAGAAATGCATATCCCTATCTGGTTAAAAATATCAATAGTGTTTGCCCGTCTCTGTCTCTCGCTCTGTATACACTGCAGTACATTCTCATCAGTATTGTGATCACTGTATTTGTATGGCTTACTGCATGATGGGGGGAAGATATGCATTTGAAACCTTGTTGTTTTGTTTCCAGACTCTATTGGGCTTCATCGGGTAGAGAACAGCAGTCACTGTGACCATGCGGTGAGCCTGCACCTCTACAGCCCGCCCTTTGATACCTGCCACACCTTTGACGAGAGGACGGGCCACAGGAACTCTGTCAAGATGACCTTCTGGAGCAAGTATGGAGAGAGGACCCCCTACGTGAGTCCCACTTCCATTCATAACTTGCTCCTTCACTTAACTGTGCCACGTTGCCCATCTTGGCTGGGTACCCACAGGCTTTTGCCCAGCTGCAGGTTTAGGGAGGAAAATTGGATGGGTTTAGCTTGCTTCATTGTCTTCAGCGTCCGCTCAGGTCATGCTCCCAACAAGTCCAAGAGGTGATTTCCCTGGCTGGGCCCGTCCCGCTGCAGCCCAAGGGCGCCTGTTGATCTGCAGTCCTGCTAACTGCAGCAGTGAGGCAACATTCAAACTGAGGAAAACAAAAACGGGGTTTCAGACGATCCCCTCCTCTCAACAGGAGACCTATAAATAGCCTTAACCCTCGACCTTGACTGGAGATGTGCGGCAGAGTGAAATTTCACTCCCTTCCTGCTGCTAAGGTTCTGTTCCACTGAGAAGGAGTATAATCTGTATGAGGCACAGTGTTGCTCAGATGCAATGAAAGAAAATAGTTTGGAATGATTCAGCTGTTTGAGCTGACCCGCCTTCCTCAGTACAGCCTGGTATTTTTTCAGGGGAACTGACATGCTGTAAGTTTTTAGTTTAGTTGTAGTTTACTCGCTGTGTGCCCACAGGGCCAGCACAGGTAGCATTAATAGAAGACTGTGTACTTCTGCAGAGTTCCTGAAATGTTTTTGCATATGTGTTTCCATTACTGCCTTGGGACTGTTCAAACAGCCTGTGGAATAAAGATAGCATTCTACGATATGTAGGTATTAAATATTCTCTTCAGAAAGGGCGGTTTGAAATTGCATGTTTTGTGATGTGGGCTCCCATGAAATATTACCCCAGTCATTAAAATGACATTTTGAACAATCAAAGGGTAACAGACCCAAATGTCTGACTTGACAAGAAATTTCTTGCTGGAGTCGGCAAAGAGGCAGTGCAGGTATGTAGGGCTGTGGTTCAGCCTCTTCGAACGACAACATTCGTTGTGTTATTGTCGTTGTCAGTAAAGTATAAGACTCAGCTTACATGTATTTGATTTCAAGACACAATCTTACAGGTGTTGCAGTTCAGTTATGTAAGGCAGTCACTGACATCAAACACCGGATTCCTGATTCCTTCAGGGGGTGGATAGGAGATCTGGAGGTGTATGAATCTCAGCTCGGGGTGTCTCATTACTACCCTTAAACTGAAAACAAATCGTTTAAAGCAAGGTGGAGCCACTTAACTATTTCCTTTTATCTTCTGTAATTGACCAGAAAAACAATTTCCATCCAACAAGTCATCATGCTTCTATCTCAGCCATCACCTTGCAACACAGGTTAAATATGTCACACCTGTCACGTGTTTGAACTTATCTTTCCTACACTCTGTCATTTCCACGGGACCTTCTATCATAGTTCACCGAGAACGTAATTCAAACACTGCCACTTATTCTCCACTCAGAGCTATAAATCTCTCTCACTCCAGTTGCTGGTCCACTTGGTGTACATGAGCATCACATTTCTCTACACGTGCGACTATGATTCTATGCTTACTATTTTTTTTTTTTTTTTATTTATTTATTTTAGGGAACGGCTCTATCAAAAGAGAACAACTGACTTTGGGACCAATCAAATACTGGAATTCGGACCGGATCAAAAGAGCGCTACCGGGTTCTGAGAAGAGACCATCCTAGTTACTGTACAGCACTCTGTGTCCACTGAAACCTTGAAAATGCTATCGCATGCAAAATTGCAGGACTCAAGAAGAATATTAAAACTATTCTTCTTAAAAAAATATCTTTTAAAAAAAGCTTTTATTATCAATATTGTTATTTGTTTAGAAAAAGAAGTAGTGAAAACAAAATACATGTTTTTAACGGGAACCTCTTGTCTCACAGACCACTAAGCTAAACAAGCACGGGCCTTTACCACGTTGTTGTATTTTGTTAACAATAAAATCCAAACTGAATTTTATTATTATTTTATTTTTTTTTTTTTTTTTACACGGGCAAACTTGATCTATATTTAGCAGGGATTTGCTGCAGCACGCAGGAGTGCAAAATAAGCGTGCAATCTGGCGCCCTCTGGTGTTATAAACCTTAATGTGCTTTAAACTGATAATTGTTTGTTTTTTTGTTTGTTTGTTTTTTTCAAGTAAGTTACACCAGAGCTTCTCAACCCCGGTCCTATTGGACCCCTTCTGGTTTTCATTCCAACTGAGCGCTCAGTTACTCAACTAAACCCTTAATGGAACTAATAATTAGCTTAATTTCCCCTTTTTAATTGTTCTGAGCTCCTAAAAAGTTGCAAAGTCTCTAGCAAATGAATAGCCGCGTTCTGATTTTCTTCTCCATGTGGAAGACAACGGCAGTGTTAGAATTCAGCAGCATTAATTACCAACTATATTTCTTTATTTATTTATTTTTTTTTTAATTCAGAGCACGAGCTGCATTTGTGCAATTCGATACATTACATTTAGAATTAACTTTTGAGGTCTAAAAAAACGGCAAAGCAGCCCGTCCTTTAAAATAAGGGGAGAATATCACTTAATGGGTTAATAGGAGCAACGTAACTCGAAAGCGAGAAACCACCACGAACATATAAGAAAGGACCAAGGTAAAAACAAGAAACGGATTTTAATAAGCCAGTTATTAGCTGTCGCGGAATGCAGGAGCCTTTGCCCCTTAGTTGGCTTTCGTGTGCTCAGAAATAACTTGCTGCACACGGTGACGCCATTCAGTGACAAATATAGGGAAGGCTTTGAGGTCTGCACTGTACTAACAGCTGGGCAGTGCGTGTCACGATTCATATTTAAAATCACGCAGCAACCGGGAAGCGTGCCAGATCTGTAACTATTATGGAAATGCAATTCCATATACAAAAAAAAAAAAAAAAACATACATTCAAGACAATGTGTTTGTGCAATGATTTGAGAATGCGTTTTTTTTTTTTTTTTCTCTGATCTATGACCGTGTGAAGAATTTCTAGACACTTTAAAAAATGCGTCGCATACTGCTTAATTTACTGTAGTCATTTTTAGAACTGAGACATCTCTTGCTCCAAATCGTGACTTTTTACGTTCTCGTGTAGCTGGGATGTTTGATTTTAACTGTGCATTGACAAAAAAACATTAACACAAAAGGGGGGGGGGGGGCTATATATGTTCACATCAGCTTAAAATTCGCTACCTAAATACATTGTTCTGTTCCCCGCCCAGCACCTGCTCTCATTGGTCATCTAAATGTAATTAGGGCTCTCTAAAATGTTTTGATTGCGGAGCGCTACTAAACTACACCCCGGTCATGTTGTTTCTAAAACACTACATTACCCATAAAGCCTTGGAATTAGCTGCGGAAAAGAATCGACCGGCTGCCCGTTGCGCTGCATTCTGGGAGTTGTTGTGCTTACAGAAACGTCGCACCGTTGATCCCAACTGCACAGGCACCTGAGAAAGACTACAACTCTCATGATGCACAGCGAGTTTGGTAAACACAGAACTGTCAGAACAGCAAAGTCTCCATTTTGTCAGCAGCAGTCTTAAAATGGTTGAAAATGAAAGCGACTGGCAGAGGCAGGGATAGGATTTAATTTTTAGTTCGTAAACAGTTTTTTTTTTTTTTTTTTTTCACTACAAGCACTTTATGGACCCGGCTCCGGTTTAAATGGCCGAAGGAAGACCACAACAGCGGGGAGATGGATATTAAAACAGCGTTTTTCAATGCTGCCAGAGATGGGAAGCTGAAACTTATTCAGAAGTTAGTCAGCAACAAAAGTATAGAGGAGTTGGAAGCCCTGGCCGGGGAAAAGACCCAAGGAGGCACCCCGCTTTTAATAGCGTCCAGAAACGGGCACCTGGAGGTGGTGGAGTATTTGCTGCAGCACTGCAGGGCCGATGTGGAACTGGGCGGTTCTGTAAACTTTGATGGGGAGACTATAGAAGGGGCGCCACCTCTGTGGGCTGCCTCTGCGGCTGGTCACCTGCATGTCGTCCGCGGCTTGTTGAAAAACGGGGCGTCTGTCAACAACACCACCCTGACCAACTCCACCCCGCTGCGGGCCGCTTGCTTCGACGGGCACCTGGAGATCGTCAGGTACCTGGTCGAGCACAGGGCAGACATGGAGGTGGCCAACCGGCACGGCCACACCTGCCTGATGATCTCCTGCTACAAGGGCCACAAGGAGATCGCCAAGTACCTGCTGGAGAAGGGGGCCGACGTGAACCGCAAGAGCGTGAAGGGCAACACCGCCCTCCACGACTGCGCCGAGTCCGGCAGCCTGGACATCATGAAGATGCTGCTCAAGGGCAACGCCAAGATGGAGAAGGACGGTTACAGGATGACCCCTCTGCTGGCCGCCAGCGTCACGGGCCACACCAACATCGTGGAGTATCTCATCCACCAGCCCAGGACCTCCAGAGAGGAGCGGATCGACGCCCTGGAGCTGCTTGGTGCCACTTTCGTGGACAAGAAGAGGGACTTGCTTGGGGCCATGAAGTACTGGAAGAGGGCCATGGAGATGAGGCACAGTGACAAAGGCAGCGTTGTTCACAAGCCCGAGCCGGGGCAGCTGGTGCTGGCGTATGATTACTCCAGGGAGGTGACATCCAGCGAAGAGCTCGAGTCTTTGATCACAGACCCGGATGAGATGCGCATGCAGGCCCTGCTGATCCGGGAGCGCATCCTGGGGCCCTCCCACCCGGACACCTCCTACTACATTCGCTACCGAGGGGCCGTGTACGCAGACTCGGGGAACTTCGAGCGCTGCATCAACCTCTGGAAGTACGCCCTGGACATGCAGCAGAGCAACCTGGACCCACTCAGCCCCATGACTGCGAGCAGCTTCCTCTCCTTCGCTGAGCTCTTCTCCTTCGTCCTGCAGGACCGCGCCAAGGGCACCCTGGCCACCAAAGTGACCTTCAACGACCTGATGGGCATCCTGTGCAAGAGCGTGCGGGAGGTGGAGCGGGCCGTCTGCCAGCGGGAGAACCCTCCGGAGGTGACCCAGTTCACCAAGGCTCTCTCCATCATCCTGCACCTCATCTTCCTGCTGGGCAAGGTGGACTGCAGCCCGGAGCAGGAACACCTCAAGAAGCAGACCATCTACCGGCTTCTGAAGCTCAACCCCAGGGGAAGGAACGGCTACACCCCCTTGCACCTGGCCGTGGATAAGGAGACCACCACCGTGGGCCGCTACCCCGTGGGCAAGTTCCCCTCGCTGCAGGTGGCCCTGGTCCTTTTCGAGTGTGGCGCCGACGTGGACTCGCGGGATTACGACAACAACACCCCTCTGCACGTGTCCGCCATGAACGGCAGCATCGAAATCATGAGCGTGCTCATCGAGGCCGGCGCCCATTTCGACGCCACCAACTCCCAGCGCAAGACCGCCTGCGACCTGCTGGACGAGAAGGCCACCACCAAGAACTTGATGCACCCCTTAAACCACGTCACCCTCCAGTGCCTTGCTGCCAGAGCCATTGAAAAGCACAAACTGCCTTACAAGGGCCTGATCCCGGAAGAGATGGAGGCCTTTATTGAGCTACATTAACCTTTCGCTTGTGCTGCCAACGCTGTTGCATTTTAGAATTGTAGGGGCTGCTGAGAAATATTTGAACTGTGTCAGCCTGAGGGGCTACAACTTTTAACTCTTGTTTTGTTTTTAAACTGTTGGTGGCATGGAGAGACGGGAGGTGGGCATATTGGCCAAGAGCCTGCATGAGGCTTGACAACAGCTTCTGATCTCCTTGTTTATTTTTTTTTAATTTGTTAATTTTATTTGAAGCACTTTTAAGTTCTAGTACTTTGTTTTTCATCTAAAGTACAGAAATCGCTAGGTAACCATTGAGTCTCTTGTTTAAACATGTCAATTAGAAATAAGGTGCCTGAATAAAATTCAGTGATTATAAGAGAGGTCTATTTTGTATTTGTAAAAAAAAAAAAAAAAAAAAGCACAGCAAACAGGATTGCGCTGGGTGTTTGGAGAGCAATTATTTGTGTAGCTTAACTTACAGTGGCAGATCTGGGTTACAATAGTGATCTTTATTTAACCCGGCCAGCAAGCACAACGAAACTTGAAAGGTGTGTTCACTCCCATTGCAAGTAAACCAGTGGGGACAAATCTGGCTACAGCACAACATGTGCATGATATCTTTACTCATAGGCCTTTTAATAGACTGTGTGAAACAGGAGTATAAAGTAAAAATAAATATCAGTCCATGCCTGTGTTGCTGTTAGTAGCTGGTGGGTCATTTGGTTCTAGTGTGGATAGGTACGGTAAACCCAGTTTTCCACTCGGATCGATTAAGGAGAGATTTCAGTTATGCTGCATTGAACAAAACGTGGTGTTCCATGTATAAAAAAATCGGTGCCAGTTGTATTTGGTGTGTGTTTCTTTTCTAGAAACCCGCTTAGGAAAGGTTACTGCAACCAGGTACCTAGCATTTATTAGCTCCATTTTCACTACCCCTTTCATCTCTGAACTTTTCAAATAGTCCACAGCATTCCAGAGCAGACCCCTTTCTCCTTGTTGGTCTGGTAAACCTGATAATATGGAATGGGCGAGTGAATCTTTATTAAACATTCCCTCTAAAGCTGAGGGCACACAAAGCCATTCTGTGGCATGGAACTTTCAGCAGACTGGGTTTCAGGCCACTGGGGAAGGCTTGTGGTTTGATACAGCAACATTGTCCCAGCCTAGGTCTCCTGGACCCAGGTTTCAAGCCGCTGTTCCTGAAAAAGTCGTGTTCCCTCAGATTTAAGGGACCCTTTGGGGCGCGCTGAGGAGCAGCATGGAGGAGGATAGGGCTGCTCTGTAGGGTTTTACAAGCAAACAAAAAGTTGTGCTTTAAGTGGGAGAAGGAAAAAGTTTTTAATTAGGAGCATGTCATTATACCCCACTGGAATAAGCCACCCCCTGGATTTTATTAGCGCATTTCCCAGCTTTGGTGGGTCCCTCTGGGTTGCGTCAACCACCTGCTTTTAGCCATAGCCACACAGATAGGCGTTTAATGCAATCCAGGGTTACTTCCTCAGTGCTGAAAAATGTTTCAATTAAATCTGTCGGAGGCTTATCCTGGTGGGTTAATGCAATTGCAGAACAATGGCTATAATAATACTAATAATCATAATGATAATAATATAGTAATATATTAATATTTAATTTTGTAAAAATGGATGCAGTGTTCTGTGCCTTCAGTGTGAAGTAGACAGTATTGTAAAATGTGCACATTCAGCAGCATTAATTTCAATGAATATATACTATTTGGGGTTGATTTGATGAACCGTACCCTACCAGGATAAGTCACAGCTGGATTATAGAGCATTTTACAGTAATGTGCTGTTAAATGCTCTAATAAGATCTGTTGCTTATCCCGGTGGCGTGCAGTTTGAGCCCGTCAATCTGAAGTTGAAGGGTGTCTCATAAATTTCATTGTGCATCCAGGGGTGCATCAGAATGGCCGTCTCCTCTTGGCGGAGTCACGGGGAACAGAAACTGTTTTAGGGAAACTCCTTTTGCAAACAGTAATGCCACCTCTCAAATCTCTGGCCCCTTGGAGGTTGTAACAGTTTATTTGATCCAGTCTGCATTGCTTTTTAGTGTGATTTACACTACAGTGGGGGGAGGGGGTGGGGTGGTCTGTGTATATTATGAGAATTATTCTGTGTTGAAAATGAAATTGCACATTGTCTGCATTTAATTCAAATTACTTTACGGTTTATTTAACCCAATATGCAAATGTTAACCCTGCAAATGGTGCATGCTGTAGTACAATAAAATGCATGTTAAACAACACAGTAGAATATTGTCTGAAATGTAGGATTAAAAGTGATTATGATCTGATATGAAAGCCCTCTGACTGCTTTGAAATGAACATGATTTGTGTGTTGTTTTTTTTTTTTTTTTTGTGAATTTCCAGCTACAAGAACACATTTTTGCAGGTTTAGATTGGTACAAAATGCCTTTTCGGAGGTAAGCAAACCCTCTACTTCCAGAAAACACAAAGGCTGTTTCAGATACTGGTATACGCCTGAATGCTGTAGAGTGCAGTCATGTATAGAAGAAGCAAGTGGTGTTCCGTTTGTGGCTAATTCATGTCTTATATGGACAAACTTGGACATGTGAGTGCTTAACTCCCCAACTTCAATGAAGGAACTAGAGGTCGTAATCACTGAGGAACTGTGATCGATCCATCCACAGCAATTTTAACACAAACCAGTGCCGCCCTGGGTGCCTGTTATTGACACTGCTTTGTCAGGTGTTTTCTAGTGTTTTGTTGCATGTAGTTTAGCATGCTGGAGGATTTTAGCATTGCAGCAGAGCTGGGATTAATGTAATGTGTTATACTGTGCTGTACAGAAGCCAGGCTTATATTCTGCAAGATGTCACCAAAGTCATGAACTGGCGCAGATCACAATATGCACATCCCAACCCTAGTCATGTGGGAGTCCTGATGGATTTGATATGATGTGAAATAAGATGAAGTGATTGTTAATGATGGGACTGTTTTGTAATAAGAGAATGTGGAGCATGTTTTAATACCAGCGATAAACAAATTGCATTGACATGTCACTGAAGGACCACATTTCAGACTACTGTACAAGTAGCTGCTGAGTACCATATAATTGGGTACTTGGGTACACTCTGTTGTCTGTGCTAATGCTGCTGCTATTTTCGTTTTATATACATGCGTCATACTGACGTGGCTAAGATAAGATTTTCATACCAAACAAGAGAATTTTGTGACAAGCCTGTATGCATAAAATGTCTCAGTGTAGGTCTGTGTTTATGATACAGACACATGTGTAATGCTATTCATGTCCTTGGCAGGGATATAGGATTTGATGTTACATCTAGAACTTTAAAAACTGAAGCGTAAGATCTTGAGCAGTAATAAAGAGAAACTAGTTCTAAAATAAAAAGGTCTTTGTCAGCTCAGGGGTGATTAGAGTTGATTCCTTTCAAACCTGGTCTTTCTTTAATTAACCCAATTAAAGCTGACCCTGGAGTATGTCATTATATCATTTTAGGAGTGGAGTGGAGTTTATATCAAACTGTATCATTTCTTTTGAAGTCCTGGTACTACTAAAAAAAAGGTTACCGGTTGCCTGGATCTGAATAGAAAAGTGTCTTAAAATATTTGGAGATTTAACAGGTTTATTTTTGCTAGACTGTTGGCTGGTTTCACAGATCTCGGTTTGAACTAGGACTACCTTAGCTAAGGATGGTTTCACAAACTGTGATTAGCACGAATCTTTGACTACCTAACATTACCCTAATTACTTGTTTCAGAGACCTCGATTAGCACAAATCTTGGACTACCTAATTTGACCCTAGGCATTCCAGAATAAGTTCTAATCAGGTATGTGAAACCAGCCATACTGTTAGGTAATCCAAGAGCAGAGCTAATGGGGGTCTGTGAAACCAGCTCAGGATGAGTGCGGGAGAACCCGGATCAGATGGGATCGGCGGTCAATCTGTGCGCATGGAAACAAGATATAATTGTAGGCTGTCCAACACTGGTGCTAATCCAGGTCTGTGAGTCCTGCTGGGAATGTTTTACAGGTCGGGTCAAATAGAAGAGCGCTGGCCCCAAGTCATGTGCACAGTGTCTGTAACTTGATACATACAGAATATTGTAATGAGCTACTGTCATTCATCAATATGCAATGTATCGTTTCGCCGTTCCTCAAATGATGCTGTTTCCCACCTGGGACTTGAGTGTACTGTAGCCCAATCAGTGTCAATAGGAAATATCAATACTGTTTGAATAATTAAATAAATGTATTTGATAGCAATGGCCATTTTCCTCTCAGTCATTAAGGGGCTCCCCCCCCCCAAATTTTGAATTCCACAGTTCAACGCTTAATTGCAACACTGGGCTCTACCTCGTTGTAGAACTGCCATCTGCACAGGTCCTGAAAGGATAACCCAGTTCAATACAGAGGACTGCAGTAGCGCCATTCAAAACAGCAGAGCGGAAAACGGATGATAAAATAAAACGGTGTACTACTGTTCTGTGGAAACCAATCTTTCACATGCAATTACCCTGCAATCATTTTTGTAGGGAGAAAAATTACTATCAACTAACTAGACCTTGTTCCTTTTACCAAACACAAATACAATTTTTAAAAAAATGTAGCTGGCAACACATAATCTATTGCACAAGAAATGCTGGCTTTTGAGGGGCTAGTCTATAAATGTGATACAGAGGGTGGTGTGTGAAGCAAGAATTTAAACTGAGCGAGTTTACGCTTTAAATCTATATGTAACTGCTGTGTGTCAAGAGACTATCCCCTTTAGTGACTGTGTATAATTGCACCATGTTAAGTTTCCTATCTATGCATCTATTGTATAATGCATATGTTTTGAGTTTTAAGTTTTGGCTAGGCAGCTTCTCGAACTCCATAGGGTTCACACAAGCGGTTACAAAATGCAATTAAAAATGTGTGACCCAAGAGGATATATAGTAAATATACAGTTTGCACATATGAAAACAAATTAAAAGGAGAATACTAGGCAGAAATAAATACTAGTACTAAAAGCAAACCTTTGTATTGCCTGTACTTTAAATTATTTAGAAAAATGACTTGCAAATTTGGTTTCCTCCTTGAGTATAGCCTGCTCATGCAACTTGAAATCAGAACACTTTCTGAAAAGGGTGACACTCAACCCCTAGCTAGCAATGAACTCCAAAGAGCTTGTTTCCTGAATGGGTCGTAGCTAGCTGGGATAAAAATAACACTTCACACTGAGACCTAAAGGCAGAAGTGAGTAACACTGCCTGATAGTGGAGATCAGTAATCTTCAGGCGTAGTCTTAATCTGACAAGGAATGCTTTTGACAGCCTTTCCTTGACACCCAGGTGAAAGGCATTGTATAAAAGTGCATTGTATTGCTCTGTATTATAGTGAGTGGTGAGCGATTTTATTTTTGGTAGTGGGGTCTATTTAAAGGTGTAGCTGCCCCTACTCTTTTAAAAATAGCATAGTTGCATGTTTGAGAAGGCTGTTGCCTTGTAAGGCCATGCTGAAAATATCAGCTTTATTAAATATATCATGTATAAATAAATATAATCAAAAACACTGGTTTTTGAGTTCTGCTTCCTGTGCTATTATACAGCCTGCAATGGGTAAGGTCAGGTTGTTAGGTGTTTAGTCATGTGTAAAGTACATTGGTTGGGTAGGTGTGTATGTAGGTGTGTCAAGTACATTGGCTGGGTAGGTGTGCTTTTCCAACACAAAACAACATCCATGAGAAATAAAATGGAAAAAAACTAATTTTATTTTGTATTTATTTAGATCTGTTCTAGCTGCTGGAACAGCCAGTACTGATGGTGCAACAGCGCTTACATGCGCAACAAAGTCAATGAAATCTGTAAAGCATAGTGAAAGGAAAAGGACAGGACTTTCCCACAGAAAATGTTGCCATTTTATTGTATTTTTTTTTTAAAAGGCGTGCCATTCACCCTGTAGCGTTTGTGTTGCCTCTTACCCAGGCAGCTCTCTCTGATCTGTGCTTTCCTGGACTGCTTCTTCGTCTTCGTCTTCCTCGTCTGTGTCTCTCTCGCTGGCCGCGCTGACGCTCATCCGGGCCTGGTTTCCGATCTGAATGTTGCTGGCGTGGTGGATCTGGATGATGTTTGGATGCGGGCAGGGCTGGGGGGCCCCTGGATTGCTGCCCACGTTCTGATCCTGTGCCTGCTGCTGCCGGTTTAAAGGGAATGGGTAAAACTGCTGCTGTGAAAACTGGGCTGTTAAATTAGCCATCATTCCTCCCGGGAATGGCAATCCAGCTGCATTGAAGGCCGGCTGGAAAGGTAGAGGACAGTGAGGATATCCAGGCGGCATTTGGTTTAGGTGTGGTGGATATTGTGCTTGGAGGTTTGGATCTCCTGGTAGCTGCTGTGGTGGTATTATTCCTTGTAACATCTGCATGTACTGCAAAGCCATGCACTGCTGCTGCTGAACGTTACAGATAGCGCTTAGCAACAGTTCATCGTTCTTGTTCTGGTCTTTGAGTTGCTCTTCCTTCTCTTTCTGCTGTTTGATTTTTTGCTCCTGGCTCCAGAGGGCCCTCTGCTTCTCAATCGTTTTTTGGTTGAAGGTCGTCTTCACCTTTTTCGGTAAGAAGCTTTTCTCCTCCATGGGGATTAAGCACTTTAGCGCGTAGGGTATGCTCTCTCGGGGCAGGCCATGCCTCCTGGGCAGAAAGGGGATTACCGTGTTGTATTTGTGGCGCCGCTCGATGGAGTCCATCAGCACAGAGTTGGTTTTGTACTGGGCCCAGTGGGAGTTGAAGTTGGTGGTCAGGAGGATGAGCGTGAAGGCAGAGTTATTGACGGCATCCTGAATGCAAGTCAAGGGGCTTTTCCCAGGGATTTCAAAGTCCACGCTGAAGGTGGCTCCTTCCCCAGCACCCAGCTGCTCGAGAGTCTTCTGAACCCTGATGGCATGGTCTGTGTCCTCCTGGGCGTGGAGAATCACAAACGAGAAGAACTTGTTCTCCATCTCGCCCTCTTGTTCTGTGGTCGGGGCTGGGGTTGGGTTCCTTGGAGGCTCCGAAGGTTTCGTTTCAGGGTGTGACTCCTCAACCGAGGTCTTTGGTGAGACACTTGGGGGTGAGGTTTTTTCCTCCTCTGAAGAACCCTTCTCTACTAGGGCTGACATCTCTTGGCTCTCCTCCTGTAGCCCGGTTTTCGAAGTCACAAGCTGATTACTTACCGGATCTGCAGTGGATTGCAACTGTTTCAGTTCACTGCAACTGGGCTGTTCTGCAGAGGACTGTCCAGTGGATACAGAAGAGTCAATATTACGACTACTATCCTCAGTCTGGGGGCCTGGATGTATGCTTCCATTCCTTTCTTCTTCCCCTTGTACAGGTGGTATTGGTACAGGGTTTGGCTGAATGTCCACGCTAGATAAAACAAGATTCATACTGGCAGCCCCCTGACCTGTCCCTGTGCTGCTGACAGATGCACTGTCAACGGAAGAGTTTGAAATTGCTTTATTTGTCCTATCGGTAAGAAATGGCACAGTTGGAGACTGGCTGATCTCCAGGTGACTAGCAAAGGAAACAGAACTTTCTGTATGGCTTTGCAGAGAAGACGGAGAGCTCTTGACTTCAGTCCTTGACTGACTTTTGCTGTTGTGAATGTTTATGGCCGGACTTCTCCTTAGCTTCCCACTGACCCAAGAGAAGAGTCTGGTGCTGGATTTCAAAGCCGACCCCCCGCTCTCCTCCGTGTCTCTTATCTCCAGGTGGGGGCCACACTCAGTCCTGAATTCCACTTTCAGACACTCTAGGCTCACTTTGCTTTTCCCACCTGCGTTTTTGCATGCTTCCATCGCAATCAGGTAGGCGTTGTCTCGCAGCAACTCGTCACAGAGCCTCTCGGCCACCAAGACTTTAAAGATCCGAGCCACGTCCAGGAGAAAATCAGCTTGGCTGGAGAGCAGTTTGCTGGTTGAGGCCGTGTGTTGGCCATCCTTGGCTGTCATGCCAGCCAGGTAAACAGACGTCTGATTGTGGCCCAGCTTTTGGAGCTCAGCGTGGGCTTCCTGCCTGCGTTTCAGATTCATCAGCACCATGGCATAGACAAGCTTGTCCGTGTCTGAGACAGAACATTCCAGCTTCAGAATGAGGCTGGTCAGCCTGTCTTTCCCTACATTGGACAGGACCTTAAATGCATCCTCCAGGGTCGGGCTACGATCCTGCTTGTCCGCCATTCTGCTATGATTCCCGGGAAGCTCGCTAGAAGGGCATACGACCCACACAACATGATAGGGGCCTCAGTCATGCTTTCTCATTACTGGTGGATGGATCAGAGCGTCCTTCTATGGAACTGGTCGCTTTCCTTGTTTTTTTTTCTTCCCTGAGACCTGGAATTAAAAATATATATATACTTATGAGAGCGCCCATGCTGCAACCTGGCATACCCACAAAGCATAACTAAAACGTTACCCAGAATGCAGTTGCTGGAATCAACACAAGGAAGTGAGCGACTTCCCTGCGCACATGTGTGGAAAAAGTTAAACATGTTGTCTGACTTGCCAAAGCACTTCACAGTTGAAAATACTGAACACTACTCCTCCTACCAGGTACAACTACGCGTCTTATGACTCATATTACGATACAATTTTTTAAATACCTGTATCTAATGTGATCCGCATATTTACATACTTCACGGCGTGCATATGGCAATTTATCACAACACCTTGCCCTTCTAAACTAACAAGGCTAAACAACTCAAGTCGACGTTCATTGCACCCTGCTTTAGATCAGACCTCCTGATTAACAACAGTGTAGCCAAACCGCTGTCTGTTACGATGTTTCCCTTAGCCAGGTAGAGCCTTAAACGCACCAACACAACAGAAGAAAAAAAAAAAAAAACAAGTTAACATAAAGAAATACAACACTGACCTGTAAAAGTGTTTTTAAGCACTCCGCTGCTCACTTACTGGACTTGCGTTTTGTTGTGCGATAATTCTACATACAACAATCCTTGCGTTCAGAGACAGGGGTAGAAACGAAACGATATATTCTGATATTATTCAAAATATTAGTTGATATTTCGGTGCATATATTCACGGTCGAGTCAGGGAGCCTTCTTCCTGAAACAAGGAAGTGGAAATCTCCGCAAGAGACGTCAGACTCACTCAGTCACAACAAATGAACAGAAGACACCTAGCGGCCGTATCTTCTATTCCTCGTAGTTGTATATTTTACAGTAGCTTAGCAACAATAACATAAAATAACAGCATCACTGCTTTGACAACATTGTTGTGCAAATTAAACGCTGACGTGTTCTGCTCATAAAAGGTACAACTCATTTCTGTTGCAACTGGGTTCGGTTTAGGTGGGCAAGACTGCACATCTGACATATTTGTTACACACATATTTGCACAGCCACACATACTATTGCTTGTAAATCAGCTTCATTACCCGCAAGCAAATCGAGTCTGGAGCTGCCTGTTGCAGAGAGAAAGGGTTATCCTGAACTGACACCGAGGGTTAGTCTGTGGGCACATTATCTCCCCTTGAATCCCGCTCTTCATTCTGGCACTCTCTTATTCTCGGACAGTCGCCGGTGGTCGGTCGGGGCTGGGCTGTGCAATTAGTGCCTGTGTCTCATCAGAGCGGTTGACGCTGACTCTTGTCTGTCTGTCAGCTGCGGTCCCGGCGTTTTTTCAATCACGCTTTGTGCTCCTCGGCTCCGCTGGGTACGAGACGGACCCCTCTCCTCCAGCTGCCGTTCCGACAATAATCTTTATTTGAGCTTAATCAGGACTGCGGGGTGTTCCTGGACTCTGCATGGAGCTAATGAGCAGCAAACCATCAGCCAGCCACTAATGGCCTCCCGGTAGTTTTATAGTCTCCACTGACCCAGGACAGGACACTGTTCTGGTAGCAAACGCATGACTCTAATGTGGTCCCTTGGAAAGTTTCCCATGGGATATTTGCATTTCCCCCCACTCCATGCTTTTGCCATGGCTGTATTATGGCTCGACCGTAGCTTGCCCCGGTTTGCCACGTTTATTAACACCATACCTCATTGCAAAAATAAGAGGTAGCATATTTTGCATTTGTGGGACACGTGTGTCCCTTTGTGCGTTAAAGGGTTAAAGAGCTATAGAGCTTCCGGTCCGCCACTGTTTAACCCAGTTGACCCCAGACAGAGTGCAATTCTGCGGCCATGTTTTTTTCTTCCACAAACACAGAAAGCGACGAGTTTGTTTAGTGACTCATTCCTTAACATTTAACAGCAAGCAGCAGAGACTTGCGCAACACACCGTTTCTGCCGCCCTTGCAATACAAACACTCTGCATGGGATTATACTTTTCGAGATGTGGCTCGAATCCCTTCAGCAAGCCCCTGCCCCCCGAGCTATACAATCACACAGGATGCACAAGCTGAACCTGCTTCCAGAGTTTGCATTCTGTCTTCACTGCTTCCCAAGGAAATGCACTGACAATGATTCACATCTTAAAAAAATCACATTGGTTAAGTAGTAGGGTTAAGGAATGCTTCCTCGGTTTTCTTTCTTTCTTTTTTACAAAAAAGAAAACGTGTTTTTTTTTTTTTTTTTTTTTTTTTTTTTTGGAAGGTTGTAGGGGGAGAGTAACTGTGAGGTAAACTTATAGTAGCTGAAGTCTGCTGAAACTTTTTTGTTTTAACTGTAAGTGCATGTTCAGTCTCGGATTGCTGTAATTATAGCGCAACTGCGATTTAAAATCACTGTACTGTAATTGCATTGCCTCTCTGGATTGAGATAACTGTAATTGTAAATGCAGTTTTAGAGTACTCTACTTGTATTTGAAATAACGACAGCTATTAGAACACTGTAATAGTTCACTTCCAGTATCTCGATTCCATATGGTTTGAATTATAGAGCACACTGGATATATATATATATATATATATATATATATATATATATATATATATATATATATATATATATATATGCCGCGTCTCCCCGGACCTTGTTACAGATATGGGTTGTTGAAAGCCAATGAACAAAACTGTAGTGTTGCTATATTAATAGAATAAGAAATACATTCATTTGGGATAGATTGTGACAGGGTTTCTACCAGCATGCAATACGCAACTTTTAATGCTACCAAATCTTTAACAGGGCACAACTTACATTACCTTTTTAAAAAAGTCGCTTGTTGTTGGCAGTTTTGTAAGATTAACAGCTGTATTTACCTTTAATAATAATAATAATAATAATAATAATAATAATAATAATAATAATAATAAATTATTATTTTAAAAAATTATTTTACTTGGAGTTATTTTAACCAATCTGATGATAACCTTGGCTGCATTTTACTTTTAAAAGAAAGCACTCAAGCTTTTTTATTGAACTCATATTACCATACCATTTTTTAAATGTATATACAGTGGTATCATTTTGGTGCCCGGTTAAACATACCCAACTTGGCTCTTATGACAAAGACCGGCAGCAACAGCTGGGTAGAAGTTGAAATGATCAGGACCCAGAGAGAGGAGGGAAGAAGCAACGCTTCTTTAGAAGTTATGTATCATTGAGAGTGGTTTTCACTTCCAGCTGTTGAGGTATCTGTAGCAGCAGCTGCCTTGTGCAGACAGGCTTCCTGTCTACAGTGAAGACTCGTTTCTGGGTACATAAACAAACAGGGCTGTCAACAAGGTCTGCTTTGTCATAAAATAATAGTGCAATGATAGGCTATGGCGAAAAAAACAAAACACACACACATGCCATTGTGTTTTACCGTACCAAGACGGAGCAGAACAGATTTTTGTCATGAAGTCTATTCATGCCGTTTGAATGTACAGTTATTGGAATCATGCTAATAATGATGCTGTCGCGTTAATGATTTTTTTTGTTCAGTTTTTTTTTTTTTTTTTTTTTCTTTTTAGGTGCTGATGCTTTCAGTAGATAACGTGGGCGGGTTTTTTTTAAATTGGCAACAGCACCTCCCGCCAAATGTAGGCTACAGCAGACTGTTCAGCACCACAACACGCTCAGGCTACTTTGGCGCTAAAAAAAAAAAAAAAAAACACAAAAAAAAAAAAAAAAAAAAAACAAAAAACATCGCGCGCCGCACAGCCACGGAACAGCTTTAAAAATAGAAACACGTTATTGCTTTTTTTAGGGGTGGGACGCTTATTTCTAATAGGCTCTGTGTTAAATCCCCACCCTTTCATAAAAGATGTACAGAGCACAAATTCTTATCGAGCGAGAGCAGTGGGTTAATGTATGTGGCGTTTGGCCAACTCGCAAACCCAAAACATGCTGGCTTTGCCGGAGGCATCTTTTGTGCGCATTATAGCAACCGACTCCAGCAGTAAAAGACAGGTTGCGTTGTATAGAGTAAGTAAAGTTTAAGCAGGTAAAATAGAAAAAAAAAAAAAGTAAAAAAAAAAACATAATGAAATATTTATTAATCATTATTACTAATAATATTAATTAATAATTATTATAATCATACGCTTTAAGATGCTAAAACGGTATAATCCAATTATATTGTAGATTGGTCACAGTTTCACGTGATAAATCAATGATTCGCAATTGATTTTAATCTTTATAACTAGTGTACAATTACTGTATTTCTATATACATAGACCTAGACATTGCATTAATAAAATTAAACCGTAATGTAAAATGTTTAAACACTGATTTCATACATCGACATCCTCCCTTCACTCAAGTATAATTAATTTGCATATTCTCGCGCGGGGACACTTGGAAGCCGGCCTGCGGGCGCGAGACCAAAGTTTCGCGGGCTGAAAAGGCACCGCCTTCCCGATGTAGAGCGACAAGTACGCAGTCCAATCGGAACTCAGATGTCGATATCGGGTGTCCAATGAGACGGCAGGCTGGGCGGGGCGAAGCGCGGTTGAAGAATCTCATTGATTTCGAGCAGCGCCAGTTTTAGATCGGATTTTTACGGGAAACCGTGTGGAAGTGTTTTATTTGTGAATACCTGGAGGCGTTTAAAACAAGGTAAAAAAAAAACAAAAAAAAACGAAAGAAATAATAATAACAAAAAAAAAAAAAAATGATATGATTTACCCTAATTTTTTTTTTTTTTAATGAAAAGTTGTTTTGGGGAATTCAAAACAGTTGACGAGCTGCAGTTAGTAACTCAAGTAGAATCCGACTCGTGTTTTCTTTAAACTGTCATTAATTACCTCAGTAATTAAGAAGCATCAGTCTAATTATGTCGGCAGTTAAACGAAGTGATCTCTGAAAGAAAACGTTTCTTTTGTGTCACGTTTAAAACCCCGCGTATTGACCGGAAACGCAACTTAAAAACAAACAAACAAACAAACAAACAAACAAAGTCAAACTCTTTCTCTTTTCTCTTTCTCTGTGTAGTAGGTGTACATGGTTCACAAATATCCCGGGTTGTATTTGTTTTGTTAGCTAAGGACCGGTGCTTTTTGCTGTCACTTTATTAAATCGAAATGTTGGTCATTTTGCACTTTGTGTTCAACGTCGTTTTCGCTACATCGGTCTTGTCAAGAATAAGATACAGCTGTGCAGTAAAATAAGCTGTACAATTGTGCAGGCGTTTACTGTAAATTACAGCTTTCACAAGTTGAGTAGTACTGTATGGATACAAAATGGTGGACACCTTTTATTATAGCAAGTGTTATGAAGTTGGGTTCCCTTCTCCACAACAAGTCGGTGCTTCTCCTGGACTACTCGGATCAACGACCTGACAACTGGGAAAAAAAATATATATATATATATCTATGTACTTTTCTTCCAAGGAAACATGTGGATCCAGGTGCGTACTATGGATGGGAAGGAGACCCACCGGATCGACTCCCTTTCTAAGCTGACCAAGGTTGACGATCTCCGGCTCAAGATCGCGGAATTGTTTAAAGTGGAGCCCGAGAGGCAAAGGCTTTTTTACAGGGGCAAGCAGGTAACCCGTCTTTCTAGCATCTTAACGCATCATTCTTAAAACCCCAACATTCACATAAGCTATAAGCTTGGTTTGTGAACTGTAGGAGGGAAGTGAATTACTGGACAACCTAGCTGACACTTTGTCTGCATGTGTTAGGTGCTTTTATGTTACTTTTTTTGGAAGTCGTACTGCCATCTTGCGGCTAACTAGAGTATAGTATACAACAAGCTTTTTCCTCAAAGGGTTGTAAAGAAGCCTTCACGTTTCCATTCACTGCGGGCACAGTGTTGAAAAGCTGATTTCTGGCTACAATTTTACATAAACTACTTAGTAAATACTTGACTATAAGACATCAGGCTTTTACATTGCCATCTTAAGTCCCGTATGTATGGCAAATTTTGCGATTTACTTGAAGTATATTTTTTGCATTGTCTAGATGGAAGACAGCCACACCATCTTCGACTACAATGTGGGATTGAACGATATCGTCCAGCTCCTGGTCCGACAGGCTGTCCCTAACTGCCCCCCAGCTGTTCCGAAGGAGGCGGAGCTCTCTGATACTGATTCTGGCTGTGGCTCCGCCCAGAGCGAGTCGGACAAGAACTCCAATAACGGGGAGGAGGTGGAAGGCCAGGCTGGCACCTCTGCGCAGTCTGATCCTGTAGAGCCTGCATTCGGCTGCTACAAGGTAACCTATTATATGAATGTAGAGCATGGTGAAAATGCATAACCGTCTACATCTGGTTTAAATTTATATCTACATTTCAGAAATAGTCTAATCGGTGAGATTGTTGCTTGATTTGGACAGGCAACTGTCACAAAGTGATTGAAGTTTTGGGTGAAGGTCACCATCTCCCCTGGCTGATTCCCCCCTAGATTAACGAGTTTGTGGACGCCTGTGACCTGAATATGGGAGCCTGGTTTGAAGCTCAGATTCTCAATGTGACTAAAGAACCCAAGAGTTCAAGCGAGTCTGGAGAGGATAAAAGCGATTCTGCAAAGCCCAGCAAAGAGGAGACCGTGGTTATGTATCACGTCAAATATGAAGAGTAAGGCTTTTTATTTATGTATGATAGGAAAGCTTCTTGTCTTGTGGTGGTGTGTTTTTTTTTTTTTTTTTTTTTTTTTTTTTGGGAAACCTACTCCATGTAATTGTATGCCGAGTCTTTCAGTAACTCCTTAAATAAACAGGTCTGGATTTATCTAGAGCAGGGCTTCCCAACCCTGGTCCTGGGGACCCGTGTCTTCTGGTTTTCATTCTAACTGTGCTCTCAGTTCCTTAACTGAACCATTAATTGAACCATTAATCTGCTTAATTAAGCCTTTTAATTGTTCACAACTAAAGTTGCAGAGTTCAAGTTACTTTTGCAATGGGTCTTATCTGCATCCCTGGCATATGGGAGTGTAGGAAGCTATGCGGTGCATGTTCTGGTATTAAATGCAACTTATTAATGGGCTGAATTGCTGTTGAGCCCTTGTCTTTTTTGAAAGGTCCACTCTTGAAACTCTCTCCTTTTTTTCAAATCAGTTATCCAGAGAATGGTGTTGTGAAGCTGACTGGGAAGGATGTCCGCCCCCGTGCCAGGACAGTGTACCAGTGGCACCAACTAGAAGTGGGCATGGTAGTTATGGTGAACTTCAACCCTGATGAACCCAAGGAGAGGGGTTTTTGGTACGATGCAGAAATCCAGAGGAAGAGAGAAACACGCACCGGACGTGAAATATATGGCAAGATATTGCTTGGGTAGGTTGATAAGTTCTGTCTTGTACTTGTGGAAAATGCAGACTGTGAATTGAGTCTATATTTGATCTTAATGTATTCAAACTCAATGTAACTATTGTGTGTAAACAAACTGATTACTTTTTTTTTAGTTTTTTGCCAAATGCGTGTTTTTGTGTTTGTGTTGCATGATTTAGATTGTGTGTAATTAGTAAGATGTGTCCTTAATCTTTTTAAGAGATGCTGGTGATTCTCTAAATGACTGTAAGATCATGTTTGTGAATGAAATCTACAAAATTGAAGAGCCAGGAAGTGCAGAGGGTGCTGCTTTGGAGAGCCCCATGAAAAGTAGGCATTAACTTTCGTCTATTTACTGATTTTGCATAATATAGCGCTATTGCAGAATAGTGGTACATTATAAATTGAAATGTGGATTTTATGATCAGTTTTCTTTATATTCTGAAGTCTTTTATTACAGCAAGTCTTGTAAAAATAGTATGTTTTTGAAAATACTGTTGTGTATATTAACAGGACTTGTGTAGTTATCTCGCTTCTTCGATCCACTAACTTGAATCCGAGAGACTGATATAACGGTGCTTTTGTACCTTCTAAACAATTAAAAAGACCAGAAATTTGTAACTAGTGCTCGGTCTCTTTCCTCTTCAGGATCAAACGGCCCAGAGTGTAAGCACTGCAAGGATGACCCAAAGAAGAACTGCCGCATGTGTAACTGCCATGTGTGTGGGGTGAAGCAGGATCCAGACAAACAGCTTCTGTGTGATGAGTGTGACCAGGCCTTCCATATGTACTGTCTCGACCCTCCCCTAACCTCCATCCCAGATGATGAGGACTGGTAAGTAATGAGTGAAGTCATTAACTAGCTTCAGGAAAATTTGGATGGTGCAATGGCTTCTAAATCAAACCGTTCAAGTCTTAGTTATTGCTTGCTGACTGACTAGTCAGTTAAGTGAAATGTAAGTCTTCAGGCTTTGACCAATTTGTCTAATTTGTTAGGTACTGCCCGAGCTGTAGGAATGATGCAAGTGAAGTAGTTTTAGCTGGAGAGAAGCTGAAGGAGAGCAAGAAGAAATCTAAGATGGCTTCTGCAAACTCATCCACCCAGAGAGACTGGGGCAAGGTACGTTTGTCTATTTAACTGCATAATTTCAAGTTGGTATTTTTGTACAAATGTCAAGCCAAGTAGATAGCTGTAATTTTTTAAAATTTTTCCCTCCTCCAGGGCATGGCTTGTGTTGGTCGTACAAAGCAGTGCACCATTGTACCTTCAAATCACTATGGACCAATCCCTGGAGTTCCTGTGGGGACACAGTGGAAGTTTAGGGTGCAGGTAAGTGGTATTTTATTTGCATGCAGTTGTGCAGAGTAGGGGTCTTCAGTAAAGCTGCTAATTGGATGAAAAGGCAGCAACCTGGAATATAAATAGGTTACGTTTTTTTCCTATTGTTGCATTCAAACCAGTAATCCGCATCCTGCTGTTCACAGGTCAGTGAGTCGGGAGTGCATAGGCCGCATGTTGCAGGTATTCATGGAAGGAGCAACGATGGAGCCTACTCGCTGGTTTTGGCTGGGGGATATGAAGATGATGTGGTGAGTTAAGGGATTACTGGGAACTACATTTGTGGTCTCTGTTGGAATGCGGATAAAAACATTTAAGAAATTACTCGGTCCCATAGTTAATGTTGGTGGCATTTTTTAATGTGTGTATATAATTAACTCACTTAATGCCTCTCTCCAACCTTACGGTTATACCTTTTACTGCTTCCTTCTGAAAAAATGCACATAAATTTCCATGCCTCTCTTTTTACCCTAGGATGCCGGCAATGAATTCACCTATACAGGATCTGGAGGCCGTGATCTGTCTGGAAACAAGCGTACAGCTGAACAGTCTTGTGACCAGAAACTCACAAATATGAACAGGTCAGAACAATGGAGTATTGCTATTACTTGCTCTGTCTGAAGATTGAGTTGAAGAG
Organism: Polyodon spathula; assembly: GCF_017654505.1. Classification (NCBI taxonomy): domain Eukaryota; kingdom Metazoa; phylum Chordata; class Actinopteri; order Acipenseriformes; family Polyodontidae; genus Polyodon; species Polyodon spathula. Next base: position 19,194,294 of record NC_054559.1, read on the forward strand.
GTTATCTAAAAGCCTGTTAAGTGGGTCCACTGGAAAAGCCTTGCGGCTGAACAAGGAATGGCAGCAGTTTAAGTTAGGCTAGGGTGCTGTGGACCCTTGATGTTTGTTCAGGCTGTACCGCGTGGGATTGCAGAGTAACAGGATTTGGAATCCCATATTACTACTTTTCTTTCTTCTAAATAGAGCTTTGGCTTCAAACTGCAACGCTGCTTTGAATGACAAGGATGGAGCCGAAGCCAAGGACTGGAAAGCAGGGAAGCCAGTCCGTGTGGTCAGGTCCTCTAAGGGACGCAAGCACAGCAAGTACAGCCCAGAGGATGGCAACAGATACGATGGCATCTACAAGGTTTGTGTGAGCTGGTGGAGAGTACTGGCAACTGCTGGAGTTTAGCTATGCAGTAATTAAGTTTTGTTGTACTTTGAATTTGAGATGGCTGCATAATAGCTTGTATGTCTTTATTAAATTCCTTTCCAGATTGTGAAGTACTGGCCAGAGAAAGGAAAGTCTGGCTTCTTGGTCTGGAGGTATTTATTAAAGCGACATGATGATGAGCCAGCCCCATGGACCAGAGATGGGAAGGAGAGGATAAAGAAGCTGGGGCTTACTATGCAGGTAGTCCTTTTTAGTAACCATCATATGCTGTTGGACCCAGTTCCTCCTCTTCAGCCTCATTCTTAAGGCTGTCTCCTTACACCCATCAGTACCCAGAAGGCTACTTGGAGGCTCAGGCTGCCAAGGAGAAGGAAAAAGAAAACAAAAAGGAAGATGAGGAGGAGGAGGAGGTGGAGACTCCCAGCAAAGGCAAAAGAAAGAGAAAATCTCAAATAGGTATGTGACCTTGTTTCACGCCTTTATGTATTGTCAACTGAACAGTCTTCCATTTATACACACAATACTTCGTTGTATGGTTGATCCGTTGTCACAGATTGGACATTTTCAATGTTCTGGGAGGTGGGAGTTATTGGTGAAATCTGTCAATCCATTGTATAAGGTGGACGAAACAGTTGAATGTAAGTTGCTTGTAGTACAAAATGCACTTCCTAATATGCTTGCTTATTTATTTTTTGCCACTCTACAACTGTGATGGGGGCTGCTATATACCAGATAAGGAGACTTCTTCCCCAGTTAAAAGCACACCCAAAAAGATGAAAGTGGAGGCATATAAACTGACAAAGGAGCAGAAAGGGCTTATTAAGGAGGATGAGCTCAACAAGAAAGTTTGGGATGAGGCTCTGACCTCACTCAAAGAAGGACCGGTAAGTATCAGGGTTGACTTTAAATCCTAAACTGTATGCTGCTCTGCATTCTACAGCTAATCACGTGTTCATGGTGTCGGTAGTTGGAACATTTAATGAGAAATGTTTTCAGCTGATTCTATTGTGTTGTGTTTTTTTCCCCAGAAATTCCTGAATAAAGTGGAAGAGGTATTCCTGTGTATCTGCTGCCAGGAAGTGGTTTTTCAACCAGTCACAACAGAGTGCCAGCATAACGTCTGCAGGGTGAGTTCAAGAACAATTCAGGTATACAGCTAGACCATGATTATCCACACCAATTTCTGTATTAGTTATAATTAAATTGGTAGCAAACGTGCAAATCTAATTTTCTTGTGATTTTAGGATTGTAGAATAGACTAAGCCATGAGTTTCTGTAAGCCAAACCTCACAGCTGTCTCATCTCCTGCAGGAATGTTTACAGCGCTCGTTCAAGGCCGACGTCTACACATGTCCTGCTTGCCGGCATGATCTGGGCAAGAACTACAGCATGACTGTCAACAAACCACTGCAAAGCCTTTTGAACCAGTTCTTTCCAGGATACAGCAGTGGCCGGTGACAACTTCTCCACTCTGTCATAGAAATGACAAAGGGGGAGGGGGGGAGATTTTATGAACTGAAATAACGATTGGAATTTTCAAACTAAAACTACACACCTTCAGTACCTTCATGTTGGTGTGTGTCAAGTATATAGTTGTGAAATGCAGCTGCTTTTTCTCTCTCCTTCCTTCCCAAGATTTGTTTCCTTCATTCAGAATGTAAATATGTTGCAGTTTAACTTTGTGGACAGTGGTTACAGATGTTTAGTGTTACTTTATTTGCAAACTTGCTTAATAAATGGGTGTCTGTGAAAGGGGGCACAGTAGAGGTGAAAAGTCATTGCAGCAGGGGATAGTGTGCAGGAACAAAAATACAAAACGCACAATGACAACCTTGTTGCTCAGTCACTGCAACACAATTTGTACATTAGTTTTTATAGGAACTCAATAGCAGCCAGGTTGCAGTGATTTCAAAAGTAAAGTTTTGGAATGCTACCTCAAGCAGCCCTTCCTGTTATCTCTGGGCAAACTTAGAATGGAAGTCTATTCTAGCTTGCGATATATAAAAAAGCAATATAAAAAAAAAAAAAAAAAAAAAAAAAAAAAACCTTTGTGAAGCCCTTAAGTGCCTTTTTATAAGAGATGTGCCCCCCATTCTAGTACTGAATTGTTCATTTAAACCTGCTTTTATGAGAAGAGGGTGTTTATAGCTCTGCTAGTTACTTGCATTGTTTTGGTTTTGCAGTGACTCCTCACTTGAGTTTTTTTGCCCTTTGGTGTCTTGTATACATTGCATCTTGGTATCATTTTTTTATTTAATGTAATAGTCATGGTGCAACAACGTGTGCCTCTTCTGTTTTACCATCAGAGCCAGTGTAAAAATATACTTTTTGTGCTGAAATGTACATTTTGCAAAATAAAATGGGTAACTAAGTTGTGCTCAGTTTCTTTTCTTCTGTAAGTCAGTAACATTTGCAATTGTATACCTCGACACATCCATTCAGCATACTGGACAGTGTATATGCGTAGTGCTTGTGTTGGCAAATCGTTGACTAATTGTTGTTTTAAGTTTTTTTTTTTTTTGTTTGCCAATTCCTACTCTCAATGTGCAAGGTTCTGAATTATGAAATAGTTTATTTGATTTGGACTTTCACTTACAGCGACATGTATTTGACTTCATGTGTATGATTTTATTTTTTATTAATAAAATGTTGTATTAATGTTTAACTTTTACTTCCCATTGCTGCCTCCTATTTTTGGTGTGTTGTGTTTTTATTTATTTTATTTTTATCTGGTGAGTTTGAGAAGTTAAATCTTTTTCAGTTGAGGTTCCAGTGGTAGGTTTGAGTTTCTTTCATATATACACTCCTAGCACATAGCAGTCCTACCCAAGTCTTGTTACTGCAAGGTGTTTGTACAGAGGGATAGATTGATATGTAGAGCTGTTTTCACATTAGCAATATGGTGAATGGACTGATACGGATGGCCCAATTAACTGTGAACACTAGGCGCCATTGGGTTTAATTGAACTGCAAGGAACAGCCTCTAACTGTAAAGCTATGTAAATCAGCGTTTATAAACGAGGATAATCGATACTCGAAGCTGTACATTTTGCATTGAAATCGCGTATTAATGGCGAGAAACTGTGTAGGGTTTCTTATGTCTTGATAGGGCGAGATGTTTCTTTGTCTACCGATGCATGTGCCGGTGAATGCTTTTCACTGACCAATAATATGAAACCTGGTTCTTCTGCTGGAGGTCTCGGACCACACCTCTGCGAGATTTCAACCAGCATGTGCCAGTCCGGACTCTCGCTGCTGGTTGGGATTAACTGCATGCACTCGCTTGCATTGCGACCGAACGTGATCGAAACACCAAAAAAGGCGGAGTTTGAAAAATGGAAACGAAACCCCACGAAGGACGGACTGACTGACGGACTGACAGTCGAGCGAGCCTGTGAATTTAGAGAAATGACCGGAACACACGCCCTTCATTGCTGAAACTGGTCTCATAAATGATAATGTGCACTGGTGCTTGCCAAACCCATTGCATGCCAACAAAACAAAACAAAAACGCTAGAAGGGTTGCAAATAAATGGAAAATCTGCTTCCCTTGTCTCTGAAATAAAGGCTTCAAAAGTAAACTTAGGCGCCACTGTGCCTCTAAAATGCATGGCAAAGTGGTCACTTTGGAGCAGTAAGAGCCAACATGGCACACGTAGCAGTGCAGTTTCATACCACGCTCGGTTCTGCAAGGCTCGGTTCTGATGGACCGACGAGAAGGAAGCATGGAAACTCTTTAATGTTGCGGAAGGGGATCTCAGCAACTCCTAGTGGCCAATGAAAGCCTGTGTTCACATGTCAATTACTTCGCTTCTAGCTCATCAGTGGTTACCCCACCTGCCAACTAAAGAATCTATCCAATAACGCATCAGCACCGCGGTGGGCGTTAGCCAGCGCTGACACGGTCCAATCAAGCGAGGGAATGGCTCGTGTGGGCGTGACCCGGTGCGCTCGCTGGTAAACTGGCCGATAATCGTTCGGCCGGGGGTGTAAAGGGAAAGAGAAACCGAGCAAAATAAAGAAAGAAAAGATGGGAGACGACCGGAGCAAAGTGGGAGGTTAGTGTAACCCGCGTCGTTATGTGCTGTTCGGAGAGCGCTGCTCAAACAAACAAACAAACAAACAAACAAACAAAAAGGGAACAGCAATGCAAACATTTGTTTTTTTTTATCGGTCGCGGTGTTGTTGTGTTGACTTTTTTTTATCGGAAGGATGGGGGGGGGTTAGAAATTTCAGACAAAAAAAAAAAAAAAAAAAAACTTGTGCCATTTGGAGAGCCATAGGAAATGTTGCAGTAATTATTGTGTCTGTTTTGTTTGAGCACGGGTATTAACTACAGTATGCAAATCCGCCACTGCCAGTAAGGTTATCTGAGGCATGGATTGCACAGGGGGTATTAGGACTGCTGACATGTAATAATCATCCATACAGAAACGGGGTGATTGTTCTGCTAACACACGCCTATTCTGAGCGTATTGGCTCCGTGTTGTGCTCTGCACGGGTTAATAATATATCGAGTTAGCCAAACATGTTTGCGTACGGTAACTATTGCTTATTATTGTCTTATTTGGTTGCAACCGTGTATCCAGTGTAATGCAAACTACCCCATGCCTAGGCAGGTCATTGTACATGTAAATACAATGTGTTGCTGGTTGGCACTAGCCAAGAAAAGGAGCATGCTTTTTTTTTTTTTGACCTGTGAAAGTATTGTAGCCGTATATCGGTGGTATTATTATTATTATTATTTTAATGTCTTGTTTCAATATCTCTTGTTAATGAAATATAACATACATTTGTAGATAGTACAGCATGCGCCTGACTGACATTTCTTGCATGCAGAGGTGCACGTCTACACTAGTGGTTGCATTTAATTATTCGACGCCGCGATAGTTAAGTTAAATGAGGCCCCTGTTCATTTATTTAAAAAAGATCTATATCGTGGAGTAATATCAGTATTTTTAAACATTTTTATAATCGTTTTTTTTTTTTTTTTAATAGGTACTATATGCTATTCGAGCCTGTTGTTTGTGTGTTGATCAGTAATTTTTATGATGTGTGTTTTGTTAAAATGTGTGCTAACATGTCTTTGACATGTACAGTGCCTGCAGGCGTGCCCGGATCTCTATAGTACTATACTTTAAACATCTTATGGCGTTGATAACATGCATTGAATTGTGCATAACATAGGGGCAGCTTTCTGGTGTGTGACCATGGTTACATTTGACTGAATCACTGTTTATATACAGCCATGTAATGCAAATATTTTTTAATATTGTAAATCTATATCAGGGTTGATACTACCCCTGGTGCGTTAATTCAGTTGTTGCAGCATGTTGCAGGTAGTTACTGTGAAAGCAGGGATGCAAAATGTAACATTTCTCTGGGTTTACAAAGTAGGCACTGTTATGAAGCCTTGAGATGCATCCCACAAATCCTGCTTTTTGTTCTCTCAACTTATTACTGTCACCTGGCATTCCTGCATCCAAAAACCACACAGTGCTCTCAGCTCAATGTGCTGTAGCCATATGCAGGTTTTGTGTTGAGTGGCATTGGTGGGAAAGCACACATGTTAGTAAAGGGCGGCGCGTTTTCAAATCTAAACCTAGCTGGCATTTTGAAGACAATTGGCATCCTATTGGAAGTGAATTGATTTTTGTTTTGTTGCTGAATAATTCTGCATTATGTTGGAATACAAAGCAATGCTAACACAGTTTTGCCATTTCTTTAAGTGCATATACCCTAATATTTGTTCTGCAGGCCAATTTTTCTATACAAAAAAAAATTGCAATTTGGGCTACCTGACTATTGTGAATATTGAGCAACGTGTGCGACACAGGGTAGTAAATGGGAGTGGTTAAACTTTGACGCAGTGGATAGATGTTCTTGTCTTTTGACCATTGTGCAGTCAGGTGGTCAGGCTCAAGTTTAAGCAGCCAGGCTGAATTAGAGCCACGTGACTGTCCAGTTCAGAGCCTCGAACCTCATACCCTCCAGCTGAATCGACTTCTCCGGTACCGTACCGGATCCTCGCAGCTTGATCGTGTGAACCAGATTCTGAAATCCGCTCTCTGTGGAGTATGCTGACAGTGACTCTGCTTCGCTGTGATATTATAACCCGTGAAAAACAGGCGTGCTTTAAAACAGGCCTCATGCTCTTCTATGAAATCTTACTAGAATTTGAAGAATATACAGTAGTACTGCCAAAAAAAAAAAACTATAGTAAAATCACCATCAAGGTAAATCTATGATCTCGATAAACTAACCTCCCCACTCTAAAATACACACTGATCAGTTCTGAAAAATATATAATGCAACATGCCTGCCTGGAGCTGTGTTTTATAATGTATCGTTTTTATAGTTTAAAAACCAAACTATCTTATTTGCACTAGCCTTATTATTATTATTGTTAACATCAGTAGTATCCTCACTACTGTACCCATTTTTCTTTGCTGTAGGTTGGAGGGTATGGGGCATGTTCCAGAAGCTTGCAGTAGGTAATTAAGGAGAGTCCAAGGTTTTGAATTGTGTAATAATAATTCTGCATATGATGAGTGAACTGAAATATGCCATTTATAATTACCTACTGCTGAGGGTAATAACTTGGCATGCATTACATGACAAACCGGTGTCCCTTTCCAACTTAAACTCTTATCAGGAATTTTAAACTTACAGGACTTTCTGGTTTCTCCCAAATTGAGGTCGCAGGAGGCAAACTCGAGCTTATCTTTGGGAGCACTGCAGGTTAAAGTTGCAGCAAGCGACCACCACAAATCCTCAACGCAGATTCCCTTCTCCGCCGTGTATAATGGAATAGTAGCCGTCTCCAATAAGTAGTGTACTGTGAAATAACAACAGTAAGCTGTATCAGTGACCCTAATATTGCATACACCTGCATGTTGAGGGTAAATGAGGGCAGGAACAGATGGTTTTGGAACCTCTTTTCCACTGAGCTACAATGAGAACTCATTCTAGTAATCCGGCGTGTGTCCGTCCTAAACGTTTGTCCGCCATGATCAAGCTCTTCAGCAACATCACCCATGTGTACAGCACTAATGCTACAGGAAAGTGAGCTGTGCTTGCAATTGAATGTTGTTGGTTTTTTTAATTATCATAAAGCTGTGCAGTCTGCTGCTGTGTATATGACCGACACCTATGGAAGTTTATACAACACGGTAACAGGGCAGGAACCCTGCGCCTGAAGAGGGTTTTTGTGTGCAAATGTAGATTATAAACAGTGTGTGTTTTTGTACTAATTTAATTAATGAAGTAAGTGACGCTCCTGCGAGAGCCTGTCTGCTGTGTGTGATTAGCAGGTGTGGAATGTAATCAGCAGGTAGGTGTGTTCAGGCAGGGGTCGTCCAGGCTCCAGTTATTCGTCTCGGGGCTGCAGCAAAACCAACCTGCCAACCGGTCTGAAGAAGCTGAAATCCGCCAGCATGTGTGTGAGAGAACCAGGGCTGGCTACCGAAGAGTCAGTAAGCAAGTCGAAACCGCTGACAGCCGGGCGAGTAGCCCGAGTTTGTTTGTTATTAAACAGAGAAGATTATTTCAGAGATTGTGGATCCCAAGTTTTCGTACACTGTGTTGTATGCGCTCCTTGCGCTGCCGTTGCTGGTAGTGTCACGTTAGCTGTTCAGTGTGTTGTGTAAATTAATCCTGTTTGCCTGCAGGGGGCGTATCAACTTCACCCGCCGTCTGGATCTCCTGCCTGTCACTCAGCAGCGAATGCACACACCCACACGGTAGACGGCTACTCTGTCACTGCATTAATATCCTGTGGCTTTGTAAACCAGGGATTTAGGGGAGCGCCCTAATAAAAACTGAATCTCAAAACAATAATTGTGTGAATGCGGTAATTATTCCAGCTGTGTGTAATGGTATTTAAAACAGGATTCATTCATCCTGAGTTTTTGCTGCCCTTGATCCAGTCCCACTGCAGTCAGATACGTGACAGACTACCGTACTTTTTAATTTTTAGGTCAAAAAATAATTTAACATTTTTGTGAAATACATGTACTTTCCGTTTACTCTTAAGCATATATTTACTGTCACACTGTATGTCCTTCAAACAGAGAGAGAGGCTGCAAGTTAAACAGTGGGGCAATTTCAACACGACATGGAAGCAGGAAAGTGGAAAATCCAGTTGTTGTTTCACAACACAGAGTAATGGCAAAGTTCAGAGACGCACCTTTCTGTTCCTGTGCTGTGGCACTGTTACAATGCATTACACACTGCTGTAGGCAGCGTGAGTGAGCATCTCTCTCTCTCGGTTAGTGTCTCAGAGGCACTAGTCAGGGATGCTGGAGTGAGCAGAAAGAAGAGAGGGTAATGTTTGGTCTCCGCTATCCCTGCAGGCTGCACTCTAGATTTTAACCAAAATTTTGAGTGGTGACCGGAAACAGAAGGGCCCAGGTTTACAGCACTGTACGAAACTTTGCCCCCGGTGCACTTTTTTTTGCCCCTAAAGGATGACTGATGATATATTAATCCCGTGGATGATTTTATTGATATACTTATTAACAACTTAAAAATAAAATCATAAAATGAGGTCAGTTTTTTTACATAGGCATGGCCGTATTAAAATTTGTCGCTGTTTTAGACCATTAAAATAGGCAATTTATTGCATTTGTCTCATTTTATGTATTTTATTTTATTTATTTATTTTAGATAGTCCTGTAGGAAGGAGACTTTTAAAGGGAATGCTGAAAATCGGGTCTAAGATTTCAAGTCTTCATCCAAAATTAGGGATAATATCGGATCTGCTTTACTGCAATGGATTGAGCCTAGGGCAGGGTAGGATTCAGGAAAATCCAAGGCTTTTTCTCTGCAGCAAGGCCCCTGGAGTTGGGAGTGCGCTGTCTCCTCTGGCTGCATGCTGTGAACGACAGCACTTTGCTTGACTCAGTAAACTGCTTTTTTTTTTTTTTAAATCAACTTGATCTTCCTGTTTTTGTCTAAGAAGTCTGGGTTGTGTGACATGCGTACTGTAATTTCGCCTGTAGCATTTAAAGCTACGTTTTTTAAAACCGTTTTCACGCAGATGACTTGCATGATACCGAAAGCACAAGGAAAGAAGTGTCTGTGTAGTCTGACAGGTCCCAAAGCAGGTCCGCATTGTGTGTGACTAGTGCTTGGGACGGGGTCCGGGTCCCAGCTAGACAGCAGTACAGTATCTATCATTGCCCTAAAACATCATTCAAATACACAGAGGGAAACGAAAGACAGCTTTGCAAGTTTCAGGGCGGTGGATTTAAGATCCGTCGCTGTTCAGATTATTGAAATAGACCCCTGTTTCACAGTTGATGGCTCATTGTACTGGGACTGTCCCCTTTAACCTCCAGTCTCTGACTGCTTTACTGTGCCCCTAATTCAAATGGTCTGTCCCTCCTCCTCCTCCTCCTCCTCCTCCTGCATTAGTTTCCAGTGTCAGTTCATTGTGAGACTCCATCTGTCCTTTTGTTTGACTGGATGCTTTGGATTGCGGGAGACTGTGATCAAGGTGGCGAGGCAGAGCAGGAAATATAATAATCTGGAAAGGAGAATGGTTCAGCTGAAGTTTCACCTGCACCTAATACAACAGCCTCTAGTGCTTCCTGAAACGGTTTTTATGCATTTTCTTTCCCAATAATCTACCGATTTTAAAACATTTTTTTTTTTTTAACAGTTTTCCTTATTAGCGGTGTTTGATATGAGAATCGAATGCCCATCCGAGAGGTGGGGTGTTTATCCAAGCCTCCAGCATTGCGGGAGGGGATTACATTCTCGTTTATCACACCCTACCCATGCAGGATTTCTCATAATCTCTGGTGAGCATTGTTTTCCAGCCAGAGTTCTGAAGTTCTGTGTTGCTTGTTTTGGTGGGGCGGTTAATTTGTGTTGGTGGTTGCGCTCTGTTGCTGGTGTTAATGAGAGGGTGTTTCCTGTAATTACAAGCTGGTTTATTTCGGGGAAATATCAACTAGATGAGCCCATTTAAAAAAAATAAATAAATAAATAAAATTGCTTACCGATTATTATAAAACTTTTTATAAATATAACCAGCCAGCCAGAGAAGTTTCAAATACATGTGTTTTTCTTTTTTTTTCTTTCTGTGCCAAAAAAAGTGGGACTGTATCTTTTATGTCTGGCTTCAGTGTATTGTAACATCCGGTTCATTCATTGAAAAAAAAAACAAAAAAAAAAAAAAAAAAAAACGAAAGCAAATGGTTCAATTTTGAAGTTGAGTTGGTGGTTTTTGCTCTTAAAGACAGAGTGACGGGCTGGCTTGCATTTTAAGCATCGTTTGAATGTGGCACACAGTAAAGCTGATAGCAGGGGTTTGGGGGATAAAATCAACATGCAAAATGTAAATGGAAATTGCATGTTCTGGAGCTGCATTACCCCTTACCCAATAGCAGCTCCTAAGCAAAAGACAATGGCAAGTGTTGGGAGAATCCTCAGTCTCCGAGCGGGATTTGGCTGTGCGTGTGGGGAGAGAGTGATCCCATGTGTTGTAATTAAATGGCAATTTTAAAAATGATCCAGTAATCCTGTATTGTTTTATGTGGCCCAGAAGCTATTGTACCTGTGCATTTTATACCCGCGCTTTACTTGCAGGCACTTGAATCATAAGCAGTTTTCCAAAATGCAGTTGTGTTCTTTCCTGAAAACCCTCCTTTTGATGGCAAGTAACAGCGTTTGAATTTGATTAATTGAGTGCAGTGCAAGGTATTCCCACTTAAAGGATCACCCCCTCTTTAGATACTGTCGTTGTGCTAAGCATACACACTTATACTGACTGGGGGTATCTGTAGTGGTTGTATTTACCTACCCAGTACTGGCTGGCAGGTAGTAGATTAGATGCAGGAATTAATTGTAATGGCAACAGGTTTGACTTAACAAACCACAGCTCTCAATGTATCCAAATATTTTCACAGCTGCCGTTTTCATACCTTCACATCCTTCAGGGGAAACGTGGGTGTGTGCGCACACCCATGTATTGTATAAAGTCTTGGTTGTCGCTTCTTTAATACTGGGACACACACTGGTACTGTCTAGGGCGATTGCAGAGGTAATGGGGTTTAAGCAGGACTTTGTAGGAGATCTTTCTTTTGCTTCCAAAAAGTCAGTCGCACGTGATGATCTGTGGGCTGTAATTACCCTGGACTCTCTATGGTAACTGATGGGGAGCGCATGGTCTAAAGCCTGGTCCGGGTGTAGTGAGCATCACCTGTCTCCCTTACCTGGGACTGCATGTTCCAGCGGGGAGGGGGGTAGTGCAGCTGTACTGCTTTTATTAGCACTCTCCCAGAGCTGTTCCTGTGGGGGGTGCTGCTAAACTTCACTGCACAACGTTATCTGTGGTACAGTGGAAATATAATTAGTTTCATTAAGTCAACTCTGTTCTTGTGGGATAGTGTCTTGGGGTGGGGGGGGGGGCTTTGTTTAGACAAATTAATTTACGAATTCTATTTTCACGAGAAGAAAGTCTTTTGCAGTTACATACCGGGCGGCTGGGATAAAATAGAAAATAAAAATGTGTGCTAAACACCTTTTTACAAATGTGCTTCCTCTTCATCAGAACCGGTAATGTAATCGAATCCCACAATTTATTGAGTTGGCAGGTTCCTCCATCCAAGGTGACTTAGAGGTGTTGCAGGGCAGGACTGTACAGGGTTACAGTGCAAGATTAATATTTAAATAGTGTAGTTTACAGTAAGTGCAAATAATACTGCTAGAATACAATATAAACTGGGATGCAACAAGTTAGGATTAAAATATCATTCTTTTCTTTTCATTTGAAGTATTTTCAGCCAGAGAAAGACTGGAGCCCCATTAACGATGGGTTTCAAAGCACCGCTTGCTCCTGCTTTGTAACTCTGTCTACGCTGTGCTGAATGACTCCTTCTCTCCGTTTGATTTCACCGGCTGTAGGCATGGGCTCGGAGATCCCCAGTCCCAACGCCCAGAATCCAGGCTGCAAGATCATGACGTTCCGGCCCACCATGGAGGAATTCCGGGATTTCGAGAAATACATAGCGTACATCGAGTCCCAGGGAGCACACAGAGCAGGGCTGGCCAAGGTAAGCACCCCCTGTCGATGCATCTGATTTCTGTGTAGTTGTAAGCTTTAGCTAGCGGTCCGTCTAGCTCTGTTCTTAAGTTGCTAACTTATTTTTAAAAACGTTGTCAGCGGTGCCCCGCGTTGACTGTGACTGACCCAGGGCACGTGGATGCATTTGAACCAGAGATCTGAAATTGCATTTCCATTTAGATTCAGTTTCATTTCCTAAACTTTACGATGTAAAGGTTTTAAACTTGCTCCACTTTTTTTTTTTTTAAGACTCCTTTTTATAAAAAGTCTACCATGTGCACCATAACCAATTCCACTAGCACTTTCATTCCTAAAACTCGTTAAGTGATATGAAACTCTTGGCAGTAGCTGTAGCTTTATGAAGTGTGTAGCTCTGTTTGTAACTGATAGCCCATAGTGGGAAGCACTCCAGTATGTATGACTGCAGTATAAACGCATGTATACACACACACACAGACTCTCTCTGTCTGACCCAGGTAATCCCTCCCAAGGAGTGGAGGCCGCGGCAGTCATACGAGTCGATCGATGAGATGGTGATCCCGGCGCCCATCGTGCAGGTGGTGACGGGTCAGTCTGGGCTCTTCACACAGTACAACATCCAGAAGAAGCCTGTGACTGTGGGGGAGTACCGCAAGCTGGCTAACAGTGACAAGTACGTACAGCCTGAACCAACGAGCCCCCCCCCCCCTCCCCCCAGGAACAGGGATACCGCGTGGCAGGGCTTCCCAACCCCGGCCCTCGGGGGGGCCCTGTGTGTTCTCTGGTTTTCATTCCCACTCTGCTCTCAGTTGCTTAACTAGACCCTTTTAATTGCACTCATTTGCTTAATTAGACTTTTTTTTTTAATTGTTCTCCACTCTTAAAAATTTACAGAGTTCAAGCTACTTATAAAATGTTACTGATAACTTGAAATCTGCAACGGTTTAAGCTGAAAACATGTAAAAAAAAAAAAAAGAAACCTTTTTAGAGTTAAGCTATGTGTCCCACAAATAAACGTTTATTATTTGTTGCACGAAACAGGGTTTAAAATTTATTGACAGGTTGGAGCTGGTCATCCAAACATTCCTCCTTGTGATGCTCGAGTCGCTCTCCAGTGTGTTTCAGAAGAAACTGTTTGAGCAAGCGCTCATCTCCTTGTGTATTTTAAGAGGATTAAGGTCTCCATTCAACCCTGCTGAAGCAAGTCGGAATGATTTGTAAAAACAACAGTAATGACGCGAACACATTTAAATGCTTTTTTATGAGAGCTTTTCTTTCTGCTTCGAATGAAGGAAGAAACCAGTGATTTTTCCATTGCATCATACATGTTTTCCAAAGTGCTGTGGTGTGACCATCTGCTGGAATTATATACGTCAATGGGCATTGCGTGCTGTGTCAAAGTCATGCTGGTGGTAGATGCACAGGAGTTGTGTTTTTAATTCACGCAAATAACTTACTGGTGCAGATTTATTGAACTTGTGCCCCAGTTGCATTGTACAGCAACCTTGTCCTTTTTGACACTACTGATAAGCTGTCTGGTTTGCTTACTAGGTGAAAATTTAAGATACGTTTGCATGGAACAAAAGGTGAACACAGTGGACTTCGATTGATTTCAGGTTGTCTTTTGTGAATAGCTGCAGAAGGGAATGCAGACTTTGAATCTGGCAGTAATCTTGGCTCTGGTTTGTGTGCAGGTATTGCCCCCCTCGGCACCAGGACTTTGAGGATCTGGAGAGGAAATACTGGAAGAACCTGACTTTTGTGTCCCCGATCTATGGAGCTGATATCAGCGGATCTCTGTACGACAAAGTGAGTTGCAGATGGGCAGGTTTTAATTTAGCCTTTTCTATTGGGAAAACTAAAAACCGTGGACTTGCACATACACGTTTTTGCAAAGGGGATGTATTGGAGGCAGTCATAGCATGTATTTATTAATATAGTTTTATTGGTTTTCTGTTATACAATTAATTACATTACATGCTGGTGTTCACAATAGCATTGAACATCTTTAACAACATGCTGGTATATTTCTCTTTTTCCTTTTCGGAAAAGATTAAATACTTGGTAAAGGAGAGAGGAAATTAGCAGACTACTGAATGATATGTCAAAGCAGGTATTTAAATAATACTGACTTGCCATAGAGGAGAACATACATTTACAAATTCATTTTTACATTTTTTATTAAATGTATCTGCTGCCACCTAGTGGAGACAGGCATGCCCTGCAGCCTTCTCAGAAAGGCACAGATTCTGTATTCAAACTAGAAGCAAGTCTGCTTTAACTGCACACTGCGTTGGGAATGCTAAGTGGTTTCTGTCTTTGGAGATGGTTTAAGGGTGACAGAATTAAGACCCAGTGAAAGAATGATAGACACGAAAGAAAAATGAAAACCATAACCCAATAAAAACGAAAAAAGTACATTTCAGGAAATGCACAGCAAGATCCTCTTGGTGTGCTGTGATCCCTATCTGGTGGCCGTAGTTAGTAATGCATTTAGGTAGCTTTTTTGACCCGTATCATCTTTTAAGTACCAGAAATTCATACGAGTTAAAACAAAACTATACTGTCCTGTTGAACTTGGAGCCATCCTTACACTTAGTTTTATACATGCAGAACAGCGGCCTCTAGTGGCCGCCGGGTGTCTGTCGAGCTGTGTGTGTGACTGTGCTGCGTTGCAGGGCATTCGGGAGTGGAACATCAGCAAGCTGAACACGCTGCTGGACATGGTGGAGCAGGAGTGCGGCATCGTGATCGAGGGAGTCAACACCCCCTACCTGTACTTCGGAATGTGGAAGACCACCTTCGCCTGGCACACTGAGGACATGGATCTGTACAGCATCAACTACCTGCACTTCGGAGAGCCCAAGTCCTGGTGAGCCTCCCTCCCCACTGGCTGCTGCCTGCCCACCTGTCTGTAATCCAGTGAGCTGGGAGTCCTTTTACTTATAGGTTATTGCTTGCGTGCGAATCGCGACAGGCTTGCACCCTCCCCTTCTCTCCCGTCCACCTGCTATTACATAAAAAACTAAAAAATCAAAGCTAATTACAGAAGCATTACCCATAGGAGAAGGAAAATGACTAATTTTTCGATTTCCAAGCCTTTTCATAGGCATTTTTGATCACCTCATCAGTGCCTCTGCCCCCTCTCTGTGCGTCCGACACACAAATCCAGGATTTTCTGATTTCCTCATTGGCATCCGCACTTAGTATTTTCCACGACATGAGGCACTAAATCCGACGAGCTCTAATAGAAGCGCTGCATCTGGTCCCGAGATGCTAAACATGATCACTGATCCGGGTTTACCAGCTGGTTGGGACCTCCTGCTCCTGCAGGCAGTTAGAGCTCTTAAAGCAAGGTGCGTTAGGTAATGCATTGGGGATATTAGAAACACGTTCGCTGTAGGGTTGGAAGGATTATCACGAAGCGCGATATTAACGACTTACGACAATCGTGCTATCAACGAGTTTCATTTAAAGCTGCAGAGAATATTCAGATTGTGGAGTGGCTTTATTTTAAAAAGTCGACGGAAAACTGTGTGAGTGAGGAGGAATCGCAAACTCGTGATTTTAAATCGCAATCATTTTTAGAGGATAATTTTAATGTCTTCTTATGAAGGAAGAGGAGCCACCAAACGTGACCCTCAGGTTGGTTTTGAACCCAGTCCTGTAGGGCTAGCTACCTTTGTTTTTATGCATGCAGGTGTTCGGAGACGCTCCTGGTAAAGTAGGGTTTATATAGAGCCCAGTGTGGTTTTATACGTGGACACAAGTCATTGTAGTGTCGCTTCACAGTCACTGGAGGGAGCTGTGGTATAGCAAAGTGCTGGCATTACTGTTTATATATATATATATAAAATTAAATAATAATTCTCTTTGGAAAGATGACAGTTGCTATAATTCGGCCAGGCAGAAGCTAGTGGAAAGGGTGTCTCTCTCTGTAGAAATTCAGCTTGTAGACATTCATGTACCTCTTAATAAATCATTTGTGCCCACAGCCACACTTGCAAGATAAATGCTGAGAAAAAAAAAAAAATCTTTTCATGCAGTGTTCCTGTCCTGTGTTGGAGATGTAATGTATGCTGATTAGCTGATGCATTAGTTTGCTTCTGCAGATGCCACCCGCTCCGTACTGGGGTGGCGATGTCAGGGTCTGGATTGGGTTCGAGACCCAAGAACAAGACTGATCCAAATACATTTCTACTGGATTCTTACACAAACCTTGCAGCCCAAGTGAAGGGGAGTCTTTGGGGTTCAGATAATCAGAGTCTTAGATTGAGATCCCGGAAGAAGGAGTGAATGAAGTCTAGCAGGGAAAACCCCAGGAAAAATAATAATGTAGAAAACACGAAATCCCAGACACTGTAGTATTTTAGTAGCTTCAAATGTATTGAATTACTTGTTGAAAATCGCTCTGTTTGTCCTGGGTTCAGTTTTCCCTAAAACTGCCCTGGCTTTGTGTGGATAAAGTGTTGCAACTAACAGACTCCCTCATTCTATTCAGATCATGTGACCGTGTAACCTTTCCACCCCCACGCATTACCTATATATCTAGGCTGAGGAGGCAGAGCTAGCACAGTTGAAATGCTGTTCAGTCTTGGCATTTTAGGATTCTCCAGGCCAGCCAGGTAAAGACAGATCAAGGGAAGAGAACTAAACTCAGTACTGGAGCAATGGAACAGAGAACCACTCAAAATGATTGCGGACAGCCTAAAATAGTAACGGCAGTGTAAAAAAAAAAAAAAAAAAACTACTGTAGTAGAGTCGATTCTTCCTAGCCCTGGTCTGCAGCGTTGAGATAGTTTTAATAGGATTTAGAAAAAGTCTCCTGAGCCACCATGAAGCATCCTGGCAGATACAATTGCAACATAGGAAGCAGTGTAACAGATTGGCAGGCTGAGTGACTTGCTGTCTGCAGCTCCATGCCTGTCCTCGGACCAGGAGATGTGGTTTCACTTCAATTCTGCTTCCCTGGGCAGATTTATGACAGGAGCGCTCTTCGTTATATTTGTGATAATCTGTTTTATGGCTTTTTCTGATGCAGTCTCTCTTAACTCATGGTCTCATTTGATTTATATGTTGGAAAGCGGTTTGACTGTTAGCTGTGAAATCTCGCTGTGATTAAACCTGTGCGGACAGGCTGATAAAGAAGCTTCTTCTGGTCAAGGGAAAGCGGTTGGGATTCCTGAAACCAGCACTGCTTTGCTGTGGCTCATCCAGTCAATTCCTTGAACAGTTCCATCTAGCTCTTTTAATTGCAGCTTGTTAAAAGTCAGTTTCTTGATTTGAAAAATGCCATGCAGCTTTGGCAAGGCAGCATTTCCGAGACAGTGTCCAAATGAGGCATTTTAAGCAATTCCAGTAAGGTAAAGCTGACTGTGTCCGCTGCAAGGTGTTTTATCAGTCTAGGTGGGGAGTCCTGTTGCCTGTCGCTTAGTGCCTCTAAATGTTGCTTTGTGGTGAATGATTTTCTTCCACAGCAGTATTGCACAGTAGCAGTTGTACTATATTAGCTGGTTCAACTAAATCATGAGGGCCTTGCACTGGAGCAGACTGGGTGGGAAACAGTCAAATATCAAACTGTTCATGTTATTAGAAGCCATGCAGATAGATTCTGTCTTGAGGAAGATTTTAACGTTTTATTAGAGATTAAAAAACATTAATTAATTTTACCTTCCTCTTTGTTTTGCTTTGGGTCTAGATGTTCTAGTTTTTTTTTATTATTTATTTATTTTGGTTTGCTGTATATAGTACAGACTCTGCATGCATCATCTATACCGCAGTCATTAAGTAAATCAATACCGGCCTTGACATTAAGAAAGCTGTTTGTAAAAAGAACTGCAGACTGCACATACACACCATGGCAGAGCTGCAGTTAGGCAGAATAGCCAGCAGGTGGCAATGTGGCTAAATTGATTTGATAGAAGAATAGTGTGTGTATAGCTAACAGCAAATAGCTGCCTATATTGCAGTTGGCTGATGTGTGCGTGTTGATTTCATCCATGACACAAACACTAAAGCAGGCTTCTGGTTTAATGCACTGTGTAAGTATAAATGGCTCTTTTAATAATGTTAAATGGGAGTGGCGCATCCAGTAAAGGCACTCCATGTGGAGTGCAGGATGTGTCCAGAAGATCACAGGTTCGAATCCAGGCTTTGTCCTTGCCGACCGTGACCAGGGGGCTCCTAGGGGGTGGTGCACAATTGGCAGAGTGCTGATGCTGCATGCGTTCTTGAGAATTCCAACGTAAAACAGTTTAGCAGCTTGTCAGAGTTAATTTTAGTAAAATAAACTAGCTGTTTCTTTCAGATTCTGAAAAGTTTTTTATTTGCATTTATTTGCATTTTTTATTTTAACCCTCTTTCTCCTCCCCCCACCGCTCTAACTTTTGCTCTCTTCCCCCCCCTCTGCAGAGCCCCTCTTCATTCGTCACTATTTAGCATCTCCAAACTCATTAGCAGGAACAGCGTAGTTGGTGTCCGTCGTTTTATCATTGTGGCTGTTTCATTAGGCAAACCGGAACTAATCCATAAATCACTTTAAAAATCACAAAGCACTTGCAGAGAAGGGGGAAAAAAAGGATAAATGACTACAAATTAAAAGATGTTGCCCTCTTCCTCAATTTCGCACACCCTGAGTCCTCGTCTGCTAACAGCTTTCTTCCTGTTTTATTTTCTTCTTTTCTGTTACTGTGCAAGTTCAAGGCAGCTGTGGGCTGAAGGGTTAGTTTGCACTGCGGTTACACACAGCTGCACGACTCTCTTCTTTGTAGATCCTTTCCATTCATCTCTTCTTCCAGTAATAATAATCAGTCTATTCAAACAGCACCAGTTTTTAATACTGGAGTGTTCTAGCTCTCATATAAGCATTGCCCAATATGATGAAATACAGGGGTACTAGGGCTATAGTTTTTGAGCATATTAAAAGACAACTTTTGTAGTGGTCTGAAGTATCAGTTTATCTCAGCTAATGTGTTTTTCCTATTTGATAATAGTCTTGTATATCATTTTCTGGTTACATCATCACAATTTTTTTTTTTAAAGAAGTAGATGTAAGAAATACCACACAGACTATCACTGTGCCATTTCTTCCACCCGCTGGGAGCCGAGAGTTGCAGGGGGACAGGTTACTCGTTACGCCCTGGTGTACCAGCTGAACTCGGAGAGAAGCCTTTTGAGACCGCAGTCCCCGAGATGTGGGGGCTGAAAAATAGAATGTGATATACAGAGATATACAAGAGGTGTTTTAGTTTGATATCAATGTGTTCTTTTAAGATACCAGTGCTGTTCGGAGTGAAAGTGACCCGCAGTGTTCCAGAACTGTACGCAGGTTTAACACAAACTGACTCGGACACTCTCACACACACACACACTCGCAGACACGTAGGGAGAGCCCGACTGCTGCAGTTAAGTCTCGGATCATGATTATATTAGTTAACACAAAAAATAGCTGAGCAGCACCTAAGCTTGTAGCAGTAGTATTTAAGACCATTAGTAGGAGGCTGTGTGGTCCAGTGTTTAAAGAAACGGGCTTGTAACCAGGAGGTCCCCGGATCAAAACCCAGCTCAGCCACTGACTCAGTGTGACCCTCAGCAAGTCACTTGCCCTCCTTGAGCTCAGTCTCTCGGGTGAGACGTTCTTGTAAGTGACTCTGCAGCTGATGCATAGTTCACACACCCTAGTCTCGTATCTTGTAATGCGCTTTGTGATGGTGGTCCACTATGAAAGGTGCTATATAAAAGTGGATTATTATAATTATTAAAGCAGACCCCATGTTTGCCCTGTATAAGTGATCTGTAAAGTAAGAGTGTACATGTCATTTAGGTGGTTCTAGCTCTTTGAGAAAGTTTGACGGTGTGAATAAAGTGTCTTCCAAATGGAAAGTGGTTTTAGATTAAAACTTAAAAGAACTCCTGAGTTCCCCGAGAGTTTAATCTTTCCCTGTCAGTTGTTAAAAGTAAATTTACTCACACGGATGAACCTTCCACTCTAACGCGAACGTCTGTGTTTTTAAAATTCATCATTTTCCCTTTTTGCTGTAATTATAGTGTGTTAAACTGCATGGTGCCTGTTTGCCTAACCCCTGTGCAGCAACTGTGAAATTAACTTTCTTCCCCTCCAACACTGCTCCAATCAAAATGACATTCTCTGAAGATCTGCTGTCAAATCTCGAAGACTGTTGAGCAATTCTCCGGTGTGCATTGAGGAAATAAAAAAAAAAAAAAAAAAAAAAAATGAACAGGTTCTTTCAAAACTGGAGCCCCCCCCCTTTTTATTATTAGATTTCACTGGGGAGGAAAAAAGTGGTTATTCTTGAATGTAACAGTCTTTGCATGCATGTAAGTCCTGTGAAAGTTTATTTACATGCTCTTCAATGTAGAATCTGCTTGAGAATAGATAGTCACTCGCATTCAAACCTCCTGTCACACCTCCTGAACTTGCACACTGGAAGGATTTCAAGCTCTGTACACCCCCTCTCTCATTTTTCTCTGCGTTCGTTCTTTCTCCACGCGTCTTGTTTTACACGTGAAGAGCGCTCACATAGTTCTGGGGCGGGTGAAGATTTGATCAGATTGTTGTGAAACCGACAGTCCTGGATGCAGCATTCAAGCTCCAGCAACGTGCGTTACTTTTTAAAGTAGTTTGCCTTGCGCCATGTGCAGGAATAAACACAAACCCAGCACATCGCTTTGGACTGCTCATTTGACGTCGCTCGGTCATATGATCATGGAGCACTTTGACACCCCAAGTCAATTAATAGAACCCAGAGGCAGACCTCTTGTTTTGCTGCCTGTTAAATCACCCAAGTGTTATTCTATGAGGGCTGGCCGTGGAAAAGAAATGGTCTCTACCACTCTAGTTGTGGCTCCACCACTGCTGTCAGCACACTTCTTTAATTCCAAACTTGCTCCTCTCTTACTCCTTTGTCTGCCTGAATCATGCAGCTGCAGGGAATGTTCAAAAAAATGTTTTGCACCTTATTTCTTGGATCTGAAGGAGGGGACAGGAGAGGAGGCACTTCTTCACCAGCTGATAGCGATAGCACTGTGTAACAAATATATATATATTTTTTGTTCCTGGGTAGTAAGTGTTATTTCCTAATTGCTTATGCTTCAAAAGTATAGAAAATGGCTATTATTCCCCACAAACTTTGCTTTTGTGACCAGGACAGTGATATTTCAAAATATCACTGTTTCCAATGGGAAAACGGGCAAATGTGTCTTTTCTTTCACATAGTCAGAAAAAAACAACATGAATCCAAATTAACATGTATTTATACTAAAGTAATACAAAAATGACTACAAAAGATTTAGAAGTGAGTAGTTTTTTGAGATTTACGATTATACTGTAAATACTCAGTGATTAAATAACCAAAGCCAATGAGCGGTCCCTATGTTCTTCTTTACGATCAGCGGGAGTGATAAATCACGTGTGCTTGGAGAGCTTGCAGCACCAAGCTGTTTACGGGTTGGTTTGCAATGAACAATTGCCACAGATTTATCTGCTTGCTCAGTTTTAAAAAGTTGTATGCAGTGCCATGATGGCTGCTTCAAAATGTCATTCCCTATGTATACCCTGACAAGCAGAAAATTGACCAGTCTCCTAATGACTGAGTTTTGTGCTGTGGCTGTAGGCGTTTGGAAATCTGGCAAAGTGATGTATGCAGTGTATTCTGGAAATAACGACAGAGCTGGCGCAGTTAAATACAGAGGGAATGCAAGTCTACATTCTCACTTCTTGCTGTGGGGGGTTATGATGTAATGTTAAATGGCTCTTCATATACTGTGCTATATGTCACATGTTGCTGAAAATTGAGAAAGGATAACAGAATGTTTTGCAGTGAGAAATATGTTCTTGCTTGTGTAGTTACCTCTGCCTGTCATGCAAGTTTGCTTTTCACTCAGCTGGGCTTTCTGTCTCCAGGGGCATCTCGCCCAGCTGTGCTCTCAGTAAATAAGCCTAATTAAAGTCTATATTACATACAGCAGCTTGCTTGAGATGCTTTGTGGCGCTGCAGTGTGTTTGAGTAGCTCAGTGGTTAGTGCTGGGCTGCAGTGTGGAAGGTGGTGTGTTTTGAGTAACTCAGTGGTTAGTGCTGGGCTGCAGTGTGGAAGGCAGTGGGTTTGAGTAGCTCAGTGGTTAGAGTGCTGGGCTGCAGTGTGGGAGGCAGTGGGTTTGAGTAGCTCAGTGGTTAGTGCTGGGCTGCAGTGTGGAAGGCAGTGTGTTTGAGTAGCTCAGTGGTTAGTGCTGGGCTGCAGTGTGGAAGGTGGTGTGTTTGAGTAGCTCAGTGGTTAGTGCTGGGCTGCAGTGTGGAAGGTGGTGTGTTTGAGTAGCTCAGTGGTTAGTGCTGGGCTGCAGTGTGGAAGAGTTTGTTTGAGTAGTGCTGGGCTGCAGTGTGGAAGGTGGTGGTTTTGAGTAGCTCAGTGGTTAGTGCTGGGCTGCAGTGTGGAAGGTGGTGTGTTTGAGTAGCTCAGTGGTTAGTGCTGGGCTGCAGTGTGGAAGGTGGTGTGTTTGAGTAGCTCAGTGGTTAGTGCTGGGCTGCAGTGTGGAAGGTGGTGTGTTTGAGTAGCTCAGTGGTTAGTGCTGGGCTGCAGTGTGGAAGGTGGTGTGTTTGAGTAGCTCAGTGGTTAGTGCTGGGCTGCAGTGTGGAAGGTTGTGTGTTTGAGTAGCTCAGTGGTTAGTGCTGGGCTGCAGTGTGGAAGGTGGTGTGCTTGAGTAGCTCAGTGGTTAGTGCTGGGCTGCAGTGTGGAAGGTGGTGTGTTTGAGTAGCTCAGTGGTTAGTGCTGGGCAGCAGTGTGGAAGGTGGTGTGCTTGAGTAGCTCAGTGGTTAGTGCTGGGCAGCAGTGTGGAAGGTGGTGTGTTTGTGCAGCAATGAGACCCATTTTGATTTCAGAATGTTCAAGTACAGTTCTTTTTTTGTAACCATGGAGACTAAGGATTGCAGATAGAGAACTCCAACAGCAAGTAGAGACACCCATTATTTTAAATGAGATCCGTAACGCTGATGTTTTTGTCCATTCTAACTAATGGCAAAGCTCCTTATGTTTGCAGAGAATATGTAGCGCACATGCGAGTAAATGGTCTGTTCCACATTACGATACACTGCAAATTAAAATGCTTTGTTTTTATTATTGAGGAATTGTGATCGTAAATGTGAAAAAACTCTAAACCAGACCAACCAGAAGAGAAGAAAGAACCAACACAAGAAAAAACAGTCTGCTAAAATTAAATTTCCAAGGGGGTCACGTTAGCAGACCTCTGAATTTTGAGCACTACTTTGGATTAAAAGGCCATTCCAGTTACCTCTGGATGAATCTCTTCAGAGTAACCACTTGGCTTGCTTTGCTGCTTGCACGCAATGATAAGAACCAAATATTATTATCTTCCTGCAAGTAAATTTTAAACGTCCTTTAAGATTCAATTAATCTTTAGCTCCACAATTTCCTATTTAAAAAAAAAACAAAAAAAACCCTAATTAATCGCAAAAGGACACTGCTCATTTTATACTGGGGGCAAGTAATCAGTTATTACCATAAAAACCCCAGAAATTTAAAATGCAGCACTGTAGATCCTTCATCTTCATTTGAATGTAAGCAGCTAGTTCCATTTCCTTGTACTATTACACAGAGAAAGTCTGCTGAAGGAAAGCTTTATGGTGTGTTTCATTGTTGTGTTGACACGAAAAATGTGCTGGTGGCTTTTTTTTTTTTTTTTAAATAAACTGTTATAAACTAATAGGTCAAAGCTAATGATTTTCTAGTTTGCTGGCAGATATGCAGTTTTGTAAGCATTCTAGTTTAGCATTTTTCCTTTATAGTAAAGAAATCAATTTCAGTTTGGCAGAGATACTGTATCTTGTTACCCCCATGGTGTATTGTGATTCAGTCCAGGTGTCCGTACACACACACGCTTGTCACACTGTATCATGTCTCGCTACAAAAAACCCCCAAAAAATCCAGGAGCTTCAAAAGCTGAAAAGGGGAATTAAACGGCCACGGAAAAATACCCTGATCATGATCTAGCGTTCGTTCTAGCCTATGCTGAGGTTGAAGGCTACTTATTCACAGCCGCTCTTATTTAAGTAGTTAAGATATTTTTTTTTCTCGCATTCTTGGTTTACAGTGAGAGTTTCAAGGTTATGCGCTTTGCGGATCATGACCGCGCGCTCTGAATCTCATTTGCGAGATGATCCTGTGTGGGCTTGTCTGGTTTGCGATGCTGTCAACCACAGTAACGAGTTCAGGCTGGAAGAAATCGGTCTTCCATATCGGAGAGATGGATGTCAAACCACTACTGCGTACAAATACTCAAACCAAATCAACGCATCGGCCTTTGTTTCCAGATTTGGACTGTAGGCTGCAAACGAAACAGCCCCTTGTTTCCTATTGATGATAAGATGAGAGCTAATGCTTAGAGATTCCCGTTGCAGAAACATGCCATAACAAGGCTGAAAAAAAAAAAAAAAAAAAAAAAACACTTAAATAATTTACTGTACTATAGCAGTTGGAGTTTTGCTGCTAGAAAAGGGGTTTGGAAGGAGAGAGTCGGGCAAATCATTAATACAAGGACTGTCCAGATTCATTCAAGCTCCAGGTGGATGTTTTTACTTGCTATGTTCATGGCTTGTGGAGTTGGGTATAGATGTGTGGCCGGTACTGGGGTTACAAGGCTATCTGATGTATTAAGTGCTCTGTGAGCTTGTCAGCAGTGTGTGTTGCTAGCACTGTCTCGGTACCCCTGCTCGCCAGCACTGCCTGGAGCATCTTGACTGAAACCAATTCAATTAATTAGTTTCCTTTTCAAGGTTCATCTGCTGCTGATCTATTGAAATGTTTTTTTTGTCTCGACTAAGTAGCCTTGGAACGTAAAAGCTGTTGCAGTTCACTCCTTCATAGTTCAGCTTCTCGAGTGGACGAATGGGAGTGAGGTTTGGTGAGGGGGGGGGGGGTTACGTTGTAGACACTCTTAAGGGCGTGTGCGTAATCACAGTTAAACTGAACGCCTTTTCTTCATCAATGGGGACGTTCTCGATCCTTTCGTGTTCCTTCTACTATTTCTTAGGGAACCGTAATGCATGCATTTTATTTGGGTTAGGTTAGTGGAAATCAGATTTTTATTTTGAATTTTCAGCAAGTTTAAGGTTTTTTTTTTGGGGGGGGGGGGTTGTTTTGGTATGGGAGCAGTTATTATTATAACTGAGCTGTAACATTATGAGTCTGAATGGCAGGTCCTTGTGGAGATTGAAGAAAGGTTGCTATGCACATTCACTGCCTGCAGGGAAAGCACAGAAGAGCTGCTGCAATCCCATTAGCAGGGCTGTTGTTTTTCAGCATCCTTATAATTTACTCTATAAAATGTAAGCGTTTTTTGTAAGTTGTTTGTGTGGAAGTGATTATGTAGGAGCTGATGTGTTCTGGGGCTGATCCTTTCAGTGTTGGATTCTCTCGCTGCTGTTTTGAGATTTGATCCCGTTTTCTCTTTTATTCTTCTTTGTTTGACAAGGCTGCACCCCATACCGCAGAGCAATGAAACCTGGCAGGCAGTTCGGTCCGTCCCTCGCTCTGTGCAGACTGGGGGATTGACTCGATCAGCCTATACCCCGCTTGCATATCTCATAACTTGTTTTGTTTTTTAGAGCTTATTGCAGTACCTGGGTATTCAAATGCATTGCATCGGCCATTTATTTTAAATGCAAATCTTGGCAGAAAAATAAATGGTTGATACAATCTAGGCGGGTTGCCCCCAGTTCTCAGAAAACTATCCAGTTGTGGCTGAATGCCTGTGCATTTTAGTGCTCTCAAAAGCTTATACAATGGCACTGGCTTCAGTGAGAGAGGGTGCGCCTTGCCGTTAAGCCCTGGGACGTGAAACAAGGCTAGGTTAGACCAAACTGGTTTTGCAGATTTGTACAGCAGAACAATCCGACAGAAACGTGGAAGGCTGGAGTGTTTTATTACTGGCAGAAAGTACGAGATGCTGTAAGATGCGGTGTCCTATTGCCCGAGGCCTTCTCCTGGCACAGTGTCTCGCTCACAGTTCTGCATTGCCAACCTGCCTGGCACCACAAACTTATCTCCTTTCCACAAACGTGGAGCCACTTCACTGCAAACCCTGACAGACTGCGCCACTTCAGAGCCATTTCATGGTGTTGAGTGTCTTATTAGGCTTTTCATTAGCTGGAGCATAGCCTAATAAAAACCCTTTTAACTCCACCCACCCACACACACAGAATTGTAACAATTAAAATGGCTATTAATTCCACCCCTCCACCTTTACTCATACAACGAAAGTAAATGATTTTGCCCTGTAATCTTCACCTCCTGATTTCAATGAATGGAAAAACCTAAATGGCTTAATGATCCAGCTCTTTGTTAAAGCTGAACATTTTACTCATTCCCTCGAGAAATCTATCCCGGAGAAGGATGCGTTTTTGATTCTATGAACAAGGCTTTTTGATGTTTCCACTCTGGACTGATTCTAAAGCTTATGTAACATTGTAACAGAATGCATTATTTTTAATTGGCTCTACTTTTAGTGCGATTCCTCCTGGCTCGCAAGCATGCTGTACCCTACTGCTACCCTAATTGCCAGCTCAACATTCGTTAACTAACTGAACTCCATTGAGAGAATTTCAGTGAGTTTCTTCTCACTTCTAATAACGATAATTAAAAAAAATAGTTTTGAAGACTGCCTAGCATAGTCATGTATTTATTATTTAATCAGGAAAGTGTCCTTAAGCTATAGAAGGTTCGGGCTGTTGCACTGTGGCAATTCATAAACTGAACCTTTCAGATGCCCTCCGGCTATATTTGTTGTATACTCCTGGAAAAATTATTTCTGAAAAGAAGCTGTAAAATATTGACTTTTTTTTTCAGGTATGCAGTACCACCAGAGCATGGCAAGAGACTGGAGCGCTTGGCAAAAGGTAATCTTTCATTTCCTGTTGAATTTCCTTAATCTAGTGGGTGAACCAATATGCAAATTTGTACCATGCAAATATGTACTAAATATAGGCTTGTACCCTTTGAACAGAGACTAACAAAAATGTTATGCGACTGCAGAACATGGCGATCAAACATAATTGTTTATGCTTCTCTCTAATCTGTGTAAGTATGCGCTGGCATGTGTATGTGTGCGCATGCTCATTATATTTGTATAATGTAGTAGTTAAGTTTTAACGCCTGTCTTACTGATGTAGCGGTTAACCAACGTGTGCTTGGAATTCAGACTGTAAAAAAAAAAAAAAAAAAAAAAAAACAGCTTTCACAAAATCCTGCTTTGGAAATTCAATAACCGCTGAACAAGACTCCCTTTTATTGGCGTTCTCTCATCAGACAAGTAAATGAAGATGATTTGCTGTCACCCATCCACTGGATTGGTATCGACAAAGAGAAATAAAAAATTGAAAAGTTATTTAATGGTGTTGCCCGTCATTTTTATTTGTTATTCAATACTTGATTTTATACAGTGTTTAAAAAAAAAAAAAAAAGAATTATTAGGTAGTTTGTTTGTAGGTAGTAGTTATTAGGTATTGATCTACCTTATTACACCAGCTGCTGTATTGGCAGATCATAGCGTTATGGTATTATCTGCATCACTGGTGATGTGTAGCCAAGCCGGGGAACAGGAAGATCTTCTAGCTCTCCGGAGACGCACTTAAACATTAAATCCTACTGTTGCTGACCTAATGATCTGTAACAGTGCTGCGCAACCTTTGTGAAACTCAGGGCTGACTTGGCGACCTTTCTAAAACCCGGAGAATACTTACAAAGCCAGCACCGTCGCAGTGCAAATCTTACGAGCTTGAGGATTTTATCGTAGTTGCAAGGCATGCATATTGCCTTTAGCACGCTGGTTTCGAAGGAAATCCAGGAAGCTGAACGCCAGGAAGCTGAACGCCGGGAAACGAACGGTGATCCACGTGGGATGAAGAGCCTGCTGTCTGTGCCCCTGTAGTGCTTGGCTTAGACTGTCACTCCAGTCCCGCAGGCAGTGGGAGTGGCCTTCATTGCTTTACATTGTGTCATTCAACCTGATGACTGCAGCACACAGGTTACTGTTCTTAAATGCCTCTGCTGGTGTTTTCTGTAAGAAGAAACCTTTCTCCTTTTTATTATAACTCCATGTTTGTCTCCTTTGGTCTCCTTTTCTTTACTTGGTAATTTGATAGCTTTTACTGTAATGTAGTATAAATTTAAATGAATATTTGCACATCCAAAAACTCTTTTCCCAGCACTAACTGTTTTATATGCATTGCATGTTACACCAAACTCAAGACCAGTGCAATAAACATGTGCAGTATACATAAAGTAAATAACTTAATTTCAAATATGTGAAAAACTATAAAATAGGCAAGCAGGGGGGAAATGTCTGTAAACTATTTTTAACACTACGTGTTCTTGAAACTGTGCAAATAAGATTGTCTTCCTGCAACCTTGCAACGCAGCTGTATAATAAATTAGACTGTTTACTGTTTTAAATGTGGCTCGGGTTTTATTACATTTTTGTGGTCGTCCTTTTAATCTTTAATGAAGCGCAGTCGCCCCCAAGGGGGGAGAGAGAGAGGAGAGAGAGAGAGAGAGAGAGATGCAGAGGCAGGCACCCACAAGGTTGCTGTTTTCAAGTGGTGCCAGGTGATTTATCTTGGCATGCCAGTGTGGTTGTGCACTGACCCGTACCGGTCAGCCGCCTGGCACTTCGTTCGATCAGTTTAGGATCCTCACTGATGACACCCCACTATAATGGGATGTGAGGGAGGCTGGATGGGAGAGCGCGTCTGTGTTTAGCCTCTGCCTGACTGCATCACCAGCCTGTCAGGTGGTTGCCAGGATTTCAAAGCCTGTCCCTTTTGATACCGTCTGAATTTTCCTAACTAATTATCTGTTTTGTTAACCCAAGATGTGGGCTGTCAAATAAACATTTGGCAATTTGCATTGCAAACGTATGATTTCAGAGGGCATATCAGTTAGTAGCGCTCCCCCCTCACTGCACCAGTAGTGGTACATTTATTTCATACAACCTCATTCACAAATTCAGACTGGTTTGCAGGCTTGCTCAAAACCAAAAAAGTACATGCATTGTGGTAAGACGTTTCCTTGAGCTTGAAACCTGGTCATCTCTTCAGCTAAAACTCCCTTCGGGGAATGTTGTGAGGGTCCCTGAGATGCTGGAAAAACAAAATATACCTTGCTGGGTTATACCAAGGGGAATTTCAGCTAATGTTAACCTTGGCTGTACTTCGTCATATACCACTATTACAGTGCTAATGATTACTTGCAGTGGAGCTGTCCCATGCGGTCCCAGGCAGCAGCACTGGTAATTGATGTTCCAGTGGCTTTACGAGCTGGTTCTTGGATACAGTGCCCTTGATTGCTCTGTTTTGGCAGAGGCGCTTGCTCTGCAAAACGTCTACATGCATATTAATGAGGTTTTTAAGACTTCCTCTTTCCCCAACATGTATAAGTGGTCACTTTCGTATTATTAATGAGTCTCTGTTAACTGCATTCTTCCGCAGCAGCCCTCTGTGCATTGTAGAAAAGACAACCTTGTTGACAGTTCATTTTCTTTACAGTGTAGGGGTGCAAGCTTTCTACCAACCCCCCCACCTTGCACAAATCTGCTTTATTTTTGTATTGCAGAAATATAATATTAGATATCTCATTTTCAAACACTGTTAAACTTTTCTTATTCTCCAAAAGGATATTTAACACTGCCCCTAGGTCCCCTTTTTAAAAACCAAACCATTTAAAAGTTATTCCCTACGAGCAAAAGTTTTCAATACGTTCAAAGCAATAGCAAAAAAAAAAAAAGGTTCTTGCCCAATTGACAAGGCGATGGCAAAAAACATTTGCATTTGTAAGCCAAAGTGTCATGACTTTTCTCATTTTAAATGGTTTTTATATAAAAAGCAGGTGATTTCAGGCGGATTCCATTTCGTTTTTAGCACTTGGACAGAGAGAGAGAGAGAGAGAGAAAGAGAAAGCAGGGAAGCATTTAAAACTGAACATTTTGAGGAATGCAGCAGTATTCTACACATACACTGTTCGACCTGCGCACTGTGAAATATGAAATGCCAGCCATCAAAAAAAGGATGAGCTAAAGAAACCAGCTTTCAGGAGAGTTTTTCAATTACCCCTGTGGCACCTTCTATTCACAGCATCGCTTACAAGACTGGTTACGAAAGCCTGGGCGCGCGAATGCACTGGTTTTGCATTAAACTTTCTTGAAGCGTGCTCTTGTTATCCGCCCAAACCCATTCCCTCCTCTCTGATCTGTATGAAGCAGGGTGTTAGAGGGCAGGCACAGCTCTTGACTGTAACGATTAGCCCCTAAGTCTGATGGTGACTAATTCCTATGGACACAATGGCATTTAATGAGGCGTGCAGTCTGTGTAGCAGTGGATAACTTTTTTTGAAAGCTGCCTTTCGCTAGGTGTATAGCCTGTAGATCAATTTGAGATCTATTTTTATATAAAGAAGCAAGCTAGGCTATTGTAAATAATCAAACTTCACTTCAGTGGCCCGCTTGCCCTTTCCATTGGTTTGTCATTCATCTTGGAATGTGGGCTCAAAAGAATTTTCCATCTATTTGACCCTTTTTTTTTGCTATGGTTTGCCATGATTTTTTTTTTATTTCTTATATAAATAAGCTTGACCCTACTTCAGTGCTTTACCATGCTTTCAATGCTTTATTACACTTTGCTATGTTTTTGGTATGGGAGACTTTTTTCTAAAGGTAACCACACTATATAATGAAATAGTCCGTGTGTTTGCTTCTATTTCAGCATGATAAACCCAGCCCTAGATAGGGAAACATTTACATTTGTCACATTTCATATTTAGTGAAATGACTTGCCTACCTGTGCTCCCAGCTAATTGACGACCATCCAACATATTAAACCAGTACGCGGTATATGAGATCCGCTGTTGACATCGTTAATATTCCCTTGTCAAGGAAAGAGCCTGCAGATTCTCCACACTGGAAATGTGCATCGGCAAGCAGGAAGAAGAGCCAACCCCACACGTTGGCATTAGGTATTCTCTTTGAAAAGGGCTGGAGAGACCTGGAGCTCTAAATAATAGATGGTGTCAGGGCTTTAGGGGCTAAATTAAACCTTGAAATCCATCCGGAGTGAATTATAGCAGTTTATAACAGGTGAAACTCTGCTGTGAGCACCGTTGTAAGTCTTTGCTATTCGACATCAGTATCTGACAGGGTTGTTTTTGTTATGAAAGGCTTGAACTTGGGGGAGTGGGGGGCACTGTTTGCTCCTGTAACCCCTATAGTCCTTTCGCTTGTCATTTCTCAGTTATCATTCCCAAGCTTTTACCATAGTGATCTGTGCTCTAATCTACTATGTTGCTGTCCTTCCTGCGCTTCTACTCTGGCATATCAAAAGGTGCACTGATCGTTCTCTGAACTTATCACAGACTATTGGAAATGCACGTTACCTGGTAAAAGCGCCTGGGGTCGCGTATATTACGGAGAAGCTACGTCTTGGTTGTTCCCTACCATTGCTATCTCATTTTTATCTTGGCGAAAGCCGAGTCCAATGTTAGCATGAAGTAAATAACAGCTACTCCTCGTGTAATAAAAATCAATTGCACGTTTTGGATTTGGGTATAAATGCTGCACGAAGACCCTCTATACGCGAGTGCACTGGTTTTTAAGCGACTCCTTGCATCAGGAATGCACCGATCCCTTTTAAACAACAGATTTAATACAATGTTTAACATATAAAAGCCAGTAGTGTGTAATTGAAATTCTTAATCATAACGCCGCTCTATAACATGCTCTGTAGCTGCATATCAGCAGATCGTTACTAAAGGCGTGTCCCTCTGTCTTTAACCCCTTGCCATCTGTTTTGCATTCCAGGGTTTTTCCCGGGAAGTTCCCAGGGATGTGACGCCTTCTTGCGGCACAAGATGACGCTGATCTCACCCTCCATACTGAAGAAGTACGGGATTCCTTTTGATCGGGTAAGTCTGCCGAGCAGCAGTGAACGCAATACTTAATGGGCTCCTGGGAATGCTCTTAATCTTTATTTTTAAGTTACTTTTTTTTTTTTATGTAGTCATCGCCAACGGTTTTTACCCCAGTTTTCTCCCCAGTTTGGAATGTCCAATTATTGTTTTTATCCTGGTTCACCGCTGCAAACCCCAGGCACCTCGGGGACACGGAGGCTGAACACTCGTCCTCCGATATGTGTTCCTGTCAATCCTGCCAGCGAAGCCAGCAGACCCTTAGTGCCGGAGGACAACACAGATCTGAATGGCTCCACTGCAGACCCGCAGGCGTCCTGTCGGCCGCGGGTTGCTGGTGAACAGTGGATTGCCCTAAGCCCTCCCTACCCGGGCGGCGCTCGGCCAATTGTGCGCCACCCCCTTGGGAACCCCCGGTCACGGTCGGCAATGACATAGGCTGGATTTGAACCTGCGATCTCCAGGCTATAGGGTGCATCCTGCACTCCACGCAGAGAGCAATTAGTGGATGTGCCCCACTGTGAGTTACTTTTAATTGCATTATGCCAGGTTTAAGGCTGAAAATGCTGTTTGCTTCAACTATACTCGTACAAAAACCTGTACTTCCAAAACTGTGAATACTTTGCATCTTCTGTTCAAACTGCATGCATTGACTGCTTTGGTGAAATCTTTTGATGTAGTTTTGTATCTAGTTTCTGTTGTGACAGATCAGTGGTATTATAAAGCATGTTAGAAATCTTGCAGTTTTTTTCTAAGCATTTCCATGGAGCTAGCTTTACAGGAGAGATGGGGGGGGGGGGGGGGGTGTGCCGCTGTGCAAGACATGATTAATGAGACAGAAAAATCACAACTGAGAAAAAGCACGAAAATAATTAGGTTTGATTTCAAACGTAATGATTTTACTTTCAAAAGCTGATAGAGGGTGGATACAAAAAAAAAAGGTTTTCTACCAAATTCTGTATCACCTGAGATGAAAAAAAAACAAAACACATAAAAAAAAAAAAAAAAAAAAAAAAAAAACTCTTGCTGTTCTGAGCGGCTTCCCAGCAGTGAAACTCCAGCAGACCGAATGTGTCCCAGCAGTGAAACTCCCTACAGACTTGAAAGGCAGTAACCAGTCTGTTCCTTTAAAACAGCAGCTAACCCTGAAATATCAGCCTGTTTAAGATTCCGTCATTGACAAAGCAAACGGAATAAACTTGATGCAAAAGAGGGCAACTTTGTTATAATGTATTTATTAATTTGCTTAAAGGAAGGACGACTTTTCAGGATGCACAGACTGTACAGATCACAGCTCTGTCTACAATGCCTGCAGTGTTGTGTTGTTGTCTCTGCAGCACTGCTAACTTACTGATGAGAGCGAGGAAGAGGGGGAGGAGCTTGTTCCTGGCACAAGGCAAAAGTTATTTACTGTACGGCACCCAACGTGAAAAGTTACTGCCAGGATAAGGGTCAGTTCATGTTTATCAATTCCAATTCCCTTTTAATTGATTCCAACACATCAGTGATTAAAATTGCAATTGAGGTTTCTGTTTTAAAGTGAGCTTCTCACCGTGGCAACAAAAAATGACTGAAATTGAAGTCAATTAAATTGGCTTCAAATGAATGCAGTTGACCAATCACAACCACGATGTCTCCTAAAATATTCAGATTCCTTTGAAGGAAGCAATCAATTTTTAGAAAGGGATTGGAATTGAGAAACAGGTTCTAATCCAAAGTTCCCTAGAAGATTTTCCCTACTCCACATAAACAGGTACACTATCTTCAACAGACTGAGATACCAATTACTATTCGACTAACCTTACAGATTGGATGGCTGCGGCAGCCCTGTGGGTCCTTCTGCAGTCATTTTAAGAGCTACTGCATGCAGATTAGCCAAATTCATCACAGCTGGTAATAAGTAATAATAAACTTTAGTCAGGCTGTGCATTCCAATGCCTAAAGGTGAAAAAATGGTATAGTAGAAAGGACAGTTTAAACCTCTTTACAAAGAAGACAAGGACTAAATGTCCTGATGCCATTTCACACTGAATCCATCATCCATTGTATAGGCATGACTGCATCTCTGAGTGCCCACTGTTCCAGGGTGTTTTGAGTGAGAGAATTATTTATCCCCAGCCATTGCTGCACTACAATTCACCTGAGGCCTGCCATGCAGGTAGTGACCAGGGCCAGTCTTGCTTAGCTTCCAAGACCGGACAAGATCAGAAACCAAACAGGTATGAACTAAGCTTGCCTTCATCCATAATCTTGCAATACCACCTTTTATATTGGTCATTCAAGTAAATGCAAAAACTACTTTGAGGAGGGAGGGGCTCAAGTTGGACAACTTTTAAACGTATTGGTACGTTGTTTCGGGTGATTTAAACAATGCTTGGCATTGCGTTGACTCTAACCATCACGAGGACCAAGCAAAACGTGAAGGCTTCTTTTTAAAACCAGATTTCTGATCACCTCCTGCATGGATAAGCTTCCCGAGCAGCTCTCGTTGTCGTGCTGTGAACTAAAAGAAAAAAAAAATCATATTCTTTTCTTTCTCTGTCTGCAATTCCTAGGAGGACAGGATAAAAATCTGATTCATGCATCTATCCACCACTCTCAGCTTCTTATAATGAGCTAGCCTTCAAATGAGCTGGAGCGGTTCTAGATGGAACTGCTATGACTTTATTTTCCACGATGGGTCCATCAGCCAGTAGTGGTGAAAATGGCACTATACTGGAAGTGCTGTACACATGGCTTTGAAACTAGTACCCTGCTAGCCCGTGCAATTTTGTGTTGAAATGTCTGTGTTCCCTGCTAACTGGGGCAGAAAAAAGTCTGGCCCAGACCGAACCACAGTTCTGGCACTTGCAGATGAAACAGTAGCTCAATAAATATTGTACAAGCAAACGTGTTTCCAGAAACTTGTTTTGAAGGAGAAATTGTTTAAAGAAATGGGAAAACTGTTTCCAACAGTCAACCTGGGTTCTGCTTTTTCATGGAAAGAGACTTTGGGAATGTGATGCAAGATTGCAACATTTGCCAAAGATGACTTGGGTGGACAGCCTGCTTAAATATATCCTTGTATTGATATGTTCAGTAGCTGACAGAACTGTAGTCTCCTCATGTTTCTTGAAAATGTTTCAAGACTTAGATGACAACTAAATTGCCACTTGAAGTGCTCTAATATTGTACATACGGTCTCTTGATCTAAGCGATCACCTGCTCTTACGTGAACTGCAGTTTTTCTTTCTTTCTTTCATTTTTCCAGCAGCCTATCAATTTCCTATTGGCATCTCTTTCCTCAAACTTGAAACATCAATTTATGTAATCAAGCTAATTGTATTTACATTTAGAAGGAGAGAAAAAAAGATAAAGAAAGCGATCGATAAGAGGGAGCTTTTAATAATTAAAAACGTGTATTTCTGTAATCTGCTATTGATTTTGTTCATTCTACTCGCTTGGGTGGCTGGCAGGAAAGTTAGTAAATTGTCCTGCGAGTCCAGTGACTGGCAGCTACTGGCTGTAGCTTTGCTTTAACAATGATTACTTGTTTGTACTGTCTATCCATCATGGGAGGCGATTCTTAATGCAGTGCTAGTGCTTTATTGACAAGGCTGACAGTTGGAGGGAGGCTTGCTATGTTGAGTGGTCTGGCTTATCTTTGCTCGCCTGTTTTGAATGACTTTACCACCGTGGATGTTTTTTGACAACCAGGGATGTTCCCAGTTCTGTCAAAGGTGTTTAACTGTGGTTCTCTCTGGCCTTTACACTATTAGTAACAGTTTGAGGTACGACCAGGTTCCTAATCGAATATCAGACAGGCAATAATCGATGCGTTGAGAATAATTCTCATTGGGAAGCTTTACAAGATAAGTGTACTCTTCAGAAAGCCTTGAAATGAAATCTGTGCAATCGAAAAAGCTATTAAATGAAGAATAGCTTTGGCCTAGCACTGTGGGAGGAAAGCAGGTGTTACTGGTCAGCGAGCTGCGTGAAGCTCCAAACTTGGCAGCATTGATTTAAACAATCGACAGATGTCTGAGGCTGAGAAATAAAGCAGTCAACAGTCAAATCATGGTGCTCCCAAGGGGCGCATCTGGTAAAGTCACTGCGCCCGGTGTGCAGGATGCGCCCTATAGCTTGGAGATCGCCGTTTCGAATCCAAGCTATGCCGCTGCTGACCATAGGCGTGAGTTCCCAGAGGGGGGTGGCACACAATTCCAAAGGTGTCACCCAGCCTTGGAGCCAACACATCCGAACTGTTCAAGATGAGAAAGCTGCTAGTAACGATGTATTCACACCATGCACGATGCGATGATAGTCCTGTTGTAAAAGGATTGCAGTTTTATAATGATTGGGAAATAAGGTAGCAGGAGGTGAAAAGGAATATCAAGTTAGTAAATGCCATTTGTAACCGAATTTTCTGTTATTTTACAAATCCACAAAGAAAAACAGAATGCATGGTGTCAATTTCACCCTCCCATTACTTCACCTTGCAAAGAAAATTAGTGTGTGTTTCTTGCTCCTGAACAGCTCAATTTTCTCTAATAAAATGAAATTGAGAAGCTTGTGACCTGAATGTTCAATTTGGCCCCCATTTGCCAAAGTCTTGACTTTTGAGTACGGAGAAAGGGACATAAAAGCATTCTCAGGTTGAAAGCAACAAAGCACCTGGTGTATTTAACTCATCAAAAGTATAGCTAAGCTGCCTGTTGTCTTCCAATTTTTCAGTGTTTTTATAGTTTTAGATGGATACTCAATTGATAATATTAATGCAAACTGAAAAAAAAATCCCTGTTTCAGTGGTGACTTTACATTTTTTATGCACTGCCCCCCCCCCCCCCCCCCCCATTTTTATATTTCGTAACATTGAGGTTGGGTGGGTTTTCCACAGTGCTGTAAAATGCTCTAAAAAAAAAAAAAAAAAAAAATCGAACAGTGGCTGCTGGCTCGTCAAGCAGACGTTTTCGGCTGTTGCCTTCAATGTGGTGGCACTAGCTAAATCATTCTGGCTCGACTGTTATCTATAAGTTGCACTCATAGATATCCCATTTGTAAAGGAGAAGGTGCAAACCCTTCTCAAAAGCTTGGTGCTGTAAGTCTGTATCGGTATGAGAAAGGGGATGTAGGAGCTTGTAAGGCCATGCATCTGATGTTAACTCAAGCAGGTAAGAGAGAGGAGCAGTGCTGAACAAGCTCTATCCGACACCCTTATCGTCCTAGGTGCTTCACAAGGGGTTTCGGAGCTATTGCAACTATTTCTTTGTCCCATTTATTAACAGATTTTGCTCAGGTAAAATTAAGTTGGAAGTCAGCTGTACACAGAAATGCGTGCGTACTTGAGTTTTACACAGTCTTTTAACCACTTTACCACTGGAATATATATTAGTTATTTTTAGTTCCCTTTGGTAAAACTATAAGCAGCCAAACCATTTGTCTACTTGGGTTCGTGGAGGTTTACCTTGATGTCATTCTTCAGCGTTTTGAAGTCCTGTATGACAAGCTCCATTTCACTAGCTCTGAAATGTAGCTTCATTTCAGCCCAATGATTGTGTAAATGCATCAGATAAATGGTTTCAGCAGCTGTCGTCTTGTTTTTTTCTGTGGCAGATCACACAGGAGGCTGGTGAGTTCATGATCACCTTTCCCTACGGGTACCACGCTGGCTTTAACCACGGCTTCAACTGCGCTGAGTCCACCAACTTCGCCACGCTGCGCTGGATCGACTACGGCAAGATGGCCACGCAGGTGAGCGTCCCTTTTACTGTGCAAAGGTCACGGCTTTGAAGTGTTTCTCTGAACTGACAACAGAGAGGGCTTTGCAGAACCGTTCAAACTAGCGGTAATCCAGGTGAGTTTTTTCTCTGCTTCTTGAGGGGTCAGAGATAAACTATTTCTATAAAGGACTGTGTTTAATTGGGAACATGGCCAAGAAGCAATGTGAAAACCTAGTTGATAGTCACGACGTGACATGGAATGTAACAAAACGCTGTTAAATAAAAAATTAACAATTTTAGATATTACATTACAAACGATGTATAAATGCTTTTATTTTTGTATTGCTCAATTTTTTTTCATGACAAAACCAAATTCGACAAATGTTCCGGGATAGTGCTATATATATATGTGTGTGTATGTATGTATGTATGTATGTATATATATATACACACACACACACACAATAGAGTGGTGCTGCATGTTCCTTTTGGAATCAATGTGCAAACTCCATGGAAAGAATGAATGCATTCCAAAATATATACTGTATTGGAGTCTGTTATTCCACTGGAATGCGTGTCTTTCTCTCTCTTTCTCTCTGAATGTCTTTCTTGAAACCCAGCTGTTCTGAGTCACCTCTTGCATGCTGCGCTCTTGGTAAAAGCACTGCCCACTTTTTCCTCGGGGGGCATACAAACAGTATTTACATGCTTAATAAACCTTAGCACACCAACATCAACTCTACTGGCATCTCTTGTATTACCATTTATAACCTCCTGCTGCTGCAAGACTTCACCCCCCACCCCTGTTTTTTTTTTATTTTTATACGAGTGTGCAGTAACTCTGAATAATATGGCAGTTTTAAGATGTTATTGTTTACAGTTGATGTAAATTAGCTTAATGATTCCATTTTGTAGTCAGAATTCCACTGTGCCTCTCATAGTATTCCATTCAGATTGACTGCAAAGTTCACAAAAATGTTACAAATTATGTATAAAACTTGTTACAAGTTATTCAGCACAGCTGCAGGCCACTTTTTTTTTTGGGGGGGGGGGGGGGGGGCAGCGCGTAAGTATTGAAATTGAACAAAGAGAGATGCTGAAGATTGTCTCGAATGATCTCATTCGGTCAAACTGTAGCCTTCGAGACACTTTAGATTATGTGAAATAATGAGTCCTGTTCACAATCGAAGAGAGAGCAGGCTGTCTGAGGAGACTTATGTAATTGGAGGCTGTTTCTTCTGGATTGACCTGTGTAATGAACCACAGGCCACTGACAGCAAGGCCTTATTAACATGATTATGAGGAATTGGAAATCTAACTATGTATGTGCGTGTGTGATTTTATACATTTTGCACTAGACCAAGATATTTAATAAGTAAAGGATCTGAGTGAGGGAACATTATTATTATTATTATTATTATTATTATTATTATTATTATTATTATTATTATTATTTGTTTATTTAGCAGACGCCTTTAAAAACAGTACTGTATATCAGCTTGAATCGTACAGCACCCTAAACAATATTGTATATCACCTTGAGCAAGCAGTTCTTATTTGTGATTTCTATATTTGTAAAAAAATAAAAATGAAGTCTGTTGTGTCACTAAAAAAGAAAATATAAACCAATAACTTCACATAAATAACTATGGCTTCAGTCACTGTTCCTGCTGGACCTGCAGGTGGGCACTCCTAATTAATAGCGCTCTCCTGTTGCCCTGTTAATTAGCATTAGGACTGTGAATGTATAGTGTTAATTAAAGGTCTTTGATTGAACCTAACCCAGCGATCCCCTCTGGTCCTGGCTATCATTATTAAGCCTTTGCAAGGTTAACAGCAGACTGTCTGAGAAAAACTGGAATGATTGGATTTTTTTTTTTTTTTTTTTTTTTTTTTATAAAAAACACAAAGCACATCGATCTTTTGCCTGCGCACAGATCTGTCTCCTAACAAAACCACCAGTCCCTCTCGCGCAGCTCAGTAAAGAGTGCCCCCTCTTGGTAGACTTGGTAGATTGAGGCAAGTGTACATATTCAGCCTAGAACAAAGAATTAGGGCAAAAGGAGCTGACAGTCATTTTAAGCGCAGCACAGAAACCAGTACCAGAGGACATGGTTGGAGATTTAAGTGGAGACCAAGAATGGAAAGTAGAAGGCACTACTTCACCCAGAGAGGGGTGAGAGTATGGAATGAGTTACCTAGTAATGTTGAAACTGAATCGCTGGAATCCATTCAAACCCAACTTGACAAAGTTTTGAGGTCAACCGTTCTTGTTTGCACATTTTCTTATGTTCCCTATTCATTGGTCTACCCGGCTTTTTTAGTTTTTGTAGCTTTATGGCACAGTACGTTCGCATTGTCTGTTTTGGGAGAGGCCAAGCAGCCTGATGAAAATCAGAAATATAATACTAATCAAACACTTTTCCCATCCTATGTTAGTTTAATTTATTCTCCTCTTTTTTTTTTTTTTTAAAACGTTTTGCTAGCAATTAAAGCCAGCCCGTACTTGAACATTTAAAAGCAATTTTGGGTCCAGCCATGTGTTCATAAACAAGTGACACCAGCAGAACGGCTTTTAGATTGAGTCGCTTTGGTTACATTGTTACACAGCCTAGCGTGAAATTACTGAACGAGTAGTGCTGACTGCTCCCAGCCAATCTGTCGCCACACAAGGAGAGCGGCACTTCGCTTCATCTTTCCTCTTGACTTTTTTAAAAAAGGCAAACTCGCTTCTCGGATCAGGGTAGACCCGTTCAGCTTTGGGTTTCATTTACTTTTTGCATCATTTTCATTTATCTGCACTCCACAGCTGTGCGTTTTTATTTTGTTTAGTGCATTTCTCTGACAGTAACGGGTTGATTTGATGAGCCTGCACGCTGGTGTGCCACAGCTGGATTTTGTTATTGCATTTTACAGCACTGGAGAATCACCCAGGATTGCATCAATTACCTATCTTTACCTGGCTCTGAAATGCTTTGAGTTTGTGTGGAGAATCTAAAGTGCATTAAACAGACTTCCTCATACTATTGAAGTCATGTGACTATCTATATATCTGTGCTCATTGCCAGGCAGTTAGGATTCTCCAGACAAGCTGAAATCAGCCTCGGAGCCAGGTTGAGAGGAAATGACCACGTGATTTTGCATTCTTCACGAAAACCACACCGTAACCCACACACACGCTCCATCTGCATGGAGACTGGGGGAGCGGGGAGCACACAGCACTTGAAATGTCATGGTATTTTAACTTGGTGTTGTAGTCATGCAAGCGGACGCATTGTTCTCTGCTATAATTGGCTGTGAAATATGGAGAGTGTAGCATCTCGCCATCTCGCACCAAATAATAAATGCCTTGAGCGTCCTCTGCGACAGTACTGCTTTTATAAAAATATAAGGGGCTACTTCATTTCTGCAGTGCCAGTTTACATACTGCTATCCCCATCTCTCCACACACACACACACACACACACACACACTTAGGGTTTTTGCTGTTGTTGTTTTCTAACACCGAGCTTGTTGTTTGTGTTTGTTAGTGTTATTTATTTATCTTTTTTTTTTTTTCCTTTTCGAATCGTGGAAAACCTTGCACTGAAACCCAGACCCCATGTTTTTTAATAAGATGAACTCTTGTACATCGTGATCCATTGAGGCATACTGAAGTAGCATGCATTATACGAAGCAGTGGGCGAGTTGGAGGGGAGCTTTAGAAGGGTAATGACCAAAAATTGTTCTCTACAAGTAGGCTCTTGGAAGTAATAATGGGTTGAGTGGGTGAAGAAAAGTCAGTATTTATTTATAAATAATAATAACAATAATTAAGTGAAAACAGTAAGTGGCA
Organism: Polyodon spathula; assembly: GCF_017654505.1. Classification (NCBI taxonomy): domain Eukaryota; kingdom Metazoa; phylum Chordata; class Actinopteri; order Acipenseriformes; family Polyodontidae; genus Polyodon; species Polyodon spathula. The sequence goes on from NC_054559.1 coordinate 19,236,233, forward strand.
GTAATGTAGAAGTTTCAGGTTTTCCAGCTTTGAAGGACTTCTGTTCGGGTCATCTGTGCAGATATAATTAGAACAAAGGTTCCGGATTTGGGCTGTTCTATTTAACTCATGCACATGTGTGACTGTCATTTGCAGTTGAACCTCAGTATTACGGATCGGGGTGTAACGCTGTACTAATGATACGACACAGAGGCGTATCACGATAGGCAGGTCGCGATACGTGCGATGGACCAGATTGGCAACTTGTATGATGCATAATAATATCCAAATGGTCATTTAACGATGGACTGTTTTATTAAACAAAAATGACATCACCTGGGAGGGTATGTATTTGTACCGTCTGTGAAACACACCTATTCTTCATTGGTTAACAATAGCGAGCTCTGCTTGCTATTCTTGTATCGGCAAATAAACGATGCACAATTCTGTTACGATACATCGTGTAAAGAAAGTACCACAATTCATCGATAAGCGGCATCCTAATTCCGAATGCTCGAGTTTTAGCGTTTTCAATTCCCGATGTGTTTGTAACTTTTCAGGTTCTGCTGTGGGTTTTAAAATGCCTCTGCGTTAATTACGCTGTCTGGTTATCTGTCACAGTACTTGTGAGTCCTTCACTGGAGGGGGTTAAGGCAAAGCCTTTATTGAACAGCATTGCATGCAGCTGTCTGAAATCAGTCTCTCTGCTCTGCTTTACCCCTTTGACTTTGTAGCATGCGCTGTTTCTAAACCTGCTGCTTTGTTTCTAGTTGTCTTTCTTACCTGCCCAGTTCGTCTGTTGCTGGGTGGTTTGCCATGCTCTCCAGTCTGTGCTTGGCTGCCCTCCCCGATTTCTGGTGTTTAAGAAGCGTGTTTGCGGATTGTAGAGTGTATTGCCCCTGCTGCCGGCAGTCTTCCCTCGCTCGGCTGCTGCAGAAGGCACACCTGGGTGTCTTGTTTTGAAGTTGATACTGGTCATTTTAATTTTCTGCTTTGATTTTAGTTTTGAGCAAGCAGAGAATTCAGAATCAAAGAAATGCCTTCAATGCCTCTCACACTTATTTAATTTTATAGCTTTGTAATCGTGACCATTGAACAACATGTATTGTCATCGCTAGTCCTGCACATACGAAGTAAAAAATCAATTTAATTGTTTTTGAAGTCCTGTTAATTGAAATGCTGTGGTTTTATAATTGCTTTTGTTGTGGGTTAATCATTTTCCCGCTATGGGAAACTAGCTTTCTACTAAATTCATTGCAGGTTGTAGAGCAGAGTTGAAATGTCAAAGACCTGCTTTCGCATCGTGGTGGGCGGTCAAGGCTAGTCGGCTGAAGAACTAGCAAATCCAGACACGAAGCTGTTCAGATAAACCCCAACATTGCTCCCAGGCTGCAGGGCAGAAAGCACAACCTACTGCTCTCCACTCTTCGTGGGAGGGTTGTAAAGCAATGCAGCCCCCACCCCACACACACAAATAGCTTCAGTTTTATACTGCATTATATTTCCTTGATGTCTGTTTACTACAGTGCTGCATAGTGTAGGCTCCTGTGCATGTCCTTATCATTCCCCAAAGGGAGTTTTAGCTGAAGAGATGACCAGGTTTCAAGCTCAAGGAAACGTCTTACCACAATGCATGTACTTTTTTGGTTTTGAGCAAGCCTGCAAACCAGTCTGAATTTGTGAATGAGGTTGTATGAAATAAATGTACCACTACTGGTGCAGTGAGGGGGGAGCGCTACTAACTGATATGCCCTCTGAAATCATACGTTTGCAATGCAAATTGCCAAATGTTTATTTGACAGCCCACATCTTGGGTTAACAAAACAGATAATTAGTTAGGAAAATTCAGACGGTATCAAAAGGGACAGGCTTTGAAATCCTGGCAACCACCTGACAGGCTGGTGATGCAGTCAGGCAGAGGCTAAACACAGACGCGCTCTCCCATCCAGCCTCCCTCACATCCCATTATAGTGGGGTGTCATCAGTGAGGATCCTGAACTGATCGAACGAAGTGCCAGGCGGCTGACCGGTACGGGTCAGTGCACAACCACACTGGCATGCCAAGATAAATCACCTGGCACCACTTGAAAACAGCAACCTTGTGGGTGCCTGCCTCTGCATCTCTCTCTCTCTCTCCTCTCTCTCTCCACAAACATTTGCTTTGTTTTTTTCACAGGTGTGATTGGACAATCAGTAAATCAATCACCACGTGGCCACATTCCACACTTTCCAAATCCCTAATGAAGCAATGATCAATTAAACATTTAAATAACACGTGGCTGTGCAAAATCAGCCATCTTGGCCTCAAGCTGTTCCTCTACACCTGAGCCCAAGATGGCTGCCAGCCACAAACGTTTTTAGTCTTTTTGTTTAATCTAGAAGCACTGCTTCTCTTTCTTGCGGTCATGTCGAAATCCTACTGTGAAATATTCAGGGCACAGCACAACGCAGCGATTTTCAAGGAGCAATACAACTCTGTAATTTGGGGGAAAACATATGGAGCAGGAATTTAACTACCTCCACTCGCACACACTGCTGTGACAAACAGCCTTGCTGTGGGGGAGCGGGTTTCAGTGGTCTCGGCTCCCAGTGCAGTTCTGCTTGTTTAGAGAGCTTGAAACAGAGTCTGATGCGAGTCTGAGCTGGCCTGTATACCAGCCTCTCCAGTGTGTGCCAATGCATCACTACAAAATAAAACTGGTAAACCTGTACAACACTAGCGGAAACTTCAGGAAGCACGTTTTATTATGATTTGTTATTTGTTCTGGATACAGAAAATAAAATCCAGGATCTTGCTATTTTTTTTTTTGTATTTTTTTTTTTTTTTTTTTTTAATGAATCATCAATTTATTGTAAACTACCGTAATTGACCAGAGTGTAAGCGAATGCTAGATTTGATAAGATTGTCTGCAGAGTCTTTGCTTCTGGATCGACAGATGTTTCAGAAGAGGTTAAAGGGTTAAATACAGGGAGACTTTCCGCTCTTGCCTCAGAAATCATTTGTGCCTTTTTAGTGTTTGAAAAGCTCTAAACTGACAACGTAAGTCAAATCTGAAGGGTCTGAGAAGAACAAAAACAGCCAATGAAACAACACTCATGAGCTGCTTTAACAGGGAGTCTATGGAGATGAACAGTGGCGCTCAGTCACAGCCCACTAATACAGTAAATGAGAGAGCGAGAGAAAGAGAGAGTGAGTCGCTTCTTGGAGAATACGTCTGTATTAGTGCTAAAGCCGTGTTCATTATTCCTCTGGATTCAGGCAGCAGAAAGGCTACAGTTTTGGCACAAGCAGTGCAGCATGGCTGCTACTGTACCTGTCCACCTTTTTAACATGGGCCCTGTATTAGCATTCATGTCTGGGGATTTTTGCGTTGCAAACAGTGCCTCCAGGTGTTTGAATTTATTAAAACAAAAAAAAAAAAAAAAAGAAATGCAAGTTGAGCCCGTATTGAGCAGTTAATCCACTTCAGCGTGTCGTTTATAGGGTATAAAGAACCCCCTGGTTATTTCGCTGGGTTCTACCTGCCCTTGTTAATTCTGAGTTGTAGTTTTCAGGAGGGCCTGTAGAGGGCAGCAGTGTTGTCTGATAGACTCACTAGGGAGGGAGGGCTTGTTCTCTCTAATGGGCTGTATTTATTGCAGTGGCCTGACACTGCCTGTGGAGTTTCGTAAAGAAAAATGATTCCTAGGGATAGACAAGCATCCAAGCAAATGTATACTTGCAGAACTGCGTATAGAATAGCAATGCAGCTGTGCAGATAGAAGCTAGGGAACTAAAAATTTTTGCACAAAGGTGGTGACAGAGAGGTGGTACTGTGCGTATTTTATACTTAAGTACACTCAGAAACCATGTGACCTAGAGTTAGAAATTCAACTACAAGTGCAACCAACCCCTAACTACTGTCTTTTACAAGGTTACTGTGGTTCATTGTTTACCGTATGTGTCCTTTTTTCCCCCATACATTTCTGTACAAGCTTTATCTCTCCAATCATTTAAGTTACCTTCGCAACTATACTGATGCCGAAGTCTCTTCCTTTAACATTGCCAGCATGTTTTCCCTATAGCGTGGTTGTATTCAGACCTGCCACTGTAATTTTTGCAGACCCTTAGGTAGACCTATGAAGAATAGAGGGAACTGAAATAATACAAAATGAAAAACAAGAGCGTAGGCTCACATTACAACATGAGCTCTTCTTGCTCCAGTGTTTAGCTGCCATGGTTACACAACTGGTCCTCTAATTTCAAAAGAAAACTAAGTCTTAAGGTTGAAGTACAAGGCTTTCAAAGATCATCTTGTTTCTGAAAGCTCGCTCCTTGCTAGAGAACGGTCTGTTAATCGCACCAAGTCATGAACATGATAATTCACAGGCACCCAAAGCAAAAGAAATCTGGGGAGGAAATTGTGCTAAACATTGCTGACTGCGGCTGTATCTTCCTGTAGTTGTAATGGGAATTTCAAACACACTTCAGGCTGTTTTAATTTATATTAATGTCTTCTGCATGTGCTTTTTGATGACTGCTAGTCCTCTTGCATACCAAAGTTGCTTGTTTTGTGTTTTTTGGTTTTGTTTTCCTGAGAAGTAACAAATGGTCTCTTACCAGCTTCTTAAATATGTCCCCTGTTTCTTTAATGTTCGCTGCCACTATTATCAGTTATAAAGCTTTTGCATTATTTCGACAGCCTGCGTGTGTGTGAGCGCAGTTATCTTTCACTTTGCAAACCCAGCTCAAAATAGCAGGTTGACCGTGCTGAGAAGTGGAATTAAATTATCGAGCCGTGTTCTCTGTGTGTGTGTGTGTGTGTGTTTTAAGAGTGTGCACCTGTTTAGCTCGGTGACTCTCCCGTCTAGTTCCTTCAGTCAGATGGGTGGCGGAAATTTTCAGAATGAGACTGTTCCTATGAAAAGGACTAATTGGTGCAGATTTCAATACAAAAGCACCAACCAACTGAGCACCTGCTGCTGTGTCTTTCTCCACTCCTGTGTGCGCTCTTGCCTCCACGTGTGGCTCATCTCATCCACACAGACTGTCTGCCTCAATAAGATCATCCATTTGCATCCATCCATTTGGTCTTTCTCAGCCGCTGATCGTCTGCTAATTCCACCTCAGCTGGAGACACGATCGCTGTCTAGTGTAATAAGATAAGCCTTGCACTCGGAGAACAAACACGACAGAAAGGGGAAATCAACCAGAGGGCACTGACTGTGCAGGCTTGTTGTTCTGTTGGGAGAGCTGCTGTTTGGATATTTCAGGATGGTGTTGGGAAATGGATGTTGTGAACATAGGCCGCAGGTGTTCTGCACATTGGTAGAGCTTAACTGAAAGTCAGATGCTAGGCTGTGTTCATGACGCACAATCGTGTTTAGTCAGTGCAATAAAAACACACTAGGGTGCTATATATAGCTTTATTTTTTTCTTTGCTGTGTAACAGGGACCATGTAGGGTTATTATACCGTTCCCCTACCCACGGAGAGATGGAACAAGCTGTTTGGTGTTCGCTGACATTTAGCGTTGGATGACTATCCCCTCATTTTTGAGACCATGCATAATTATATGTCTTGTCTGCGGCTATAAGGTGAAAGTTTTTTTCTGTGTGGAGCAAGAGCCTTACCTAGCAACTGGTGACAGTAAATAGTCGAACGTGACGTCAATATAAATAGGGGCTCGTTTTGAGAACATTGAGCTGATTCCGAGGTTGCATGTTAGGGGGGGGCTGTTTCTTGGTCACCTGGCTCCTGGATACTTGTGTGAGGGTCTTGAATTCTTTCTTACGTGGATCTGCAACATGCTGCCTGCTCTGACAAACTAGACTTGTGTTGATTTAACTGTCCTGGGGACCTTTCCTACAACAGAACTAAATGATTGAATTAAGCTGCACCTAATGGGCAATCCCTGGTAAGTGTGACTGGTATGAATAAATAGTTTTAGGTAAAAATTGCAAATGAGTTCTAGGAGTCCTATAGAGAACGCCTAAATATATATAAGGTAATTTTATTTACATGTAAGGTTAATGTAAAATAACACGCAATGGAATTGTCAGGGTTAATGTATTGGTCTCTCCAGGCAGGCTTCAGGCTTCGTGATCGCAGAGTTGTAATGGCTGCCCCTGCTGTTGCTCTTAAACTCGTTCTGTGAGCCGGAACACAGCCTTCATTAACCACCTGTCGTCTCTCGCATTACTTTTGATTTTTTTTTTTTTCAGTGCGCCGTTCAGAAAGGAGGCAACAGACAATTGTGCTGTTTTATTGATCATTTCTGTTTGCAGTATTTCAGTATTTATTTTTCCTGCAATTTAAACAAAATCAGCTAGAGATTTATAGTGTTTTCCAAACTTTTAGAATTGGTTCCTACACATTTCGTTATTATCAAAGCTATGTTGTTCTACATAGTTAGAAAAACTATACCCTAATGTTCACTGTCATTCAGCCTTGGTTCAGGCCTCCGAGCACACACTCTACAAAATAAAACCAGACGCACCGAAAACACTCTCAAATCTATTCCCTTATTCACACATTCTATAACATGGGAGTGAACATGTGATATTTAAAAAATAATAACCTAATGCTTTGATTACCAAACTGGTCCCTTTGATTTATGTAGGAGTCGTTTTCTGATGTGGTGCAACTGCAGCCCATGAACTGCAGTGAAACTCATTTTGATTTGAACCCAGGTCTCCAATGCCGCAGGTGAAATGGTAGCACTTTTTTGGTAACCCGCTGTGCACACCGCTCCCTGTGCCCTTCAGTTCTGTTTGCTGTCAGCTGCCGTCGTGAGACCGGTATATGATGTGGATGTAGGGTGAACACAGGACGTTATTGAGAAAAGAAGAAAGTGGACAATGTTAACTTGCAGTCAAAGGGGATTAAGAGATTAAGCAAGGTCAGTGAGACAGGGAGACTGGTAGCTCTTAATCATACAGCAGCACATCTCCTAGATGAATGGCGGAGAGGGTAACATTGTTTAAATCTCTGTCTACCTCACTCCGGCATGAAATACATTTATTTAGAATTGGTTGCAGATCAATATAAAAAAAAAAAAAAAAAAGCAACATGATGCAATGCAATCCCGTGATTTCTGAGCACTTTGGCTCATGTGTTCTTGTTTCATAAATTGAAAGTGATGTAAAAAGAAAACAGAAAAATCAGTAGAAATCACATTACGGTCGTATCCGCTTGTTTTTAGTTAAATGTTAAAGCTGCAGTGCGCCACAAGCATGTTTACTCAAAAGATGCAGAGTTTTCTTCTAGATGTGATTGTTAATAGGAAGCATGCTGGGGGGAAAAAACCCCCCTGCGGATTGCAATAAACACCGTTGATGAGGAGGTCATTTTGTGCTCTGTTTATAAAAATGCCGCAGAGTTGTGGTCCCACCACTAAGTCAGTAGTAATAGCTGAAGTGGCGTGCCGACACACTTTCTATCGCATTCATCTGCCTTGGCTGGGTTGTTGACAGCGCTGTGGGTTTAAGTGGCAGTGCTGTTGAGCAGACCCATGGATTGTGACTCCAGTCCAGTGCTGCATGCTGTTGTAACTGGGCAATGTAAAATGTAAGCAGAAGAGTGCTGCATTGGCCCAAATCAGCCTTGAGTTTCTGTTAAAGCCATTCTCTAGTTCTGGGTTCAGTCGGTGAGTCTCGCACCCTCAAGCCGTGCAGAATTTCTATGCACATCATGTTATACAGCTAGATAAGCCACTTTTGCTGTAGGGCAGTGAAACTGAATTATTTCAGATTTTTGTCCTTTTTGGTTTGTTTATGCCTCCTGTAATTTTTTTTTTTTTTTTTTTTTTTCCCATAATTTGGTTTTAGTTTTCTACTGTGTTAAACAAACAAGCAGCCGAAACAAATCATTGAAAAAGCAGCAGCCCTGGTCTAGTTCTGCATGGTGTCTGCTATACTCGTAAGGGACAATTTCCTGGTGCCTGAAAAGCTTGTCTTCACAACCTCGCCTCCTCTCAGAAGACTGCAACTGCTGGTTATTCATAAAAGCCATTTCAGATTTGATAGCATCTCAGTAATGAGAGCGCCAAAAGTCATCCCAGATCCCTTGTTCCTGGATTGCACCGGTAGCAGTGGGTGAAATGGTTTGAGCTCCAGGGCGTACAGCTGCAAGCCCCTGATGTGCGCCCCTGGATTGAAATTGCTACTGCAATTGGGATTTATATTTCCCTCCCACTGAGGTCAAGGCGTAAGCCAGAATAAAAACAGCTAACGGTTCCTAGAGCCGCATCGCGAAGGCGCTGAATCCCGACGAATGTAAGAATATCAAAGGGAATCGGTTTGAAATGAATCAAATAAAAGGCTAGCTTTACTTTGTCAGTGCTGCTGTGCAGAAGCCCATGCTGGTGCTCTGTGGTTCAGGTCCAGCGCTGCCTTTCTTTGTGCTTTTGAGCAGGCAACAGCAGCAGGTTACTGATCTGAAGAGGGAAAGACATTTGTCTTATTTTTTCTGGAGTCTGCAGCCGTTTCCTTGGAGCCCCTCATTTATGAATATTCCTCTGTTTGATATGTCAGTCCTCTCTCTCTCTCTGCTAACTGCTTACCGAGAATGGAGAGGGTGACACACTCGCTACCCTTGCCTACAGTTCCCAACTGGCAGCCTGCAGCACATTTTTTTTTCTTTCCGTTATTGCTCACCGAACCTTCAGACTCCATCCTGGCCTCACACATGTCAGCTTTTGTCTCGCAGTAACAGTATATACGAGTGCAGGCTACCGCAGTGCCGTGTCACACCCTCTATCCGTTTCCATATGACCAGGAGCAGCATGTGAGGTTTAAATTTTGATTAACTGTTTTAATCCTGGCAGGGTGGAAACACCAGGGCTCACGGGCCATAGCCCAGACTGGTTCTGGCTGGGTTGAGTTGGTGGAAATAGGGCTTTTAAACTTTGAGCAGTTGACACGGTTCTGTTGATATGCTCCAGACTGGTGTGCAAAGGGTTAGTCGTCTAGGAGATGTGTTAAATCAAAAAGGCAAAATGTAATTTAAAACTGCTACACTAAAAATAGTCACAAGGCTGTAGCTGATTTTTTATACATTATATAAAATTTGCTTTAAACTCTATGCAGTAGTGTTTTATGCAACATATAGTACATTTAGAAATACTAAAATAAACGTAAAGCATTTAAACATAACTTAATCGAAGTCTTCAATTGAAGACGTTTGTCATTGGACTTGCAGAGTCTCTTAGTTATTTCTAAATATTGCCATTGACTGTTTTTTTTAATAGTATTGGCTAAAAAAAAAAAAAAAAGCACATCCTTTTACATTTATCCTTGGCATTGATTCTATACTGTATAAAAGCTGCATTTTCGTTCTGCAAGAAGTCAATTTTTCTCCAAGCCCAGGAGCCAAACAGCGGTCTATTTTGAAGGTTTACAAAGCTGAACCAATTCATGACTGGCTGGGGGTGAGCCATGAGAGATCAGAGATAGATATTTATTAAAGGAATCTAAAGCAGGGAAGCGGTTCTGTGTGCTTTGACAGAGTGCTGGTCTGCTTCACTCTGAGCCTGTCCGAGTTGGAGAGGGGGAATGCTGTCTGTTGGAAACACACAGAGAGGTGCTCAGCCAGCCATTGAAAACTCTGCATCACATTTACAACGCAAGCAGCCATCAGCAAGGCGTTTGCCTTTCAGTTTCACCTTTTTTGCTAATTAGGTTTTGTTTTTGGACAAAATGAAAATGCTAACTTGTGAGCAATAAAAAAATCTGGCATTTTACTTATTTTTTAATTATCTACATCATCCTAATGTTTGTAATGCTTTCGACCATCATAGGTTGTGATCACCAAACACACAAGAGCTGGGTTCCTTTTGTGTTTTTATTTATTTATTTATTTTTTTAAAGTCACACAATACCAACTCTAATACCAATAATAATATTTCCTTGATTTGTATTGCTTGTTTGGGCTGTACCGGGATTCTCCCTTTTGAAGTGCAGTCATGTTCACGTAATTGAACAAAAGGCTTCCAGCTCAGTTCATGAAACGAAAGAGATGCACGACAAGCGCCAGGACAAAAGATGGATTGGGTTTTTAAAGAGCACCAGCTTCAGGATTAGGTCATGCATTTTTTTTTTTTTTTTTTTTTTTTTTTTTTTTTTATTTTGCAGCTAATAAGATGAGGCCTGGCTACAGGGCTTCATTGGGTTTGTACTGGATTACATGCCATTGGTCTGGATAGAATTACTTTCCCAGCTGAGCCCAAATGTCACTGGGTCTTTTTTCATATAATCTGATCTTGCTTGAGGGGGTTATGCGGGGCAACTGTATTGAATTATTCTACTATTGTTTTATTACTTGTAATGTGTGTTTTGTAAAGGGGGGAAAAAAAAACAAAACAAAAAAAGCATGTTGCTGTAACGACAACGCAAAGCCTGGTATTGGTAACCATCCTTTATAAATGCTTTGTAAAACATCAGTAGTCATGTTAGACATGTTGAGTTAAACCCGGTCCAGGACTGGGGTCAATTAAACAGGGAGGGACCAGTTATATTAATGATATAGGGTATTGATATTAGTATATCCAATTATTTATAGGCGTTAATACATAGATATATTCATATATATATATATATAATTAATACCAGTATATGCAATGTATATATATATATATATATATAATGACACACACTACAGTCAATTGTGTTGGGGCTTGCTTGCCCACTGCTCTGGCCAAAAGTTTTGCATCGCCCCCTATAGAATTAACTAATTTTGCTTCATAAAGTCGAATGAAACCTGCTGAAATGTTATGTTCACATACTGAATTATTATATACCGCTTTTGTAGTTTTCCAAACCACATCACGGAAAGGTATCTTTGATGAAGTGCTTTTATGACAGTGTAAACTTTTTAGACTTTAAACTTATTGTACTGTTATGACATGATGATTATGATGACATGACATGATGATCCGAAGGTCATCGATAGTACATCATCAAAAGAAACTATGTGCTAATTTATTTTCTATATTTAACAAAATCTGAATTTGATACAGATCCTAAAATTCTAGCTGATGCAAAACTTTTGGCCATAGCTGTTCCGTAGTTGCTCTGCGGGAACCCTCATATTAAACCACCTTGATACAAAGAGACTGAGTGGTCGTTGAGAGACCGGTGTCCTCTTGACTGCTGCTCATTCCAGCGCTCCGTGTGTGTTTCAGTGCACGTGCAGAAAGGACATGGTAAAGATCTCCATGGACGTGTTTGTGAAGTGCCTGCAGCCCGAACGCTATGAGCAGTGGAAGCAGGGCAAGGACGTCGCTGCCCTGGACCACCAGAAACCCACCGCCCTCAGCTGCCCTGAGCTGGAGGTCTGGAGGGAGAGGAGAGCTAAGAGGTTACGCAGGTAAGGAGTTGGGAGAATGATTGCTATCTTTTACTACTAACCCCCCCCCCCCCCCTCCGTTTAATTTCATACATACACAAGTGTGGCATAGCATAATGGTGAATGAACAGCCTGGAGTCAAGATTGCTGCTGTCTGCACTACCACATGGTTTTGATTGATCAGTTAATGGTTTCATTAAGTGTGATTGGATGGTTGTCAATTCAAACTATGTGGCTATGTGACTCAAGGCTGTTCCTTCACAAATATGGCCACCAGCCACCAAACTAAGACACACACACACACACATGCTGAGTGTCTACTCTGGTATACAGCCAACTGCACATAATAAGGCTATCATTCCTTTGTGTTTGTTTGGTGATGCATAGGAATTATAGTTTGATGTGTAGAGTGGGGTGTACTTTCTGTGTTACAGTTGGTTTGATGGAGTTCTTTCTGGTTTCTCACATTCAAATTAAATTTGTCCCAAACAATTTTAGTGATACAGACAATTAAAAAAAAATTTAAAATACAAAGAAAAAGGAAAGAAAAAACACTGTTCTGTTTTTCCTGGTGTAGACTTCAGAGTTTTTTTTATTTGTTTGTTTGTTTGCTTCAATAAGTCAGTCAGTGATTTTGAAAAATTAGGAATTTCCCAGAGTTATTTTGCTGTGAGCTAAATGCAGTAAATTGTGTGAAGTGCTGGGCTCTACACAAGCGTCATTTACATAATGGCTAATTGATTGTAGCTGTAGCTAATTGGTCAACAGAACTGAATGCCAATACACACAACAGAGCCTTGGAACAGTCTAATCGTATTAAACAATATGAATGACCTGCCAGTAAAATAACTTACTAACCTACTGCCTATCTATCTATCTATCTATCTATCTATCTATCTATCTATCTATCTATCTATCTATCTATCTGTCTCTATCTATCTATCTGTCTGTCTATCTATCTATCTATCTATCTATCTATCTATCTATCTATCTCTCTATCTCTCTATCTCTCTATCTCTCTATCTCTCTATTATAGGAAACTGTTAAAGAATAAATGTTTAAATTACATTTTTATGTGAATGCTAATTATTGCAATAGGGACACAAAGTTACTTGGGAGATCTCGTTTGAGGCAGCTTTGCTGTAACAAGCCCCAAGCCTCCCCTGGTGTGCCATACAGTGGCCTGAAACCTAATCGCCTGAAACCAAGTTCTAAGCTTTGTGTTCCTTCTCCTGTAAATATACAAAATACTACTGTGAAGTAAAACTGCACAGAGTTGATTTAAGTGTGTGGTGTAGTCCGTAGGGCTTGGGGGCCTGGGGGCTTGGGTCACAAGTGAAATAGGTTTGGCTGGTCGTGAACTGACTGCAGCACGCGGCTTGCTGCATACCGAATGAGAATAATTCACAGTTTATTGCCCAGTCTGAATATCACTTTTGTGAGGGATTAGTTCACTAGCCTGGTTTTACAGTTTAATTAGATCAGAGAATTTGCTTGTCAGCTGTTTATCCCCTGTATTATTATTGCTGCTGCTGCTGTTTATTCTGGTAATATGAGTGTTCTTATTTATGTAATAATAAAACGCTGCTCTCGGTTGATCCTCTGCTCTGACTCTGTGCTGCTTGTGCGTCCAGGGCTAAGAGGAAGAGGAGAGAGGCTCGCAGGAAGAAGCTGGAGGAAGCCAAGCTGCTGGCAGAGGGGGGCTTGGCCACCGCAGAGGACTCTGCTGTCGAGATGAAGACCGAGATCGAGGAACAAAAGAGCAAAGCGGCAGAGTGTGGAGAGGGTAAGGGGCGAGGTGGGGGAGGTGTATGACTGGGATGGAGGGGGTCATGTTCCCGGGTTCATTTAGTTTATTCACTTTGTGCCCGCAGGGCCAGCACAGGTACATCTCAATAGAGCAAGCACTAATACAAAGAAGTAGACCGTGCTCTGTAAATTAACTTTGAGACTGATATGCTTACCGGTGTTTACCAGTATCATTTTCAGGTACAATACTGCTTCGTTGAATGTTGCTGACCTATGCATTACTGAACTGTTATTTCAACCTGCAAGGCCATTCCATTTCTTACACTGCGTAAGCCGTCAAAATGTACCAGAGCCCGTTACCTTTTTGACTTGTGTGTGTGTTAGGAGAGATACAGTTAAGCTTGCTGTTAGCGCCAATCACTTTAGACTTACCAGTTTTAATGGAATGGCCCTGCAACACCAGAAACGCAAAACATTGCTCTCATTTCCTGTGCAACACTCTGTCCTGTCCTCCCAGCACCTCTAGAGGACGAGAAGAAGAAAAAGAAGAAAAGGAAGAAGAAAAAGGAAGGGGAGGCGCAAGGGGGCGGGTTGCTGTCGGATGTTGTCGGTCCTCCAGTAGCGGCAGGATCTGTCAACGTGGCCTCCCCAATCCAGGCAGTGTCCCCCGATCAAGAGGAAGACTTCAAACCCCGACCCATCATCCCCATGCTGTACGTTGTTCCCCGCACGAAGAAGGTCGTCTTCGACAAGGAGCACATGTCCTGCCAGGAGGCCTTCGAGCAGTTTGCCAAGCGCAAGGTGGCCCGAGCCATACCCCACCCTGAGGAGGGGGGCATGAAGAAGGAGGCACTTGAAGATACCGAGGCACCAGCCTTAGAGGGCAGGGGCATCCAGGTTTGTTCACTGTGCTTCTGTTACAGCTTTGTGGTGGGGGTTCAGTACGCGGAGAACACGGCTGGGAATTAGAGTCTTCCTGCAAAACAGTTTCAACCACGAGTTCCTTTTAAAATAGATCTTTCTGAGCTAAGGATTCTCAAAATGCAAATTACTGTTGGGGGGGGGGGGTTGTTCTACATCCATCTTACAATAGAATTGTCATTTAAAAACTAATTTTCAACATCCCAAAATATGCAGCACGTTTTAAAGTAATTGGGTTTGTGTACAGCAGCGGGCCTCTTCAAAAGACGCTGTTTTTCATAACCTACGTACGGGAAGTTTTTTTAATATCCTGATCCTCGACAATCAACTGATCCAGAAATAAACGGCTCCGAATTTTAAGGGCTGTGTTTTAATACTAACCTTTTTTTTGCCTTGCAGAATAAAGTGGTTCTAGTTTTAAGCAAGCACAGAATCATGGTAAAAAGGACCCCACATTGTTTGAATTGAGTTTTTTTTTTTTTTTTTTTTTTTTTTTAATACAGTCAAACTTGATCGATCAAAGGACCATCTGAACGGTGGTCTTTGTACACATGATAAAACCTGATCTTGCGTGCCTCTGCGTGGGCCAATCAAAGTGGCCTTTTTATAAAGAGCACACTGATCGAAATGAGTCCAAAGCATTGCAAAACCACCTGGCCCCTCCAAATGCAATGCCCCAGGTGTTTACTGTAGGTTTGACTGTATTTTTCACAGGGTGTCGCTTGCTTACCTATTTTTTATGTAATACATGGTGAACTTCCATTCTCTTTCAAACTGCAGAATGTGTTCCATAATGAAATTAATCTGCTTCTGCAATTCACCCTTTAATTCTGTCGCCATGCAGTATATTGAATAAAATACACCAAAACTGTACATAGACACCTCCACGTTGAGGCTAATTGATAAACATCTGTCATATAGTTCTAATACGTACAGCTGGGTGTACATTATTCCTAAAGTCAAGGGAAAATAACGGTGTGCAAATAGTCTTCCGAGCATTATTTAGCTGCTTATTTGATTAATTTCAATAGTTTTTGCTTTTAATACTGTGTTTTTTTTAATGCTGCTTTCCCTCGTAAGAAAATGCAGTAGAATGCACTACACTGTTCCAACCAGTACTGTTCAGGTACAATATTTAATCTTGATCTGTTAGTTCTGCTGTGTTGGAAAGAGCCATGCCGTTTTAGCTGGGCTGAAGTCCATATTATTCCAGCCTTTGTTTTGGTGCTGCCTCCTTTGCGGTAGAGGCTGAATTGATTGACCTCCTGAAATGGAAACATAAGTTACCGTGGCAGCTGATCACCTGGCTGGCATGACGGGAGACTCTCCTTGGGGGCAAAAACTGCTCAGACTCTGGATCTGCCTTGGGGATGCTCCCGACAGTTCATGTAACTCCCTGCTCCCTACCTTTTAGTTCCACTCGATGATTCTGCCCTTCCACGGAGCACATTGTGTGGCAAGAAATTAGTAGATTTGCAGAGTCTGTTAGACATCTTCCATCCTCATTAGGTCTGATGATTCCTGAAGGCTGGCTGGTTCACAAACAGGCAATTATCTCTTAGCTTTGAACACTGCCGTATAGCGCTAGTCTACTTCTGTAATATGATTTTCTGATACAGGGTATGTGTGTGTCTTTCCCTCTGTCTTCTTGCCACCTCTGTCAATCTAAGTAAAATCTTACCTTAATAAATAGTAAAAGGGGGGATTTAGGGTAAATGTGAGAGTAAAAATATAAGAAACTAAGTGTGCTAATACACTTCAGTGCACTGGCGAAGGCACTAGCATTGTCGACTTGACTTAGTTTCTTAGTTATTCCTCAGAATTCTGATTTATGCTCTATATATATATATATATCTATATATATTATATATATTATTATATATATAATATATCATATATTTATATATGAAATATAATATTGAGAGTGTATTAACCTTGGTCACATTTACCCAGGATCCCTTTTAAATTACCACCATTTGAGAGATTTAACCTGGCACACAGTTATCAGTTAAACTACATGATAAGGCAAATGAAATGATGCAGCGATCGTATTCCAGCCCCACGCTCCTGTAGGTCCACGCAGGTTAACCCGTTGATTGCTGTCTGGTTGGTTGTGTGTTCCAGTCTCCACCCCCCCACTCGAAAGCGAAGACGAAGATGGAGGTGAAGAAGAGCCGGCGGCACCCGTTCAGTAAGCCCCCCATGCGCTCTCCGATCTCCGTTGTGAAGCAGGAAACTTTCAGCGACGAGGGTGAGTGCGAATTCTAGACGTCCCCCCCGTCCCCCCCAAACCTGGCAGCAGAAACCTTTTTAAAAGGGTGCAATATGGGAAAATAAGCCAGCAATTAGCGCACAGGGCTGGAGACAGCCTGTCAGTGTGGCCTGCTTTTGGGTTCCTTGCGGTTTGACTCAAACAGACACTTATTGATTCAGAGATCATGACTTCCAATTACCTGCCTTCAAAGTCACTTTGAGCCAGCCAGTAGTATCTGTCAGGGCTGCCCTTCTAGGGCTGCAGCAGTAGTTGAGTCAGGGCTGGGCTAGGCTGTGTGCAGACTGCAGTGGATGAGATCGGGAGGGAAGGGAAAGCTATCGAATGGCAAACCCAGATTGACATTTAACACCTGCAGAAGTTCTCTTTTTAAGTTGCTCGGTAGTAAGGAGTAATTTAAAGCAACAGGATTTTATTTTTTATTATTGCTGTCTCCGTGATCATCCAATTGTTTTGATCTTTTATTTATTTAACTGTGCGTCTGTTTCAGAAAAGCACATTGAGATGCACAGTATGCTGTTGGCAAGGTCTCCCGGGGAGTTAGCAGGCAGGCTGATTGAAGGGGATGGCAGACCTAGATTCAGTGCATTTGATGTTTTGTCTTCTCTCCTCCTCCCCCAGAATGGTTGTCTTCGTTGGCGGGAGAGGAGGACCCAAGCGACCCCGAGTCTGTGAGGACTGTGCTGTCTCATCTCTGGCAGAATAAATCCCACAACTTCCTGGCTGAGCGGCGGTTCAACGCAGCTGGAGCACTCATTGAGCCTTACTGCGCCATCTGTACTCTCTTCTACCCTTACGAACAGGTAATCACACACGCAAACTGCATCTTCAGCATTGTGCTATCTGTCCTCTGGTCTAGGTTTCAGTGCTGAACTTAGTGCTGCGTAGAGTCAACTCCTTTTTAAGATTTAAAAAAAACTTCAATCAAGTCCCCCTGAAAGGTCTCACCAGTGCTTTGCGCAACCTCCTTTTGATTTGTACTCTACTGTTTGAACTCTATAGCCAAACATGCTATAGAGCCCTCAAACACACTCGCTCCCTACTGTGCAACAGCTACAATACCCACCCCCTGCATTTAATCTACAATTGCTTATACCCATGCGAACACACACAGCCCCGTCCTTTTTATTGCGTTCATGGTTCATGTTTGTGTCCAGCACTTTTTTTTTTTTTTTAGAGAATTCTTTCTTGTATTCCCCCCCCACCCCCCCAGCCGGAGAAAGACCAGTCTGTATCGGTGGACAGCTTGACCATCCCAATGTCCAAGTGCGGCACGAGGACCAAGCCGCTGATCCCAGAAATGTGCTTCACCTCTGGTGGTGAGAACACAGAGCCCCTGCCTTCCAGCTCCTCCATCGGGGAGGACGGCACCAGCCTGCTCATCTCCTGCTCCAAGTGCTGCCTGCAAGTCCATGCCAGTGAGTGCCAAAAATCCAGCCGGGTCTTTTGATCAAACCATGTCCTTTTAACTGTTAAATGGATCCAATCAAACCGACAACCAGTTTGTAAAGCATCCTTTAAAACCTGGAGTAGTGGAATTGTCTGGAATTGCCTATCCCTGGTCTAATTTGTAGTGTTTAAACAGGTGAAGCATTCGGATGTGCGTTGTTTGTGAGATGTTAATATATTTTCAGATTTTGGTGTAGAGTCCCATTACATGAATCTGATGTGTTTTTCTGTCGGTGTAATAACAGGTAACCGTCAGCTGTACTGGAGCCTGATTTCAAAGCTTAACGCATTCCAAAAAACGTCAGCACTGGGTCTCAACCATTCATTTATTGAAGTCCAAGCTTGTAGGACTATTTTATTTACAAAGTACAGTTCAAGTGAAAACGTAACACTCAGGGATCGTGTGCTAAAACAGCAAGCATTTTACAGTTAGGAGTAGCAAAGCATTTGTCCCTCTTAAAGGGTATGTAAGGACCTTTCTGTTATATTGTGCTACATGTTCCCATGTGTTGCTACAACTGTTTACATAAGGTGTGTGTATTGTTAATTTTTTTCTTTACATTTTGACCACTTTTTAAAATTTTTACGTTGCATTCCCTGCCTCAAGATGGCTCCCCATGTACCCGCATGTCCCTTTCAGAACTACATTTCCCATCATCCTCCTGCTCACATATGTAACTGAGATGGATTTACCAGTGAGCAGGTGGATGATGGGAAATGTAGCTCTGAGAGGGACATGTGGGTACATGGGAAGCCATCTTGAGGCAGGGAATGTAGCGTAAAAGTTTAATGAAGTGGTCAAAATGTAAAAAAGAAAAATTAAAACAATACGCATACCTTGCGTAAACAGTTATAGCAACACATGGGAACAGGTATCCTAATAATGTACCCTTTAACCCTGGTTAGTAAATACATTCCTAAACCTTTTAAGGATTTTCTGATTTGAATGATTGATTGTTCTGAATGAGTTAAATGTGGAGTCCTATGGGCAGACTGCCCAATAGCGACTGTGAAATATGCTGCAATTACAGATTGATTTGTGTGCTTGTTATCTCAGCTTTAGAATAATAGGGCGTTTTATCCAGCGTCAATCTAAACCCCTGCTACAAAAAATCACAAATATAAGGGAATGTAGAGAGTAGCAAACACATTTCCATTGGTCTCTATACCTTAGGAGGTGTCTCGGTGAGTCGATGCACTTTGTTGTGCTGTGGTGAATCATCGCTTAGTCAAAACATGCCCCTCTACTGTGCAAGCACATGTCTCTGTTTCTGTTGCCCAAGGATTTTCACATGCATAGGGAATAGAATGTTTAATTGGTCTAGAACTTTGTTGCACTGATGTGTCTGTCTGTCTGCTGCTATTCATTCTGCCAGTCCTAACCCCCTAAAACGCGTGAGGTCACGCACGGTTCATACCAAGCATCACGGTTAGATTTACCCTCCCACTAGCTTCATTTATCCTATTTTTCGAGGCATTTTTATATCGGCATATAAATAAAACAAGAAAAGCTGAAGCTGGATTTGGCTCTGAGGGTCCAGGCAGCTGATTCCACTGCTTGCTAATCAAGCCTCTGCAGCTCAGGTGAGGCATTGTCATAAGTCTGCCTTTCCTAAGTCCTTTCTCTTGTCATAATAATAATAATAAAACCTGATATAACTACTGCATTCTGCGTCTCTTCACAAGGCATTGCCCCTGCAACCTATATATATATATATATATATATATATATAGCACATTCCATGTTGTCTTACACAGGGGGAATGCAGCATTTTGATGGGTTTGTGGTAATGATAATGATTTATAAAGTAGTTCCTATTTTACAGAGAGCACTCTGATTGGCCGGGAGAGCTCTGCTGGGTTATGATCAGGGTTAAAGCGAGCAGCGATGTCGACCAGATAAGAAGTGAGAGTATAATAAGGTGCATTGAAGGGAACCTCCTGGGTTCCTATTAGTACAGGAGCTGGAGATGAGCGAAGGGCTGGGAGTTCATTAGGAATTCAAAGGCCTCGCTCACTGCCTACATCCGCGACAGCAATAAAGGAGAGATGGCTAGGAAAAAAAAACATTTTGTTATTGCTAAAATGCTACAAATGATTTCAAGGCTAGGTCGAGGGATTTGAAGATGGTACGATTTTCCGCCAACACAGATACTGATATTCAACTAAATTCATCCCTTTGCAATCTCCTCTTTGGCCAAGACTCCACGGCCCTTCCCTTCGCTCCATCCACCCTCTCATTCTGCGTGACGAGCTGGGCTTCCTTCACAACCTTGTGCAAGCCAAATCGGCTCTCCCCTTCAACCTGGATTACAGGTCCCCTTCACCCCCTTCAACCAGATCTCCCCTTCTGCATTATTTATCCATGCAAAAGACAACCGTCTTCATTATCTTTGGGGCTCCCCCCCCCTCCCCCTCCCCCTCCTCCTCCTCCTCTTGAATCTTCTGATTCTGCAACTTTATCTGAATTTAGAATACGATGATATTTTAAAAGCAAAGCTATAGAGGAAACGTTTCTTCTGATTCCTAATATCAAATCATTCCATGTGCTGTAATTCTGATCCACTCCGGTGGTCGAGCTGCAATGAATAGGAGTTTTCAAAGACTGAAGTAAATGCTTTGAAAACATACATAGGTGGCTCAACTTTTTTAAAAACAGCATCTTACAGCTAATAGCCAATATTTAAGTGAGGAATCACAACTACCAGTGCAAATGCATAACAACCAAAAATTTGCCTTTTCTAAGGCTGATGATGTGTTGTGCCCAGCAGTCTGCTCAATAACGTCTGTTTTTTGATTTGTTTCTCAGTTCATGGTGGTTGTTCTTGACTTTGCAAAGAAAAGTTTTAATTTCTCAAGACCATTTTGAGCTTCTGAACAGAAATGGTCCAGCTACTGTGTGTGTGCATTTTCATACTGGGAGCTTCCTGTCTTCTGCTTACACAGTATTGTGTGTGTGTGAGCGTATCTGATTTGAGTTGTTTATAATTAGTTCCCCTGTGTGTGTATTTGTTTCTTTCTTTTCCAGTATGCTTATTTCAAATCCAAAAACAACCCTTTTGAAAAGGATCGAACCTCTAATAAAGTGGCTGTGCCCAACTGTAATGTTCACACTATAAATATAGTGCCAGGGTTCCTCTCTGTTTTATTACCATCATCCCTAGCCTAATGTGCACTGTAAATGATCAGAAAGCATGTGCTGCAGTCTTCGCTACAGAGAAATAACCATCCTGTCTTTTTTTTTTTTTTTTCAATCCTGCTTTCTAGTACAGGAGCCAGTGAATCCCGCTGCTGCAATTACTTACAAAAGCAGGTGCTTCTTTTATAAATTTCATCTTCCAGATTGGTTACAGCTCAGAAAGCATTACTGAAATGCAAAATGAGGGTGCTGCTTTTCAACAAGAACAAGCTAACAAAGGTGTTAAAAAAAACACAAACAAAAAAAAAACACTTTTTTTTTTTTTTTTTTTTTTTTTTTAAATAGATCACTGCTGTATGTCACAGGCTAAGTAAACTATGACATTCGTTTAGCCTTTCAGGTTTATCAAGGGACCCAGGGCATACCAGGAGGACATGCCCTGCACCAGGACAATGCCAAAGTCAATCGGATAGACACATCCTAATAAAGTGACCAGGCATGTGTGCAACAGTGGAGTTCACTCATTTCACACTTGGGCTTGAGCTGACCTACCTGCTCCAAAAAGGAGAATCTTTCAGCTTGGGACTAAAGGAAGAGCTCCACTAGGAGGTCTGTTTGATCTCAGTGTTGGTGTTTGATTGTAACTTCCACTGTCGTTGCAGGTTGTTATGGAACCCGGACTGACCTGGTGAAAGATGGCTGGACCTGTTCTCGCTGCACGGCTTGTGCCTGGACAGTGGTGAGTGCCGTACGTTTACGAATCAGCAAGCCCAAACTGTCTCGCTTCAAATGAACACTTTTTATAATATTTACATTTTGTTAATATTTAATTTCTTGCCCGTCTGATATCCTGTTATGTGTGAATTTCTTATTGATTCTGCTTAGATCATTATTTTCCACTCTAAGTGTTCCAACCAAAATTGCCGTGGGGAAGAATATTAGCATTGCACAGGCTTCAATGCAGAATGTATCACCTCTGGGCTTCAGACCACAGCGTATTGCTTATATACTTCCCCCATCTCATTTGCCATCGGAAGGGGGTAGAGTAAACGGTAGCTAGTCTGAACTCAGGAGTCTGCCCCCCCCCCCCCCCCCCCCCCCCCCAAAAAAACAATTTTAACACGACAAACACTAATCAAATCAGAAACAGTACAGAATATTAAGATTTTGAGCCGGTGAGAAATTAGGAAACTATAAATGTCATTAAGTATGTAATTTAATCTTTTGCTGTATGGAAAGACACTGAAGGAACTAAACTGACATTGAAAAAGACATTGAATATACTAAGTTTATTTGTGTGTGTGTGTGTGTGTGTATGTATATATACACACACACACACACACACACACACACACACACACATATTAGCTGTCTGCAGTGCAAAAAGAGTTACAGTAATGTAACGATAATCACCATAAAAACTGAACTATCATTCTGTGTTAAATGATAAAACCAAATTCAAACAATGGCCTGCCTTGGTCATTAAAGCCTACACCCCAAGCGGAATCCTGAAATCACTTTTGATTTGCTTGGCGGGTGCTGTTACTCGGGTGTATTTTGAGGTACATTACAAACAACCACTACCATGAATAGAAACGTCCTGGGGAGATTATTAACGAGAGTGTTTTTAATGCTGGCACTTGAAGAATAAAGAAGCGTTTGCCGGGTTCTTAAACGAGCTACTCTACCTCGGGGTTCTATTCCTCGCTTCAGAGTGTTAATGAGCTCCATGGTCACGTGACCGAGTGACACCAAGTGAGAGGCTCAGTGCTGAAGCGGCCCATGGAGATGTGTTGGTTTTGTGATTATTGTTGCACATGGCGCCCTATATAACTGAAGCTGCAAGGCAAGACTTTGTAATGTTACCATATATCTGACTGGATCAAATTTGAGAAAATTCATTTAAATGGGTGGGACTCGTAATAGGTACAGACCCAACATTGATGTTTCAAAGTTAAGAGAACTTTTTTATTATAAAGTAAAAATTCAACATCAATTCCAGGGGCATAGAAATCTACCTGTAGTGCTGTGTGTGTTAGTGATGGGTGCTGTGTTACTGCCTTTACCTGTCTGGTATTCTCAGTCTTTCTCTGCTTCTCTAGGATTGCTGTTTGTGTAATTTAAGAGGCGGTGCGCTTCAGATGACAGTCGACAAGAGGTTGGTATTAGTTTTCTTTCTCACAGGGATTTTTGTACCAGGAGAGCACCAATTTAAAAAATACAGGCAGACACAATAGGTGCTGTTCACCAATGTGAGATGATTAAAGACTTTTAAAGAAACCAAAAGGGGTCTAGAACAGACTTTCAAGTAACTCTGCAAATAGGCAGCCCTACTGTAACTAATCCTATAGGGGCATTGCAAGAAGGGTTATTTAACTACAGCTACAGCCAGAAGTTTGCATCGCCTAGAATTTTTAGGATTGAGGCATAATTAAGAAAAAAAAGAAACTGTATGAACATAATTTTAGATCTTTTTATTTAAAATCCTTTTAATCAAAGAAACCACAAAATGATCTTGCAAAATCCTACCAGAAGCCGTAAAAGTAGTGTGCTATTTCGTGTTTGGACGTGTCACATTTTCAAATTTGTCACTTTCTTTTGTGAAGCGTATGGAGAAAACTACAAAGTATATGCAAAACGTTTGTCCTTAGATGTAGGTTACTGTCCACAGCATTGAAAAAGTGAAATCTCTTCAAAGCTTTGCAGTCGGTATGCCCTGGCTGTTCTGATTCGCCCCGGTTCCCTGTTGTAGGTGGGTCCATGTGATCTGTGCAATAGCGGTTCCAGAGGCCCGCTTTGTGAACGTGATCGAGAGGAACCCAGTGGACATCAGTGCCATCCCAGAGCAGAGGAAGAAACTGGTGAGTGTCGCCCTGGGCAACAACTACAGCCATGCACAGGCATGCATTGGTGATTTGATTTGTCTGATAGTTGCATTGGATTCCTTTTATGGAGTGGTTGTGGTGACTCATTAAACCCATGAGAGTGGTAGAAGGCTGTAGTGCTTGAGGACTGGCCAGGTTCTGCAACTCAAAACCAGGACGCCTCCATAGCTCTTTGAACTTCTGCAAACTACCCCCCCCTCCACACACAGTGCCTCCAAAACAATAGCCGATTGCCTGCTTTTTTTTTTTTTTTCTAAACCATTGTAGAAACTATTTTGGTTCCTTGGGAGCAACATGGAAGAGTATGTTGAGACATGGTTATAAATCCAGCAGCAGAGGTACTTTTGTGGACCGTCTGACGTTTGCAATCAGGTCTTGAATCAGAGAATTTAAAGATCCTTTTCTGAGTCGCACGCTTGTTCTGCCTAATGGCTTTATGCCTGGGGAGTGAGTTAACGCTTCTCCTGAACTGCTTACCAAGACAGATGGAAGAAATAGGAGTGACATCTGTTTGAGGCAGAGCTGTGTGTATACATGCTGTGTGTTTATATATATAAATAAAACAATTTTAGATCTTTTATTTAACATGTAATCAAAGTAAGTACAAAATGATCTTGCAAAAAGTCACATTTTTTCAGTTGTCAGTTTTTCACGAAGAATACGGGCCATGATTAAGAGGTGTCCAATATGCTAACGTAACCCTATTCAGCAGCTTTCATTCGACTCTATGAAGCAAAATTAGATAGAACACTGTTGTAGGGTGATGCAAAACTTTTGACCATAAATGTAGACATAAAGGTGTCTGGAAATCAAACATCACAGGCGGAATGCAAAACGATCAATCAGTCACCTGCTGTCAACTTGTAACATGTTTCCCAAGCAAGTGGCAATCATTCCCATTGTAGGCAGAGGACCCAGAATGTGTCAGAATAACGCCTCCGCTCTGCGACGCATTGTCTCCATTTCTTAAACCTTCTCCGCTCGGCTCTTCAGGGACTCTGTACTTTTGAAATGCGCTGCTTTCGGAAAAGCATTTACTGTACTGCAAAAGCCTCAGCCTGCAGCCAAACATGTGCGATACGGGTCAAAGCTGTGCATCTGTTTTAATTCTCTAGGACAAAACCTCTGGACCAACAGTGATTTTTCAAAATAAGAAGTTGAAAACATTGTTAAGCAAGTGTTTCCAACACCCAGAAGCACAATGCCTTTTACCATACACATGTTCAGAGTGAGTCCCATTGTGGTGTTCTGTACATAGTGGTGGGCAGTAGAAAGGTGCAAGTAGTCCAGTACAATATGATTCACTTCAATATGAGATTCAAAACTGACAAACTGCTTATGCAGAGAAGGAAACCACAACAGTGAACAATGCGGATTGCTGTAAAACCCTATTGTTTAAAAGGCCGTGTCTTTCTTTCTGACTTGATGGTTCAACAGCTATGCCCTTCCTCGCTGAGACCTGTCAGGACTCCTTGCTTCAAGCTGTGTATTGCTTTCAGCTGCTGCTTGAGTGGGTAGGAAGCACATCTTAACACAGCTTAAATTTGCTGTCTGGAGTCATGCAGCAGCTAATTTTCACTTGAGCACACACCAACATCTCTTATCCAACCTCCACCTTGCAGTCAGAAACCATTATTTATTTCAGACTAGTTCTTCGGAAGGCACGCCTCTTCAGGGAATTGAAAACATACTGTTGAAGACGCAACTAAATGTAGCAAAAACATTTTTTTTTTTTGTTTGTTTTTTTAAACTACCTTTCTAAATGTAACATGAAAGATTCACACTGATGTGATGCAATAGATTAGATGCATCTGAACTTAATGCTGCAAACAATTAAGGAATGTGCGAAACATTAAGCATGTGCTTGCTGGCTTTTCCAGTATGCATGATCAGGGCCAGAGCTGTGCTGGTGCCTGTGGTGGTCATGCACCATATCGAGTGGGACGGATACAGTATGATCTCCAAGATGTGAACTTGAAGGACAATTAATGAGACTGCGCAACAGAACTGTTGAATTGGAACTGAGAGCGAGAGTGGGCTTTCAGTCATTTCAACATTTCAAATTATTTGGGGAAAACTACAGTTGCACTTTGGAAAACAGACCTTGTTGACTGTCAGGTTTGTTTGCATTTACCAAAAAAAAATAGCTAATAAATCGCATGGCCACAGCTCTGTCA
The DNA here is from genome assembly GCF_017654505.1 of Polyodon spathula. Taxonomy (NCBI): domain Eukaryota; kingdom Metazoa; phylum Chordata; class Actinopteri; order Acipenseriformes; family Polyodontidae; genus Polyodon; species Polyodon spathula. Next base: position 19,262,129 of record NC_054559.1, read on the forward strand.
GTCTGTCTCTGTCTGTCTGTCCACATGTCTAGTTTAAACCATCAATCTAATCCATGTCTTTAAAATATAAATAGGATCGCCATTAGTATGCCAAGGCACAGCGGCACGGAAATAATTTCCCAAAAAAGGAAATTTGTGCCCGACCAACCAGCAAATGTTTATTAATTAAAATACAGGTTCTGCAGGATATTGAATATTTAGTTGCATTCTGCTGCTATTCATCTAACCCCCGACACCATCATTGAATTTTTTTTTTACGAACCACTTGTGAAATTCTACCTCAGTCAGGTTTTATTAAAGCTTTAGAAACGTAAAGATAAATATGCATTCCGATGTGAAACCTTTGTGCATACATATAGTACAGTGGGAACTCGTAATCACAATCCCAAACCATCTATAGGGTGCTAGGAGTGTATGATAAAATCAAAACACAGCACAGTTTTGGTGTTTGCGATGTAAAATGTGGCAGATGGACAGACCCCATCAGGACAAAACAAGGACCCTACAAAGTACAATATTTATAAAACATATATTGTTACGCTTTTTTTGAGCTTTAAAAAAAACACTGAACTCCCCTGGATACCAAACGTCTGTAAATAAATACCGAACACCTTATGTCCTCTCAGAGGTTCATCGGAGCAACTTTTCTGCCTGCGTGCACCTTTTGAAACGCGTCATTGAATATTTCTATAGATAGATTCTTTGAACAGCTGAGAAAGTCTGCAGGAAGGGGAGAGTGTGAGGAGGGCTGGCAGAACAAAACTTTTTTATTTTTATTTTAAAAAATAAATAAATAAAAATGGTGTTCCTGTCTCAGTGCATCTGCGGTTGTTTTTTTGTTTTTTTCCCCCCCGCATGCTCCTCTTTGTTGAACTCCACTGGGTTTCTGTGAGTTTTGAAAGTGCCAAGCTTTGAAATCCACCACCCTCTCCTGTTTTTTTTTGTATGTCTCGACTCAAAAGGAGAGAAATTGTATCAAGTGTATTTTGCAGTGACTGCAGCAGTGCAGAGGAGGAGATGATAAGAAGCTATCAAGTCACCTGTACGAAGTGCTCCTGCATTAACATAAAGCCTCAATAATGACCACCATTAAACCTTGAAAGGGAGCTGTAATAAATCACTCTTTCAGCACTATTTCATTTTGTGAAAAGATAACACTTTTTTTTTTAACAGGGGTGCACAATTCCAGTCTTTTGAGGTGTGGAGCTCGGAGTCGTTCAGCCTGCAGTATACCCTAGCTTAAGCATTGCAACCTCCTTCCCATCAGATAATTTTTAATTAATTTCTAAAACCTGGTCACTGTAAACCCAGAGGACCAGATTTGTGCACCTGTGCCTTACTGTAAGAAATTCTATAGTGTAAGTCTCTTGCGCAAGTCATTTTTCTAACGGGGAGATATTTTAGTTTTATAGACGTGCACTAAAGGATTGTAGTTAAGTAAAGATACCGGGTGCAGAGAGCTGTAAGTTTAGGGTAAAGCTTCCGCTGTCTTTAATACAAATTGTGGGCTTGTTACCTGCAATCGATGCTTAGCCAGGAGCCAACCTTTCAGGTTGCATAACTCACCTGCGCTGCTGATGCAAGCCGCCCATGAGTCTCTAGGAGACCCCTTTTCCATCACCCTGCATTTCCGAGTTTTGGGGTGGTATTCACCCCTCCTACCCAAAGGCAAGCTGCTAGATCGCTGAAGGAAAGCTATTTTTGCATGCGTTGCATGGCCATGCTGATTAATGGTATATTGCCAGACCATCAGCGTGTAAATTATTTATGACGTGGAATGCAGAATAATTAGGTGTCATTTCTCACTGCAGTAAATGAATTGCCTTGATCTTCAGGCTAGAGAGAGGCAATTTCTTACTCTCCTGATCTTTTGAACTCTGTATAATGTTTGTATTTATTTATTTCACTGCTTATTTAACACAAGCTTATATGCTGAATATAACAGAGTGTTAAAATAGCCAGTGAATAACTCCTTAAAGGCGCAGTCTCCTGTGTTTCCAGTTACCTGCCCTGAGTTGATCTCTTATGTTTTGTGATTTCAATTGATGAACCTTAAGGGAGAGTAAGTAACTACATATGGGTTAAAAACAGCCATGATCGTTATGATAGTTTCCATTAATCAGCTGGGGTCATTACTCCCAAAGTAATTTCACTGCCCTCCGTTCATCCTTCAGATCACATTAAAGTGTCTGTTGCAGACAAAACAGTGGCTTACCTGTTGGGCGCTTGCAGTCATTTATATAGGTCCCACGTGTACACTTGCGAATGTCACGTTTAAAAACATCAGTGGTTTCAAACATGTATTTGCTATAACACTGTTTTTAAAACTACAGAGAGCTAATGGAAATGCAAAACCGGTAAGATTTATGGAATTATTTTGTCAGATCCAATCACTGTAAAGACAAGTCTTTCAAAGGGTTGTTGGAATGAGATTGGCCACTTCTCCAGCACGCCTGGGGGCCCTGCAACATTTGAGAACCCCAGAGTGCAGCCCTAAAACACTGCCGGAGCCAGGGCTGTGCACCTGTAGACTGAGAATGAATTAAATAAGAGAACCAGAAAGAAATTGCATCTCTGCATCCCCCCCCCCCCCCCCCCCATTCAGAATATTAAATCAGGATTGCGTGGTAAATAAAATATTTCAATGTTCAGCAGTATATTGAGAGGTGTTATACATTGCCTCTTACTCTAAAATGAGGTATTGACGATTTAATAATGCATTTCAATTTTTATCGATTTTGCTGCTTGCTGTACCAAGGGGAAGCTGATGATGCAAGAGAGGGAACTAATGCAAGCCCTGTTTGGGAAGAGGCTGTGTTTGTTTAGCAGTATTCGGCTGATGTATTATCATGATGATCACAATTATCACCCAATTTAAGTAAAGACACGTTAACTGTCTTCCGTGCACTTTTGACTCCAATAGATTAGCTTTGGAAAAGCAGGACAATCCATTTTAAGAGAGACCATGTTGCAGGAGCTTGCTGTAGACGCTCATAAATAATAATAAACAATGGAAGCCATGCATGCAAGTGGTTTATAAATCTCTCTTGAATCCAAGAAATAAGGCGTTAATAAGCCACATACTTGAAAGACAAAACATGACGGTTCTATAGCCTTTCATTTGTAACTAATAAGAAATTAGCAGCCTGTACTACTATATCTTTTTTTTTAAATGGAGGAAATACCTGGTCTTTTTTTTAGATAATTAAATATTGTAAGTTTGACTCCCAGCCCCAGGCTGGTGGAAGATTTCGGTTCCCCTGGCAGAGTATTCTTCATCGTAGGTGCTTCTAACGCTTAAAGCAAGTGTGGCAGACAGACTCAAATGTCATGCATGCAGAACATATTCAAGAACAAACTTTTTCATGTAATTTTATATTCATTTAAACTTTGAGCAGTCTCTTGTTGGTAATTTTCAAGGTTTTTTGGGTACAAATTGCCCACAAACTCAAATTTTAAAAACCCTTTTTGTGGAAACAAAGTTCAGACCTAATTGTAATGATTTACCTTCTTCTAATTAACCTGCAGCACTTACTTGGTCTGTAAAGCCGCCCTGGGAAGCCTGCTATGAGCATTATATACATTTACATATATTATGCCATGGTCTGTTGCTGTTCGCATCTGACCTGTCTTTTACCGAACGTTAACCGCGCTGTGATCTGTGCCCATGCAGAAATGTGTCTACTGCCATAAAAAGACGAAGCGTGTGATTGGTGCCTGCATACAGTGTTCCTTCAAGCATTGCTCCACCTCCTTCCATGTGACCTGCGCCCATACTGCCGGGGTCCTCATGGAGCCAGACGATTGGCCCTACGTGGTGTCCATCACCTGCCACAAGCACAAGGCAACCAATCAGAACGTGAGTACTGTTGTCTGAGGGCTCTCCCACAGAGTAAGCCAGGTATTCCAGGAGTAATTGTTAATGTTGGTTGTCTTTAAGCAAAGAGGAAAGAATCCCTATAATTGATGTATGGTGCAGATATGTGATATAGACGTGTGATACATTGTATGTAGCCATCTGATTTTTAAGAGGACATTCTAATCCACATAATATGACGCTGTAAAGCCATAAATATTTGCAACCAAAAATATTTGGTGAATCACATTTTATAAAAACCTATTTTGCTCCAGAAATGTTGCCGCCCTGTTGCAATATACAAAGTATGTGGTGTTGGTGGAATCTGATATTCGTGCCAAAAATGTTTGTAGTTTTTTTAATGTGTGAGAAACCAATAATAAAAGGCTTTGAAATATTTATGGCTTTACAGTGTTTATGATACTTGACTTTATTGAACACCCTGTGTATTATCCCCACAAAACTAAACAGTAAGTAATGGGCCATTTTTAAGTTGTATTGCATATAAACAAATACCAGTCTAAATATTTTTTTATAGTGTAGCTGTAAAAAGCCATTTTTAGCGTGTGTTTTTTTTTTAAGCTGCACCATATTTACATCCATCACTATTAATGGACCCAGTTGCATCAATAATGGCAGTCCTAAAGTTTAAACATTTTAAAATCCATGAATAACACATGGAAGTTGAAGAACTGCTTTGTGGTGAAGGGGGACGGGGTGTAATTAAACAGTTAGTGAAAACCACAAGCAGATCAATCGAGAGAAAGCTTGGTAGCAACTCCTGTAAGTATGACTTCATTTACTGTGTACATCCTGCTCTGGCTTGCCTGAAACACACAGCAACACTGCTTTCCTCATTGGTGCCACTGTGTCTTAAACGAGCCACCCTTCCTCACGCTGCAGCTGAGCCAGGCCCCGAAGGAGGTCTCGTTAGGGCAGACTGTCATTGGCAAGAACCGAAATGGCTTGTACTACACGTGCCGGGTGATTGGGACAGCCACGCAGACCACCTACGAGGTCAACTTTGAGGACGGCTCCTACATCGACAACCTGCACCCTGAAAACGTCCTCGTGAGTTTCTTCTGCTCTTGCCATTTTTCAATCGAGGGATAATGGAATTGATGCGCCGCGTTATGATGGAATAATGGAACACAACCTTAGTGAGCAAAGGAAAGGTGTTGCTGGGCTGTCATTTTCAAGATTTCCAGTTATATGTTTAATATATATATATATATATATATATATATAATATACTGGAACATGAGTCCTTAGAGTAAATGTTAACTTATCTTCCCACGGAAGCAGAATATTTAAATGTTAGTTTGATTTCATTTCTCTTTGGTGCTAATGCAGTTGCTGTAATTTTACATATGCTACCGGGAACAGGTGTTGAACACCTGCTATACATCTGAATTTGCTAAATTGGGGTTTAATGCAAATCTACCTTAATTATTTACAGAAACAGATAGTTAACATGTTCTGTGATTGCAGGACATTCGACAGCCTGCAAGCACCTGTGTCATTTTCTACTAAAGCAATGCTGAGCCTGTTGTGATGTATTAATCAATACAAGGCAAACCTAAATTGAATATTTAGCTCCTGCAGGCATTCTAGCTTTCAAAACCATTAAGATAATTTCGAAGCAATTAAGATTACTTCTGTAATTTAGCTAAGCAAGTGACAAGCAAGCAAGGAAGGAAGGAATCCTGCCAGAAACACCATGGATAAGTCTAAACAAGAATATCTTGCCAGTACTGCTCCTGCTGTTCTCCATGGCTCAGGGCTTGAAACCGCACCCATTGCTACTGTAGGTTTCAGGACTTCCATTGCTGGGGTATTTTATTGAAATGACCAGGTTCCAGGAGTTTGAAGAGTCTGGTCCCCTGTGAGTTTTAAGCTGCGAGGGCCTCTTGACTGAGTCGATCTCTGTGCTCTGCATCCATCCAGAGTCGAGACTGCCTCCAGTACGGACCCCCGGCTGAGGGAGAGGTCATTCAAATCCAGTGGACCGATGGCAGTGTCTTCAGTGCCAGGTTCATCACTGCCCACTTCAGCAACGTCTGTCAGGTAGGTACAAGATTCCTTGACGAGCTGTTTATATAAAAAAAAAAAAAAAAAAAAAAACTAAAAAAACTTGTTCTGTTACAACAATAGAAAGCTCTGGCAAAACTCTTAAGAGCCGAACCCATCTGTCTAAAAGCAAAATGACCACGTGTGTTTCATCTCTGTGGTTGTGAGTGTGACCCGCTAGTGGGTCTCGATGGAAACAGCTGGCTTCTCTGTTCTGAGGGAAAGAAAAGAAGTTTGTTTATTTTAACTAACGACTTTGGTGTTTTCCTCTCCGGCTATTAATGTTATATTTTGGGAGCAGGAATTTTTTGGTATCTCCCCAGAGCCCAGTGGGAATGAGGAAGATTGTGTACTTGCTGATATTGACAAATACCTGCAGTGCCTTGTTTCCACAAACAGACCCAATGCTGGTATACCTTGATCTCTAAACCTGAAATTAGTTTCTAGCACATCTAAACATTTTAATAAAAGCTTTTCTGTAGTCTCGAGGGCTTTACAAACAAGAGAAACATGCTCACGATTTTAAAAAGGTCAAATCACTCAAGCACATCTTGCTCTGAAAGCTTACACTATTACAGACTGAAAATATGCCATCTGGAGCCTTGAGCTGCACAGGGTTTGTGTCGCAGTACAAAAACATCACACCTAAATACAAAAGTTTAGCATCACCCTGAATGTTAGGCTTGAGGTCTAATAACTACAAAATGATATTGCAAAAGTCTAGAAGCCATAATAGTAAAAGTATTTCATGTTCAATTTCCAAATGTCACATTTTTCATGAAGTATATGGAAAACTACAAAGCAGTATGCAGTTCAATATGCTAACATAACATTATTCATCAGGTTTCATTCGACTTGCTTTACTGTATTATTACTTATCTAGGGGTGTGTTCTGTACTTGGTGATTTGTGTAAACAATTTAGTAACAACACCTGTACAGTTGACTCCTCTCCATGAAGTAAATCGGGCATCTCCTTCAATACCGCAACAGCTGTGCAAGTCAGATCGTGGACCTGGCTTGGTAGCTGCTTTTGAGTCACTGTGTGACTCTCTCTCCTGTTTTCAGGTGGAGTTTGAAGACGGATCTCAGCTGACAGTGAAGCGCAGTGATATTCACACTGTCGATGAGGAGCTGCCGAAGAAGGTTAAATCCCGGCTGGTAAGTAGGGTTCTGTTTTTATTGCAAGCGAGAATTGCCCTTGGGCGTTATTAAACAGGTAGGTTATGATAAACAGCAGGCTAACGCCAGAGTCAAGGTTTATTTTTTTAAATGACTCTGCTTCTTAAACCCCTTCTACACTGCAGCCGTGTGCTTTAACCATTGAGCTCTTTCTCAAGGAATCCTGCTTCTTGCTTTAACACAGAGTGATGCTTCATGTTCTTTTCTGTGGTACTGAGAGAATATCTAAAGGGTACCAGTGGGGTGGCCGCATGCTCATTTCTATCTAAATGAAGATAAGTGTGGTATCCCACTGGCAACCATTAGATATCCTTTATTTATTCCACGGCCCATTTGAGGGCTTTTCAATGCATTCCCTTTAGCTGGGCTTTCGCACTGGAGCCCAGAGTACCGAGAATAGCTACCAATCCCTCCCAAGCCTTTCCTGTTGCTTTGCATCTGCAAAGTAGCTAACTTTTTTTTTCACTTTTGCAGCTTTTTATTTTTTCGAGACTTTATTTTCACTATGAATCAGGGTACGCCCATTTGTCCTGGTCCTTAGAAAGTTAGTTGGTGTCTCAGGCGGGATCCTAATTCCTGCTGCACAGGAAGTAAATTGGGGGACAGGAAACCAATCATTTTGGAACCTGTATTTGTGATGGCTTCATCAGAGGGAAAATATCTAATTTAAAGTTTATTTTTTCTCCCTTTTTTGTAAATGGTTTATTACACAAAAATAACTGTTTTGTTTGAAAGCTTATCGCACAATTAATTGCTTGAGATGGTGTAATAAACTACATCTGCATTAGCAATCCCAGGCATTAAGGGTTTAACCTGACATGAGTCTACAACGCTGTCAGACTAATCCTTATTAATAAATAGCCATTCTGTGTTAATAAAATATTAAAAAGCCCAAGCTTAACCTTTCACCCACATCTCTGCTGGTAAGAAAGCTTTTATAGGCTGTGCTGTTTTTTGTCATTTTCAAAATCTAATTAAAAGTAATCCCAAGTGGGGAGAAGCACTGGAACATTTTGTTAAATAACACTAATTAAATATTTGTGACTACCAGACTTACTTTGTGGATTTACTGATGTGCACAGAACCGATGCAATAGTACTAGCTGTTGTGTGCATGGCAGTTTGCACGCTCTTAGAGACCTGTTGCTTCTGAGGTAGAGTAGGTCAACGATGGTCCCCCACATTGCTGGAGTCAGTAGTCGTGATGTCAAAATGTCATTTTGTTCAATTGCAATTTTTGCATTCACTGGTACCAGAGAGGAAGAGAAAGGATCAGGGATCTGGCATCAGCGTGTGGAGAAGACCATAGCTTCATGATTACATGCAGTCCTGGGGGCTCTTTATGAATTTGTCAGGATACACTGTGGACTCTAGGAAGAATAACCCTACTAGATTATATTCTGGAGTTGGTAGTGGCACAGCTATTGCTATTGATTGCAGCTGCCTATTTTTTAATACAGGCAATGGCTGGTTTTGATTTGCAGGAACAGACCGGACTATCGTAAAGGTAATATTTGGTAGTAGTTGAGTGAAAAATCCTATCTTGGGAACGACACTAATCTGTTTCGTCGATTTGTATACAATGCTGTGATGCAGTGTTATTCAACATCCCATAACTATTAAACGCAATATTGCTAAACTGGTAAATCTTCATTGAAGACATTGAGAAAGACTTCAAGTTGAAATGTTTTCTCATGACTTATTCACACATGGTATAGCGTGTTGAATAACATTTAGGAATATTAAAAGAAACCTAATAACTACTAATGCCTTTCAAAAGCATTTGTCATTACTTATTCTTGGGGCGGTATTTCTGTATGCTGTTCAGCTACGGATGTGCGAGTTCTATGTGAGTGTATTACCAACACACTAGTGTCTGTGGATGTCTGCTCTCTCAGTAATATCTTGGAGCCCTCTGATAGAGGGGAGAGGCCGACAAGTTAGCCCAATTCAGTAGCTTGCTCCAGCAAATGAATAGGCCTGCCCAGCATCCGCCGCGCTCTGCTCGTTTTGGATTCCTTTGTTCAGGCTCGCTTCAGGGCTGGGTTAGCCAAGCAGACAGGCTTCTATCTAAACACAAATGAAGGTCATGAATCATACAAACAACGTCTGATAAATAGGAGGCTTGGATCTGCAAGCCTGGGAGTCAGCTGTGCAGGGGAAAGGGGTTTCATGATGGGATTGATGAGCTGTGCCTTCGGAACCTTGTGTAGAATCAGCTACCCCTGCCTAATCTGAAGAGGAGTTGTGTTTGTTTTTTTTTTTTTTTTTTTAATCTTTTTGAGAATATTTGTCTCCTGATCCCTGTGTTCAGTGGGGCTTATTATGGAGTGTTTGAAACTTGAGGCAGCCAAATCGAACCCGTTCATTCCTCTGACCAGCTAATTAAATTGTGCTAAAACTTGATATGGGCATTCCTTCGCACACATTATTGATTCTTAGGATCCAGGTCACGCATTGATTTTGGCAGGTAATCAAATATTCCAGCTACACAGAAGAACGCCCCAGCTGAAATGCTTGTCTTTTTTACTTGGTTTCTAATAGGTTTGCCATCAGAATTGAGCGTTTACAAAGTTATGGATGATTCACACAAAGAAATATAAGCTTAACTATCACTTTGGTTTGTTTAGAATTATTTCAAAACAGTCACTATGCTATGTGTGAAAATACATAGGGATGGAAATCGTACTCCCATTTGATAGCAGTTTGATCCACTTCTGGTTTTACTAGGAATATAATAAAAAACAACTGAGCTTGTTGCCAATAGACTGGGGCTACTCAAAACCTGGGAATGGAGAAACTGCTATGCAATAGGAGTCTTCTTTCTATCCCTGCTGCAGGTGTATTTTTTACCTTGCCTGACTGGGAATCGCCACTACAAACATGTTAAAATTAATGGCTGCCAGACTCTTAATTTAGTTGGTTTGTTTCTCTCACAGTCTCTGACGACCGGAGCCCTTCGGGAAGCTGTTTTCTCTGGGGACGAGGTGCAGGCAGCCAAGCGACCCCGTGTCCCCAGCCCCGCCCCCAGCCCTGCCCCCAGTCCCAGCCCCGCCCCAGCGGAGGACTACTCAAACTATGTGACTTTCATGGAGTCACTGCTTCAAGCACAATACCAACAGCAGAATCAACAGGGGAGCAGCCACTGCATGTTTTAAACACCAAGGAGAGACTTGGCACTCAAGCGATTTCTCTTCTCTGCGGAATGGAAACCGGAGCAGCCCTTTCCAACCCGGCGCACTGCACGGAAACTTCCCATCCAATCGAGAAGAGACGGTTGGCATTTGCGTTTTTCCTGGACAGGCGGGGGAAAAATAGTTTTGCATCCTTGCACGTTGTACAGAACTGTCAAATTCAAGGGAGGGAGAGAGAGAGCAAGTCACATTACCTCCGTTTCAGCTACATGAAAGACGAGCTTGGATGTAACGATAGCTACCACTAGCTATTCTTTTTTCTTTTTCAAACTCAGTAACTCTTCTTTCTCACACACACACACACACAGTTGTACAGCTTTAAAATTAATTCAAGTGCAGATGCAGATTTTTTACTGTTTATGTAAAATCACAAACAGTATAAAAAAAAAAAAAAAGATTTATGATGCTACTCAATGAGGGAGTACATTTTTTTTTTGGTTTATGTATATCCCCGACCCTAATTTGTGGTAAAGTAATAGTCTTTTTTTTTTTATGTGCTCTTAAATTATTTTTTTGTTTTCCCTGCAGTTAGGAATCATTTGAATATAAATATATTTTTGGTAGAGTGCTGACCCTTTTGAAAGAGACGTTCTTTTGTTGGCATGGATTTCGTACTGTCATGCAAATATTTAAGAAGAACAATTTTCTATTTATTGTTGAGCCATTTTCACAAGAAGTGCTAAATACCCACAGGACGACAAACTACTGATGCAGAAAATAACCGTCATGTCTTATCTAAATATGAATACCTTTTGTGAAGTAGGGTCAAGAAACAAGTGCTTTTTTTTGGTAATTTAAAACAAAACCCAAAAGTCAGTTGAAACCTTGAATAAACCAATTTTTTATTTTTATTTTTATTTTTTTAAAGCAATGATTTCCTTTTGGTTTCCTGTTGTATCTCCTGGCTGAGCCCCCTTCACCCCTCCATCCGGCAGCACTCAAGGCTATAACCAGCCTGCTCGATCCCATGGCTGATTTTGAATTTAATTGGCTCTGGGACTTTCAGGTTGCATCCAGTAGAGACTGTACTAGAGCCTCACTGTGCCCTCCCTGCAGCAGGCCTTCCGTTTTAGCAGAATTTTGTATTTAATAGGCACTGCTGGGCTTGAAAGCTGTAGCAGGAAGGTCACCACGTAAGACCAGTGACTGGCTTTACCAAGCTAGCGGTGGAGAAACAAGCAGCTTGGATGGTGCTATAGCAACTCCGAACAGCCTTACAGAAGAGACAGACCCGAAGGCAGAGAGGGTTCGGATTTGTATGTGATATAATTTCAGACATTTGCTTTTATATTTTAGGACTTGATGAAACATTTGCTGTTTATCTGCTGGATTTGAAAGCTACAGCTTGTCCACGTGCACAGAGTGGTTCAGACGTTGCTTGACTTAACCGGTTCATTGAATGCTGGGGGGAAAAAATGACAAGCAATGACATTTGAGCAAGTTCTGCTGTAACTGGTTTTGTTTTCATTTTGTAAATAGCATTAATTAAATTACATTTAAATATTGTTTTTCCTTTTTTTTTTTTTTTTTTTTTTAACCTCTCTCCTGACTTTTTTTTTTTTTAAAGGACCCTGCAGCATCAGGGAATGAATAAAACCTAATCTTAGAGCCTCAGACCTACAGCAAGTTGTCAAAAGTTACTGAAAACACATGTATGAACTGACTAGTCAACCAAACACACCAACTGCAACCAGTTTGGCTTCAATTGCAAAAGAGACAGTGCTGTGACTTCAATTCTTACTAGAGAACATGATTAATTCAATGCAAGTAATACATGTTTTTGTTGCAAAAAAATAACTCTTACATAACATGTATACAAAAACACTTTCCTGTTCCATTAATTGAATGACAAAAGTGCACCACAATGTTTTAGGATGCAAAACGAATTAGAGAGCAAGGTAATTACTAAAAAATACCGCTCCTGCCAACAACAGTGTCGCTACTGATCATCAGATTAATCAGCCTGCCACTGGTATAGTTCAGTTATTCAGGTGTGGAAAATTAAAGAAAAGGGGGAAAAAAAAAAAAAAAAACAATTCTAACATTTACACCTTGTATGCATCACAGTTAACTGAATAAACAATATCGACCCCCCCGGGGTCTGCTATCACTACTAGTACATTGATTAACACAGCAAGAACATTCTGCATTGATTTGTGCAAGCTACCCAGGTGTTCCTCTGTGTTACTTTTCAAGAAGAAGAACTGCTCCCCCCCCATGATTTGTTACCAGCAAACCTACCCGGGGGAGTAGGATCTAAGCTACAAGTGCCGCTACATTTACAGAGCATTGAGTTGAGCCACCAGATAGAGAGAGTTCATTAGGAGCAGCCCCGGACCCTGACTAATTTCCACATTAAAAGTGAAATAACCAGCGTGACGAGTCGCTGGTTATCCACCTGATGCTTCATCTCCCTGGTCATCCACTTTACTTAAAGTCGCAGTGCCTCAAACCTGCTCACTTTCGCAATAAAATACAGCACCTCGCTGCCTCCATTACACACAGGCTCCCAAAACAATCAGGCATCATCAACCTTAATATTGGATCTCCGTTTCTTTCAGGATGTTGTTAAGCAACTGTGGAACGAATTGAGATAATTTTGGTGTGTAGTGCAAACAGCCAATGGGGTGAAGCCATCTGATTTAACGGAGAGCACCCTAATCTGCACAATGTAGGATATTTCCTATAACGCTTCTGGGACACCCTTATTTGAAATACAAATAAAACATTAAAACAGTAGCTCAGGTAAGGCAAAGTTACAACAAAAGCAGTGGATGGTGCACTACAGCAAGAGCTTAAAAGATTCAATCTAGAGAAGTACACAGGGCTTCCCTCGCTGTGGCTTCAGTGTGGAACAGATCCTGTCCCAGTTCTACGCCTCTCTCTGGTAGTAGTGGGACAAATATTAGAATATCCCAACAAGTGCTTCTTGGAATGTAGGCAAAAATGACCGTTCTATTCATTAATGCAGCAGAATTTATAAATGACCAACTGTGCTGTTAATGGTTACCTGCAAATATTGAACATTGTTGTTTGTCTTTTTTGGTTATTTTTAAATATAATGATGCTGGTGCTAAATGGTACAGCGGCATACAACAAGAATTCAATACCAGCTGCAGGTTTGTGGCGCTTGGCTTGCAGACTAAATGTATTGGTGTCTATGATTAGATAAATCACATTAAGAATTATGAAGTGCAGTGTCACCACAAATCTATTTACTACCAATGCATGATGACTCTGAGGAATTATTATTACTTAAAAAATAACACTTGTACATGGACTTACACACAATTACATCATCATGCATGGCTACAATGTACTTAATGTGTATGTGTAAGTACATATAAGTGTGTCAGAAAAGGGTTAGGGTTATATCATGCACAAATATTTACACATTAGCTAATTATAACTATGCATAATAACATTGTAATTGTAGAAGTACACATGTATTTATTAACTACTATGTAAGTACACAGTGATCGGCTGCTTTCCAGAAAAAAAAGTGTAATAATTCAAACATATTTTCATTTACATGCAAGAGATGACTGGGTTGCAATTAACCATTGCTAAACAATTTAAAAAGAACAAACAATACATTTTCAAAAACCATGAAAACGCAGTGGCATTTAAAATACCGATAGAGAAACACGCTCTGCTTTTAAACAGCAAGATAACAATAGTTTCCACTTAATCCAATTTATTCTGTTTAATGCGCTCCAGGAGCCGCTATGTCTAATCTGCACAAGCACTGTGTACAATTTCTCCTGCTGTTAAAATGAGCCCCTTAATCAGGACGAGGAACAGAGCAGCACAGCCAACACACGCTTCTGCGATTAACTTCTGCATCAAGAAGCTTCACAATGAACATCTGTGAAACTAGTCATGAATAATCCTGCCATTCACCTGGGGTCAATGTGTAAAACTAGAGTTTCTTTTTTTTTTTTTTTTTTTTTTCCCTTTTTGCAACAATGGCAAACGTTTAAACTGTCCAAACTAAGCAAGCAAGAAACCTGTTGGAATGTGTTGCAGTGAGCCTGATCAACCTTACAGTCTCTGCCCTATTCAGTATTTGTTCAGGCGTTTGTAGCAGTAGGAGATGTCACAGGATTTGACTGTGGTTCCTTTGACATGCACACACAGACTCATGGGTAAAGTGTTCTGCAAACAAGGGTACAAACAGCAAAAGGAAGACTTTAAATCTGTGATGTAAAACTGCAAAATACACTATGTTATTATTATTATTATTATTATTATTAATAATAATAATAATAATAATAATAATAATATTAAACAGCAGTTGATATTTGCAAGGTCTCTCACCCTCCGATACCCATAACAAAAGAAAACAACTAACCACCCCAGGTCTTATACTGCACATGGTTGGCTCCTTTGCATAGCAGACCCTCGAGATTTGATTTCTTAATAAAGTTTTTGAACCTAATATCCAAGCAACGGCGAGAAAATTCACAAAGCCTTTTGCAACAGCGCACCAAGTCGAGTTCAGTCGTGCTCCTTTCACAGAGAGATTACACAACATACTGCAACCCGGCATTTGCTTGTGCCCCGCACCACAGACTAATAGCCTGACAGTTTCTGTGGGACGAAGCGTCCCACGCCCTGTGATTGTAAAGTGGACCATGTTAATACACTGTTTACGGCCCCAGCAAGGGGTTAGAGCGCTCAGCTGCCCGTTAGGATTGCACATTGGAAATAAAGCCGATCCTAATGAAACGTTGTGATAATTGTAGTACCAGGGTGTATCTGACATTTCGAATGAAATAATAAATTCATCTTTTAATTACACTTTGCAAAGATGGCTGGGTTTTTTCCTCCATAGAATTTCTTACCCTGATAAGTATCTGCTGTTGCAGTGAATACAGGCTTAATTAGTGGTCTCGGCTCACATCAAACAAAATTGCACTTATTTTGCAGAGAGGGGTCAGTCGGTACCTTTGGAGGAAACTTTTAGCCCCCGACAGCGCCTGGCGACCCAGCAAGACTGGCTTGTAGTGTGTGTGTGTGTGTGTGTGTGTGTGTGTGTGTGTGTGAGAGAAGAGAGAGAGAGAGAGAGTGTGTGAGAGAAGTGTGTGTGTGTGTGTGTGTGTGTGTGAGTGAGAGAGAGAGAGAGAGAGAGAGAGAGAGAGAGAGATTTTACATTTGAAAAAATGCATGCTCCAGCCAAGCTGGCAGCACTAAGGAAATAAATGTGGTTGTCACTCCACAGGGATATTAAAATCGTGTGATAAAAATGTTTCTGCTTGAAAAATAGCTATAACGATGGTATTATAATAAAACACACGTTTTTTTTTTTAAAAAAAATAATAATAATAAACTGATTTCTAACAGTTTTTCTCTGCTGTTTCAGATTCATGTGAACTTGGGCAGGTGACCCTATACCTATGCTTGACGCAGTAATTCACACCCTTTAGATTAACGATTATATTATAACGAGCCCACTCTATAGCAACATCATGAGGCCTGTTAATTGTGATGGAGGCTGCATGGGGATTAAGGTTATAATTTTCAATGTATTCTTCTGCTTCTGAGGACAATCACAGCAAATGAAAAATAATGAGTAATATCTGCACCCAAAAACTGCAGGGGTTAACTGTAATGAAGGCATTGAAAGCAAAGGGAAAAAAAAATCAGATTGAAGACTAATTTATAGGGAAGTGTACAGCTTTCTCTGGACTGTCAATAAAGGAAAAACAAACAGTTCCACCATTAAAACTCTTAATTACACCATTAGTCTTCTGGAATGTTCTTGTCTTCCAAGTTTAGGGCTGCATCTTTTATCACTTATCTCCATAACAACGGCGGTGCGCTTTCAGAACAGAATGAGTCTCCATCACTCACTCGGTTTTTCTGCTCTGGTGATAAGCCTTAAAATATCACTCACACAAAACATTGCAGTGTGAGTTTAAAAAAAAAAAAAAAAAAAAAAAAAAATTTTTGTATGTAGGTATATATCTTTTTAAAGAGTAGCTTCACATGTCATGAAGATAACCATTCCCATTCAAAGCAGCTGTTCATTCGAACATTCTGTTGCAAAGACAAGTTCTACCTCTGGCCACATGGCTCATAATTGCCAATTAAAGACGTCACATGGCTTTATTTAAATTCATGTTAGCAGGGACTTCTGCAGACTGCAATGTTTTTTCATTGGATTGCAGTAAAGTTCACTTCTACTGCACAATGCTTACTTCTCTCAGTGATGAATATAAAACATACAAGGACACATTAATGCAGTGCAGTTAACCCTTTAAGGTACAAGGGACATAGCCACAATTAAAAAATATTCTAACTTTCTTATTTTTGCAATGAGGTTGCACGAAACAGGGCTTAAAATATACCGACAGGTTGGATCTGACCATCCAAAATGGTCAGTTTGCTCCTGCTACATTAACGGTTTAAAATGTAGTAAACCATCAATAGTAATCCATTCAACTCCATGAACCCATTTGTGATCAGTTCATATGCACACGTGTGGAACACAAATACAATTGAATGAAAGATTTACTTCATATTGACTAATATTGCAATTACATGTCCTACATGTCCTACTATGGAAGTGCATTGAAATCAAGCAAGACAGAGATGTTGTTTAGCTCATCAGAAAACAGGGCAGTGTTTTGCTACGACACTGACAGGTAGTCATCGGTCTCAGAGGAACTGGAGACATGTCACTTTAGCAGCAAGGTCACGTGATCTCCGAGCGCAGGGAGGGTGTATACATGACAGCCACTCCACTGCCTGGCAGTAACTCAGCACTAACAGGCCTATGCATTGGAGCCGTAAGGCTCCCCGGATTGAGATGTGAGGATTAGCAATGCCTTCATCTCAATGCTGTCAAACCAGAATCAAGCCAGGAGATTGAGGGGAGGCAAATGTTTCGCTGCAAGCTCCCTGCAGACCACGAGTGCAAAGAATGGAAATCTCTCAAAGTCTCGACCTTCGCCAACAGATCTGGAATTGTATGTTTTCGATTTTGGCTCTCGACGTTCCCGGGAGGATTGACCGTGCGAGAAATGAAAATGAGAAATGTGCCTCAAAAAAACGCAGGAATTAGAGAGAAGCCAAAGGGTTTCGGTCTCTTTGACTGGCGTCTTGAATCGCGCAGAGCACAGAGTGAGAGGGTCTACTCAACGTTCAACCCACCAGTTCTCCAATGGAAAGAGTTTTTAAAAGGCGTCACCTACAGAATGGACTGTTTCGAAGGTGTTTATTGTAGCCTGCATTAGCCTGGTCGTTTTCGTAGGTTTGCATCATTAGAATTCAAGGTGCCTGGAGTCGACTGACCTTGGAATAATTTGTTTCCCACTTTAGCTTAAAGATCTATTTATAAAATATCTACAATTGTATGTTATCAATGGACTTTTATTAACAAGGAATACTGGTATATTACAATAACATTTTAAATGACACATTTCTAGTTCAAAGCTTCATTGCAGGTCAGTGTTAATGTCTCACACAGTAGTCATTAATTGATTGGGTAACACTTTACACTAAGTATCTCTAATTGCAGTGTATTTTCATTACATAGCAAATACATTCCAAAGTACTGTAAAACCAAAACAAGAGAGCTCATATGTACATTGCACTCCAGCTACAACCAATTACATAAAAGCACATTTAAAAAAGCATGGTTTCCAATTTAAGACTTAAGAAAAAAAGTTCTGCGTTTTGTGGAACGAATATAAGCACAGCTATTGATGATAAAGCATTCCCAGCCCTTCTCTGCATGATCCCGTTGCTGCCTGTATCCCCCTCAGAAGTGACAGCAAAGCTCTCAGAGGGCTGGTCTCAAGCGAGGTGCAGAGAACCAGCCGCAATTATTCAGCAACCGAGGTCCCGTCTACTCTGCAAAAGGTGGTTCATGTCTCATCCCTTCTCCCGAGCAAAAGTAATAAACTGTCAAGAGATGGTGGCAGCAACATAATCAGGGAAGCAACGGGTCACTAAACGCTCAGCAAATTGCATTTCGCCGTCTTCTAATGTATGCAAACAAGAGGCAAAGAGTCACTTAATTACCGGGAGCGGATTTGCATATTCCCCGGGTCTGACACTTCAAGGTTACGCGGTAGTGCTGCTCTCAGACCGACCTGATTTTAAAGGACGTTGCCAAAACGCTGTCATGCATCTTTTCTTGTTTGAATACGCAAACAGAAGAAGTCGCAGCTCTTTTTATAATTGATCATTTTTACATTATATCCACAGCTGCTTGTGGGAATCCATAGAGACCTACAAAAAGCAGCCACACTGCCTCCCAGTCCCTCAGCTATAACAACTATGCCACACTGCCTCTTAGCTCTAATCACTAGGCCATACTACCTCCCAGTGTCTCAGCTCTAACCACTATGCCACATTGCCTCTCAGTCCCTCAGTTATAAGCACCAGCAGAAGAAAAGACTCGTGCCTGAAGCTGGAAACAAGCCATCCACCCAGAAGATCAAGCTCCCTAAAGTTCCTGCTGGGGACGACGCTTGTGAATTATTCACCAGCTCATTTCAAAGTGCCTGTATCCATGCAGTCTCAAGTGTCACAAAAATTTGCACATGAAAATGAGCTTTCTGCTCTTTTCTATTTGTTCTGTTCCAGGAGGATAAGAACTTGCAGTCCGCAGGGGGGGCTACGTGAAATTCTCTAAGTTAGAACCAACAAGATGAACACCCAGTTAATACGCACTCTGCGGTACAGACCGTTCTTCTGCAGCTGCACATTGAGGTATCACTTTAACCCTCTCTCCCTTAGGGGCTACAGAAGAACTGACGATTCATATAAAACAGCCCAAAGTCACGTTCATTTAGCAGGTCAGAGCTAAAATCAACGGGCCGGGATGGTGCCATGATTCGGAAGAAGCCGCAACCCACAATTCCAGGACGCTTGGTTCATTCCAGTGTCCAATATTATTCCTTTTGTTCCCCACGCCAGTATTGTAAGTGGCATGTTCAGATTTTTATCTTATTTAAGATACATTCAATGTTACATTTTCCATACACTCTCCAATCCTCTTTTCAACAGCAGATGAAAGGCGGTAGTATCTTGAAATATATTCTGTTTTTACCAAAGAGGAGACGTGTTGTCTCGTCATCTGCAAAGAATGCTCTTTCTTTTTCTGTCCTGTCTGTCTATTGTTTTTTTTAAAAAAGAACAGCACTTTTCTGTAGAATTCAGTATTTCAGCCTATAGAAATATCATAGAGGTCTGTGAAATCTTCAGTTATAGAACTGTAGGAGTTAGTCACATATATTGGAAAAGTTTAAGAATCGGTTATACGCAATCAGGATTCAATGCATCTGTTTTTATTAACCTTTAAGACAGTTAATAAAAAGCTATTGCAGCACATGTAACTACACCATTTATAACAAACTAAGTATGAAAACAGACCCAGTTTTTTTTTTTTTTTTTAGTATTGCTACATATTCTACTAATGAATGTTTTATAGTTATGGATAATATTTTAATAAACATATTCCCATCTAGTAATCCTCAAATATACAGACATTTTAGAAACTGTGACCCAGTTTTGTCCCCCCCCCCCCCCCCCCCCCCCCCTCACATTCAGAATTTTTATGCAATTCTATAATTTCCTTGTGGCCAATGAGAACAAATTGTGTTTAAAGGAAATAAAAAATCTGTTTCAACAGCTGTCTGAAGACAAGCATAATAAAATATATTAAATGAGGTCATTATTATTCTTTAATTAGCAGCTAATAACAACTAGCAGCTAATAACCATAACCATTCAAAAGATGAAAATGACAGGAAAAAAAAATTCATATTTTTGCTGTCTGGTCGTTTTAATAAAGCAGAAACGTTGTGCAGCTGTTCATTTTGCATGGAGCACGACACCCTTTTTTTCTGGGTTCGTTTTTGTAGTTTTAATAGAAACTGAATTAAAAAAGAAAAAAAGGTAGAAAAGTGAAACTCTTTCTTTTTTTTAATTATACACTGCAGCGCCTTCACAATGCTCCAGCGACGCCGTGGAAATGAATCAGTTTAAATAAAATTAATTTGAATCAGGATGTAAAGATATTAAAAAAATGCACAACCCTCAGGGTCAACTTGACATGAAAAAGAAATTAAAACAAGCAAAACATTTCTACTGGATGTAATGAGGAGAAGTTAGAAATCCAATTAACTTGTGCCTGGAAACGTGGCTCTCCTCTCCACCTGTTTGCTGGCCTCCTTGGCAGTTCTCAATTTTACAGCAGTTTGATCCATTCCGGGTTATACTCGGAGTGCAGCTAGCCATGGTGTATAAAACTCTGCTGCTGCCCAATCCATTTTTAAATCAAGTTCTGTCCTTGCATTGGTGCAGCAGTGATAACACTCAACATCCTGCAGACAAAGGCTTTAACTTTTAGCTGCTGGGGTCAATGAGGTGAAACGATGATCACTACCCAAGACCCCTGCTGGACAATAAACACATTGCACTTGCATCTAGTTTCAGCCAACTGCTTGGCACTCAATGCATTACACCTGCATGCTGCATCAGTCCTTGCCATGTTTTATTCGTTTTGCTCACTGTCCGAATCTGATGATTTCTAAACTGCCCCCCATAACTGGTGCACACACATAGAGGATCCTCAATCACATACTTATCGGACAGTACCTGAAAGGTCACAGGTATTTTTATAAAACCAATGTATCCTCTTACAGCCCGAACGCAAGACGGAACGTCAGTAGCAAGCTAGTGTGCTAAAAGTGGATGAAGACTGGTGCAAAACCAAGGTAGTTCACCACGCGTGTGTCAGATAGACGGACACAACCAGCAGACGAGTCTTGCTTAATGTTTCGTCTTCCTGGTAAACAATGTTTTACACTGTGGGGATCTGACAACACCCTCTTTGTGCAGATGCCTCACCTCGTACTGTATTTCACCTTCTTTAGAGAGCTCTTTGACTTGCTGTGTTGCATGAAACAGGGCTATGATAAGCATGCTATCTGTATTTTTCTCAATTACACATTTTCCTTGACTAGTACTTCACTGAAAATCAATTGAGCAGAAACTCACAATCCATGTAAGGTATTACCTGACGCTTTAGACATCAAAGATGAAATGTGCACCGAACTCCACACACACTTCAAATGTCGTTCTACGAATTGAAACCGTTTGCCCAATCATTTCATTTTTATATTACACTGTGTGAAAGGTTCAACAGCTACTCGTTCCTCAAAAAAAAAAAAAAAAAAAAAAACCCTCTTCATTAGAAGAAATCAGACTCGCAGAGCAGACTTGGGAGGGCTGAATAGGTTTGGTTTAACGATCAGCGGCTGCTGAAGAAATCTGCCCATTAAGCAAATGGCAAGGGTCTATGAAGATGGAAATGTTCTCAACAAGCGACGCCTCGTGACTCAATATTTACTGTGAAAGTTCTTTCACTTTAATAGAACTACCATAGGGAATACCCTACCACATTTGACAGATGAAAATAGGTACACTATTTTGCTGATATTATTATTATTATTATTATTATTATTTATTATGAGCAAATTCAAGGTAGTTTTGTTTTTTTTAAACTATAAAGACGACATTTAAACACAAACAGCTACAGGCAGGAATGCAGTATTACATTTTTCAGAACGGATCAGTGTTTATTTTATGGAGGGTTCTAGTGTATCAAGTAATTGTTGTATTTACTTTGTGGTTTTACACTTTCTTTTGGGTGGTATTCTGTGTTTCAAATGCTAGTAACATTTCATAGAAGAGCATGAAGCTTGTTTCAAAACACGCCTGTTTGACAGGTTATAATATCACAACAAAGCAGAGTCACTGTCAGCCTACTCGGCACAGAGCGGATTTCAGAATTCAGAGTTGTGACCCTTTTCTATAAATCTCTCCCTGACCTATGAACTGAGTTGTAGATCCTAAGTGCAGGCACTGAACAATGTTCCCCTTGAAATCATGTGACCCTGCAACCTTTCAACTCTGCTAGTCTAACTTACTCTAAATGCACAGATTTATAATATATATATATATATATATATATATATATATATATATATATATATATATATATATATATATATATATATATATATATATATATATATATATATATATGAGAGAGAGAGAGAGAGAGAGAGAGGCAGCTTCAGCCTTTAAAAGCTACATTTTCAGACATTTCAATGGAATGAGGAAGATTTTTTTTGTGGCAAAACTCAATATTCTCAAGTCAAGTTCAAAGACAGTTAAGATAGATAAAGGCAGATTATTATTATTATTAGTAGTATTAATACTAATAGAGTAACAGAACTCAGAACCACTCAGAATATTTGCAAACACCATAAATCAGGAAGAGAAAAGTAAAATAAATAAAAATGAAGTTGAAAGCTATTGTGGGTGTTGCAGCTACAGGGTTTGGAAGAGTCACGCACATACAAACACACTACTCCTTGGCAGCTGTGTGACTTTTTCATTGTTAATTGAAAGAAACCAAATGTTTCTATCTCAGATTCACTTCATCAGTGTTCATTTTCTGTGAGGCCTAATCTTATTAAAGCTTCCTAGTAGCCAGGCCTGTGAATTCATTAGCACTCCGTCAGAAAGGCTGCAGCCTCGGCTGGTCCCGAGGTACTATATAAATTGTCCGGGCCCTTGTATAATTAAAATAAAAATCCACAGACATAATTCTTAATGAACCAGTAATGTGATAAAACAAGATAGAAGGACAAAACTCTCTCTTTAAGGAAAAGCAGTGTTTTGTAATTACATGATTAATGAACTACCCGTACAAAACATAATTAGTCTCCCAAATTCCCTCCCAAACAATGAAGATTTTCTAAAACAAAACTTTCTCAGCTGTGAATGCGTCACTTTATAATACTGATAATGTGATTTTTATAGTTTAATATAATCCTCCTGTTTGTAACTCTCCGCTTCATTGGACGGCACTTCAATTCCCATTGGTTTACGTTATGTATTTGAATCCTGCCTGTTCATTTATTATAGAACAAAAAAAAGTTTAAACGACGTGGCAATGAAACAGGTAACTGACCAACAACTAACATAAAACTTAACAGAGAGAATAATTCTAGAACACAGCTGTGTGCCAAACATGTGGACAACATCTCAGTGTGCCGTATCCATCATGCGGGCACCTAAAAAGTCACATGGCCTCACTAGGGCAGTCTATACTGGATCAGGGGTCAGAGGTGAAGACACTAACCCTCATGTTCTTGTAGATAGGAGGAGGCAGCTGTGTACACATCCTGCCAGAACATGATTCATTAGGTACACATATAAAAGGATTGCATCTATTTTACTTTATTTTATTTTACTTCCCTGACCCCTATTTGACTCCTGTCAGAGAAGCCAATCCAACCACTTGCCAATTAGCATTACGACAAGCTATTCTGAGACTGAAATTCATGCTTGACTGGAGTCCCACAAATGGGGACTATTCGAATTGCGTTTTTATTATATAACCACAAAGATTATGAACTGCCATCATCTGAACCAAAATAAAAAACTATAACATAAGCAGCCCTGTCTCTGGCACCTGTAAGTGTTCTTATACATGAAACCGTTTGTCTCATTGAAGACTTCTATTTTGAGCTGAATGTGGCGCCTCTTCACAGCAACACCACTACATCCTTTCCATTCAGTTATAAACGGTTTCTTTCGCACAGCTGTTTTGTAAATTTTTTTCACATTGGAAATCTAATGTGCATTAATCCTCGGATAAACTCATGTTAAAAGTTCAAAGATGATACGAGGATACTGGGAGAGATTGCTAAAATCCCTGATATTCATATTTCTACTCAGGATAACTTCTTGGAATAAAACTAAGACGATGACCAATGCCTTTTTTCATACCCTGATTTAAAAAAAAAAAAGAGCTGTAATTCCACACATGATTATTTAGCACTGTGTTCACACTGTGTGTTAGTCTCAGACTGCATGTGCATGGGTAGCTGTGCAGGCATGAACAGAGCCCTTGATAAATCCATACCTTAATTACTTCTGTCAGTCTTCTCTGAACCCTGCTGTTGAATTCACCCAAGACAAGCTGGTTTGGATCAGACAGTGATACAGGTTTCACTGCTCAGCCTGGCCCTCAGAAAAAACCACTAGATACACATGTCGTACTAGGTAGGGAGACTGTTACATCCAAGTACACAACGGCAAACCCAATAGGCCTTTACGACAATAAAAGGTGCTGTGCTAATTAATCACAAAGCATTGACTAGATATAAATCCCATTTCTCCAGAATGGTTCAGTTCCATCAGACTCCAAACCTGAATACACAAGCTTACTGATGGTAGACCTTAAGAGCTGTATGAAAAGCAGGTTTTGCACATGACAGCGATATGATATACCGGAATAAATACCCACATATACTATGCTGCTGACCTGGTGTGCACCTGTGCAAGTTCTGCAGAAACAACCAATATTGCACACTTGAACCTGAGCATCTAAACCCTCCTGTATTACCATATAGGATGGACAGTGGCTGGGACTTGAATTCCTAACTGTCCACAGTAAATTTTATCTCCAGCGAGCATTAGGCTAGCTTTCAGGCATCTTGGTAAGTACCACCAAAGGCCATACCAGAGACGGACTGGCACCAGAGTCATAATGGCCATGCTAGCTTCTATAATGAGGATGCAGACAAGGATAATAAAAGACTAATTAAACTGAAGCAGGTGCAAGACCATTAAGCTATGGTTAAACAGCCAATGCACTGGATCACACAAATGCAACAGAAATGAGTAATAAACGGCTAAAGCAATCAATTGAATCCTTGGGAGCCGCCAAACGAAACAGGTCTTAGCTGC
Organism: Polyodon spathula; assembly: GCF_017654505.1. NCBI lineage: Eukaryota > Metazoa > Chordata > Actinopteri > Acipenseriformes > Polyodontidae > Polyodon > Polyodon spathula. The sequence continues at coordinate 19,287,211 of NC_054559.1, forward strand.
TTGGATTACCCGATCAGTCATTTAGTCAGTGAAAAGTAATAATCCAAAGCTGGCTGTGAATTCATTGAGCTCTTGCTGGGGTTTCAGTAACAGCGCTGCAAAGCTGTGCTGGACTTGAGCTTCTTAACCCTTTGCATTGAACCTCACATCTGAACAAAGATCTCAGCAAAGGCTTGACACCTGAATCACTAAAGAGAACGTCAAAACGTTACAAACAAAGGGCAAAACGTCCCGTTATTACATGTTGCACTCAATCTGATGAGTCCGCCGAGTCTACAATGCTTCTACCAAGAAGACAGGGACCTTATTAAATCAGCAACAACCGCCTTGGGTACCCTCTCTATCTGATACGCTTTGGAAGATTTATGTTTTTGAAGTGACGGCTCTTTTTCAAACACTCTGTATCCAATTTATACAATTTTTTTCCCTATAAAAAATGTGCAACAAACTTTAAAAAAAAAAAAAAAAAAAAAAGACTAAAACTGATGACTGCGATTCAACCACACTTTGGCCGACACATCGTAAGTTTTGTGCAGCCACAGTTTGCATGCTAGTACTGTCACAAACACAGCATATTCAAACATAATTAATCACGCCCTTCACATTGCACTAGACACAGAACACTCAGCAACACACACAGAACTCTCTTTTGAGGTAAAATGAACTTAGCTTGTCCTTCAGTTCTCTTTCCAGCACAGTTGTTCTTTGCTGACCTCCGTTAATCCTTTAGGGTTTTTTCTACTGCAGCTTTCAAACACGAAGATAGTGCCACGGGCCTTTCTTGACCAAACCAAACCATTCCTTAAAACCTTTACATTTCACCTGCCTGCCTGCCTGCTTCCTGTGAGCCTCCATTAGGAGCTGGTAACACCTGGTCAATTAATCAGGCCTCTGCAAGACTCTTAAAGAAACAGGCCTCAATTAAACAGGGCAGCCCAATACAAAAAACAGAAACACCTGCCATCTGTGAAAAGCGGTAGCCCTGATTCGTATTCTGCGATATAAAAACAAGTTGCCGGACCGTTTTAATTGCCAATATCTGACAGATAATAGGCACTAATTTGGTTGCTGCTTCCCCCTTCCTAATTTGATGTAGGTCACTCTCACTTCAGAACATGTAACCCACAGCAATTAGGAACGAAAGAAAAAATAAAAATAAAATCAGCGTAATGAGAAGAAAAGACCACTGGGTGATGTTGTTCATACTGATAAGAAGTAAGAAAATAAATATCTTAAAGCCTTGATTATATCACCCCACCCCCCCCCACCCCCATGACCTGCTTTCAATGTTCTGAGCTCTTTGTGATGAGGTGAGAGGAAGCAACGTGTAATCTATAGCATTGCATTTGAAACAGCTACTGTACCTATTCCGAATCGTTTAGCACTCCTGTAACTCTGGATACATCTCATTGAACAGTGAAGGTGGCTGCCTCAGCCAGGCTGCAATCTGAAAATTGCTGCCTAGCGGGGTGTTGCTCCGGGGCCCGCCTCCCCTCTCCACGATGGAAATGAGCTGGGGCCCGGGCGGCCGAGGGACCCCTCTACACAGCTTGCCAGCTCCAGCTCGCCTCTCTGAAGAGGTGGAATTACACCTTAATACACCCCCCTGCCACGCTCAAACAAGCTCTGGCTAGACTGTAATCCCTGGGCTCAACAGGGCTTCATTGAGAAAGCACGGGCACACGAGGCAAGGAGGCAGAGCCGTGCAGACACAAGCAAAGAAGTAATTTGAGGCACATGGGGATTTATTAAAATGATGCAGCCATATGCAGGGAAACAGAGGAGGACAGCTTTCTTGCAAGGTTGCGTGGAGGAGACTCACTACAGTAAATTGCTATTAACTTAATCTGCCATCGTATGAGTTTATCTATTACACAGGCGCTGTTAAGTACAAGCTGATGCATTCTGAGGCGTCAGCGCTACACTACTAAAAACATTACAAATATTTGTGTGCCCTTGTAATGTTTTACAGCAGAACACTGAGGTAAAAAAAAAACACACTGCAAGGTCAATACTAACAGAAACTTAAATTAATTGTCGAAGACTTGTAGTTGCAATGTTAGTCATTGAATTCATTAAGTTTTGGTATTTCTAAGTATATATGCGCAGCCTGGGTAAAGCCTGGTAAATGGACTGCAACATTCTCAGTGGAAGGGAGAGAGAGATGGGGAAAGTGTCATTTCCATCAAGCTTTTATAACACAGCCTACATATTTGCATTAGATGTCGGCATCATTCCCTGGTTTGTATCAGTACATAATGAGGCAGTATCTGTTTGTGTTATCAATCCAGACACACATTACAACACTCTGCTGTTTCTCCAAAACACAGAGAATAAACTAGGCACAAGCCTGCTGCTGAGCGCGAGATCTTAAATCCTACAGCCGCTATTATTATCATCCTGTCTGCTTCGGAAAGCCTGTTCCTCACAGTACCGAAGCGCAGTGTCTCAAATTATTTTCAGATGGAATTGTCTGCACAGCAAACCTTCTGGTGAATGTCCAAAACAGCATTTTTCAGGGCTATTGCTCTGTTGCAGATGAAAATACATATGATCTTCTTTCTGGTTATTAAAATTGAGGTCTTCTGCGAAGGTACTGGTTTGAGTATGGATGTGGTTCACTGTCTATTAAATGGTCAATGCATTTATCAGCTGCTGTACAGTTTGTGATCCTTATTATATGGACTTGGAATAGAATAGGAACATGAAATAGGGTTGGGTGAAGGTGTAGCTCTGTTGTTACTTGCATTGTGAAGTAAAGCTAGAAACATTTTATGACATCATCTTCCAGCAAGCACTGGGACAATTTTCCCCCTGGATGGTAGTGTAGTTTTGTAGTAAGAACTAAATCGTGATCATTTTGGTCTTTGCTAATGTTTAAGGACCCTAAACCAAATAAAATGCTCATAAAAAACATTTTCTCTAGATATGCGCTAGATTACAAAGGAAATGCATCATTCACATAAATCTAAGAAAACAACCAACACCAATTTTGCAGTCAAAGACACAGTGAGAGAAACTTCAACACTTAACGCCCCATTTTTCAGACAACCTTTTCTTTAATACAAAGTCAACATATCTACATACACAGTGGTTTTAAACCAATTGTTGTTTCTGTTAGAAGTAACAGTTTTGATGGCGCTCGGGTCATGCTTCTCGTTGATGTCGTTCTTCCCATCGAGCGCACGTCCCCGTTAGTCTGGCTGCGACGCAAGCCGTAAATCCAGAAAAAAAACAAAACAAAAACACCTTTCACAAAGTCACGAAAAACAACCAAAACAAAAAACAAGATTAACAAGCTTTGGAAACTCTTGCAGGTTTTACTTGGCTCTGCAGCAGTCCAGTCAAGGCCTTCCTCTGTATTTCACTGCTGCGTCAAAATCCTAGCAGTTGGACAAGACAAGAAATGGACACGTAGCAAAGTCTTTACTGCAGCTGACATGAGTTCACTAGGTCTGAAATCACACGTCAATCCTGTGTCCTTGTACAAAAACTAAAAAGCTGTATACTTACAATAGCGGTAAGCTGTACAAAGTATACAACATATATTTTTGTAAGGGCTAAAACAGATGAATCACTGACCAATTTATATATCTGATACAACACCATATATGTATCATATAAAAATATAGCTGAATACCAAATTGTTAGCGGACTCGCTTTTGAATTGCTCCTTGTAGCTGCATGGTTTGGTAAGTCGCCAGGGCTGTAACTAGCAGCACTGTCTCATGATTTATTAAGTGGTTTGGAGGAATGTTTACTCCTTGTCTTGAATAGGCACTGGGCAAATGGTCCTTCATAGCTTAGGGATCAGAATAAATCAATCTGGAAAGATTAGCAAGGAAAGGTGGTTCATCATGGATACTAGGCCCTTTTGCGGAGTGAAATCAAGTTGGAGATTGCGATACCAGAAGCCACCACTAGAGGTGTCAGATGGTTGAGGAAAAAGCAAGGGAGGGCCACACCTCTCACAGATTGGGGGTTAGGAAGTGGAAAAAGGACTGGTTTAACTAGCCTCCATTTCCCCTTGGTCTGTCATTGAATGGAACCTGTGAAGGGTATGACCATAGTCAAGTAAAGATGGAGGCCAGTTTAACCACTCAGAACTGAAGAGACGCACACTGGGAATATCCAACTGCTGTAGCACCCATCCAACAGCAGGGGATGCTACAGACAACATAATAATACCATATCCGTTATTTTCAAAGGGGAATGCTTGTTAACAGTGGTCCCTTCTCCCAGTTGGCCAGCGTTTGCCACAATACAGAATGAGTGGGAAGAACAAACATGTATAGAAGCGGGAGATGAGAAATGTAAGAAGATTTAATCAGTTTTCAAGCTAAAAAGGCCAAAAACATTCAACTGGATTTTTTCTTTCTTTCTTTTTTTTTTTAAATCTAAGGTTATTCTAGACTGGGCCAGACGCAAGCGTTGCTGTATTAGGAACCCACAGTTAATCCATATTAGTACAATTAAAAACTACAGAAAAAAATACAAAAGAAGTATATTTTCACTATATACTGAATAATTAGTTCATCAAGTACATAGACAATGAATTGGTTATTGACTAATCATTCATTATCTTCCATTATTTAGTAGACCAATTAATTACACTACTTTTGTAAAAAATAAACAATGCTATCGACACAGCTCTTCCCCTTGGTAGCCATTAAAGAAACACTCAATATCTCCCAAGATTACAATAAAAAAACAAAAGTTTTTTTTACATTTACAATGGTAAAAAAAAAAAAATTATAATAAACAATAATTCATAGTAATTGCATTGGATGATTATATATAGCCAGTTACACTTAACATTTCTACACTGAAAAAATAGACCGTCTTTAAACAATATGAACAGATAAGCAGCTTCTTAGCGCATACATTTCTGAAAATGCTAACAAACACAGAACTGTTGAAAACAAAGGAAAAAATAACGAGAAAAAAAAAAAAAAGACAAGTCTTATTGTGAAGTTTCGCTAACAATAAGGCTTTTCTGGGTGCAGACTGCTCCCAGCTGACAGGTAAAGCAGGTTCACTGTGTGCCAATGGGCTGTTCTTACAGAGAGTGTGGGAGTTTAAAGGGGGAGGCTGCAATGCGCTACGGAAAATACACCAAAGGCTCACACCTCATATTAGAGGTTTATACACGGGTCACCAACATGGTCAAGCTCTGTTTTAGTGGACTTCCCCTTTGGGATTTCGAACTCAGGACGGTCAACATTGACCGCTTTATGTTGAAGGAAGGGTTTTTCCCAATACGTACCCTTCCGTCTCGCAGCTGGTCAATTGCTATCTCAAAACAGAGAGAATGTGTTGTGTGGGGCAACGAAACAGCCTAGGAAATTGGGGCGGCTCCCTGAAGACAGCCTCAACAGTGCCTGGTAACCTCAAACAAAAAGAAACCTGCGCTGGATTTTTTTTTCTAGCAGTTGGCCGCATTTCCCTGTTAACACCCCATGCAACAGCGTCATCATAATCCTGCCTTTAAGATACATACATTATACAGCATATTGACAGCCTGAAACCCTATTAGTAGAAGGTTAAACACAACTTACTGGAAAGCAGAATGTTGTGTTATTTTTTTTGCATCTCAGAAACATCTTGCATAGGCAAGTTCTCTCTCTTTATAAACCAGGACTGTATGGTAAGGTTTTTGTTTTAACACTGGTTAACATTACAAGCTCTTAAGGTCAAGAGATATTATTGCTGTTCTGGATCTTGTATTATCTCAAATAACGCATATACTGTACTGTATGATATATGTATGTATTATGAGAATGTATGTACTGTATGTTTAAAAACATACAAACATGCTCACACTCTATAAATTCACGCATACACTCATTAGATAATCACGCACACTATTCTAGGCTGTTCTTGAAGGCTAACAGTTGAAACGCTGGAATAAATCACAGCGTGGTTCTTTTAGCACGTACTGTATGTATATTCGGGCAAACATATTTTTTTTCTGCATACACAATTAATGGATATTTGATATTTTGGGGCTGAAGCTAAAGTGCTTTGTGTTCAAACAAGCTCCCAGACAGCAAATAAATAAGTAGGCAATATAAGTAGGCAGTCTAGATCGGTATTGCGACACAGTGAGATTCTTTAGCCTGTGTTTGCCAGCCGGTAACCTTGAGATCTGTGGTTGGATTCAAAGCTTTGTATATTGTTATTTACTTATGGGCTGCCCGAGACGAAATATTGAACTTTAATTCAAGGGTCTGATTCTAGCTGGATTCTTCCAGAGCCGCAGTTTTTTGGGGGGTTCCCCACGTCTCCCTGGAGACACGCGCTCCTCTATTCGACCATTTCGCCTTTTTTGTTTTATCCAAAAAAACGAACCAAATTCCACAATGAATGAGTAACCAGAACAGGCTCCCTTATTAATGTATTCTTTAATATATTTTAAATGGTTTGTATTTCATTTCTCCCTTCTTCAACATCAAAACGAGGTCACGTTTAGATTTTTTTGTTTGTTTTCTGCTTTTTTTAGGTTTTTTTTTTTAATTGTTGTTTTGTTTTAATAAATGTCCACAAAATATTTATAATGTCCTCCACTTTTGAACACTTGAGGTAAGATAAGCAGTCCAACACATAAATAGGTCCCACCAGAAACCTGAGCCGCCGCCTTCTTCAATATCCAGGTTATTCCTGAGGGGGGCCTGTGTGTTCCATGAAATTCCCCCCCTCCCCCCCTCCTCCCTCCCTCCCTCCCTGCAATTGCTGTCCTTTGCTCAAATAAATGGTTTGTTGTTTTGTTTTTGTTTTGTTTAATTTCAAACATGGTTCTATGGCTCAGCAGAGACTGGGGAAGGACAGCAGAATTAGTGTCACGATGACATTTTACGTTGCATAGTGATCGAAGCTTCCTAGATACTCCAGACCTGCTTGATAGCAGAACTGGTACTCGTCCTGAGGAATACAAAAGAGAGAAGAAGAAAAAGCAACACTTAAATGAGACTGTTGAGACCTCTACACCCAAAATGGCTTCTAGACGCCCATGTTGAAATACCAGCTACATATCTAACCAAGAGCTAACTCATTTTATTTTATTACTTAAATCAAATTATAGATGGGACCCCCTTTTTTTATTGTGCTGGCAGTTCAACACTTCAGATAATCCTTTTCTACATTTTTAAATCCTTGGTTGCCACTCCCTTAATTAATAACCTCCATCTGCTGCAAGTAGCAACAGGAGTATGGTCATTTGCCAAGAAGGTTTCCCAGCTGCATTTGGGGAATGTTAACATACTTACACACATCTGATGAACTGCTGAACCTAATCAAAAGACGTCAACATCGTAGTTTACAGTCTTGAAGACGGCTTTGCCTGTACTGTGTATAGATTTCTTAGGGGCACACTTTGTAGGGGTTTCAAGGCGCGCTTGTGACCTGAAGAGTGGTCAGCCCTGATGGTCACTCACCTCTGTCTGCACCATGGCTGGCCGCTGTGTCCTCAGCATCTTGACCGTCTGGAAGATGTCCACCACCCCCTCGTAGCGCATCCTCTCCAGGACTATACTGAGAGTGATGAACACGCCAGTCCGGCCGACTCCAGCGCTGAAACACAACGGGCATGGTTAACAGAGCTCCAGCAAGGGGTCTTTCTTCCTCACATATTATTTAATTGTGTTATTTAATTATTTAGCAGGTGTTTTTATCCAAAAGCTTACAGGGAATACTGCTGTTGAATACAATCAGCAAGTTAACAATAACCAGCTGGCAACGCTCCAAGCTTATAGCTCACAACTTCATGAAGGCATATAAATATAGGCACAAGACAGACACTGCTTGAAACAAGCTCCAAGTCCCTCTGATGACCTGCCAGGTGTGGGCGACGTGCTCCCAAAGGGAGAAGTAACTGAGTGCGGCCTTTACATCTGCAATAACTGGTGCTACATTATTTTGTATAAAGATTCTTGAATATTGAAAATCAGATTAAAGGAACTATGTTAAATTCTGTATTACTGTTTAGACATGAATCATTATAATTACAAAGACAATATATTTTCCTTACAGCCTTGAGCTACCATTACTATGCCGTTACAGTTGACTGCATTGCCAGATTACTCAGATTAGTTGAGTGAGGGATTGAAGACTGCGGGCAGGGCTAGAGCACACGAGAGGATGAAGCAGCGAGGGAATGCTCAACAGAGAACCAGCCAACAAACAACGAAGACAAGCCTGTCACTGCAGGTTCTCCACCGAAACAGAAACGCTGTTCCAACCACCCGGCCACAAACTGTCAACACAGCTCCTGTTCTGATCTACAGTTTGAAATAGATATGCTTTAAAACTGACAGGTATAGGGCGTGCATGAATAAAGGGATTTACATTTGCATTCAGTGGTAGCAATAGCGCAATTAATAACTAAATCGTATTGGCTCCATTAGATAACTATGTAACTGACAATTCAATAGCACAGCCGGCCTACGCAATGCGCTTGAGGCTAGGTAATATCCTATAATGATAGACGACACATGTTGACAGAATGTGTTACTTTGAATTAGCTGACAATAGCTCATGTATAACACATTTACCAGAAAACAATTAAGAATTAGAATCTAATGAAAGCATCTGGAAATGGCAGTAGAAAATATACCACAACAGTCATTGACTTATGACAAAAAGAAAGTATTTACGGTGAGAGTTTCACAGCTTTTACTGTTGCTAAGCTAAATCATTGGTTTTTAATTAAAAACTTGTTTAAAGCTAATTGGTTTCTGTTAAACTCTCTAGAAAGACTTCATTGTGTACTGAAGGATGCTGATTTTCTCCTAGGGTTATCAGAAGTGATATTACAGACAAGCCATCCAATCATATTTCCAGACATAATCAATGTGAACCTTCTTGTTAACATTTGTTAAATTCAAAAACACACACATACACCAGGAAGATGTGCCAGCATAGTTAATAAGAATATGAGAAAGCTGGGCTGCATTGTGTGGGACAGCTCTCTCCTGTGCTCCTCTGTACCTGCAGTGCACAGAGATAGGCCCATCCTGTCCAAACTGCTCCTTGGTTTTGTGCACCTGGCCGATGAAGTCGATGAAGCCCTCTCCTGATTTTGGCACACCCTGCTCGGGCCAGTCTGTAAACTGGAACTGCCGTACTGTTCGAGACTGCCCATCCTGGAGAGACAAGAAGGGGGGCTCTGTGAACAGGTCCGCTTTTAGCAATTCCATTTGAAGCAGTTTCAAAAGGACAATATTACATCACGCGCTGGCAACTACCTTGTTGAAATCAGGTACTAAAATGATCGGCGGTTACCTGCTGGAAAAGCATGGGCAATCACAGAAGAACAAATGTTCTCCTACCTTGTTATCAGATTACAATATAAAGTATTAACCCTGCACCATGCTCAGTTTTACAATAAAGCACCCCCCAGCCTTTTCTTTTTGTTTAACACACTTCTCTATGGTTTAGTGGTCTATCGCTGCAGAAAGCTGGTCCCAAAGGTAGCCCTAGGGCCACAAGGTTCCTGCTTGAAACCTGCCTGACACAGCTTTGTGCTTTGGAGTCAAATTACAGTCACCTTGTTAAGGTTCAATAAGGAATCATTCTTTATTGATAACCACTGATAAACGACACCCTACACCAACACAAACTAATAAGCTGACAACCTTGTCAAAGTATTTCTTAGAAGTTTTACTCGATATTTTTTTGAAGAAGATATGGATAGAAATATATGCAAACAGCTATGTTAAAAGGTTATAGGTCACTGCGCCTTTTAAAAAGTCTCAAGTTGTGCTATTTAGAATCCCACTGGATAGTTAAGTCTGCGTAGCGTGTAGTCCTTTTATTTCTGTATAATGTAACAGGTGACTCACGAAGACATGTGTTTTATTTTTGTGCGTTTCCGGCGTGTTGATTAACCTGCACTCCACTCAGATACTTTAAGTGAGTGAGTAAAAGAGGAGCAATCAATAGGGCAGAAAGCATGAAAAAAAATCTTTTTTCCGAGACAGTGGCAAATTGAATAATCTTCAACAAAATCGATAAAACAAACTGGATTCAAATGAGGAGGCAGACAAGCCCATGCATACATGCCTACTTGTACCAGCGAAGCAAAACAAGAACAAAAGCAAAAAGTTTCAGTGCAAAAGACTTGAGAAACTGACAATACAAGTCTGTTCTTAACCTAGTATCAGAAATCTTGCACATCGTACAAAGCATTCTATCAGAGTGCGTGTGTTTAATATAAATGGAAATTGAAATACTGCTTGTGATTTAAATTGGCGGTTTGAGACAAATCATTAGACAGCTGTGTTATTTATTTGTTTATTTAATTGACGGCTAAACTGCTAATATGCTAAACTTATTATGTCCAATATATTTAACTGGCTACTTATGTACAATATGTGTAACAAGTTTATTAAGAGTGTGTGTGTGTGTGTGTGTGTGTGTGTGTGTGTGTGTGTGTGTGTGTATATATATATATATATATATATATATATATTGGATTTGTGACAATTAAATATAGTAGATTACGCATTTGCCTAGATAGCCAACCATTAGCGGTCTATAACAACAACTGTATCATCTATTTCTACAAGCACTGTTCATGTGCAAGCATCCCACGCTGCTTTTAAAGCAAAACGTAGCGAGCAGCTGGTGTCCAAAATCTATGAAAGCTCTTGTTAGTCTCTTCATTGACACAACGTGGAGGGTTTCATTGCAACCAGAATGAATACCGTATCTTGGCATCAGCTACTTCTACACCAACCGAGCGATATAAAGTAACTGGCTTTGGTATCACAGCTGGGCAATACTGAGTTAACGGTTTCCAACAGCTACGCTTAAAAATGATTAGAACTCACACTCACGTTCAATTCTAACAACTTGGGATTATAATTACTATTATTTTTTTAAATTCCTTAAGAAAGTCTCCTGACAACTTGATCATTTAACAAGTACTCCCGATGACTCTACTATGGAACTGAGTAAGAGCCCAGTGGGTCACCTCGTAGCCAGCGCAGATCTGAGGGGCTTATCTGCTGTGAGCCAGCCTGGAGATAGAGCAGCTATTTCAATGAGCGCTCTTCTGTAAGTCCCCCAGTGGGGATTGGGAAAGCAGTGGGCTGAGGGGTTTAATGCAAGGCTTGGAGACCCAGGGGAACTGTACACTGTATATTGAAAAAAAAAAAAAAAAAAAGAGCCACCAAAAGCCGTTAAAACTGATGCACAGTATGTGGGTACGGTGAGGGGCGGCTGTGATGATGTCATTAAAGTGTCTCCATGGCAACCACCGTTGCCAAGAACACAGGAGACGAAGAGAGATAGGGAGAGCGAGAGAGAGGCGACTGTCGTCTGCATTGTAATTAAATTAGTTATGAAACAAAAGTCACCATTGACACAAAACAGCCATATTTTAAATGTACATACTTAAATGTTTACACTTATAAAAACAGTTTCCTAACAGAGGCAAAAAATGGTTCTTTTAACATTTTGTGGAAGGAACACAGAAAACAGTCTTAAGCTCCTGAAAGAGATGTATTGAACCGGACACATTGCAGGCCACAGTGAGGCTCGGATTGGGTTGTGTTTATGAAGGCCTGAACTCACCCTGGCATCGGTGACCTTGAACTCCCTCAGGATATACTGGGGCATGTTGTATTCAGCCATTGGATCCACCACGAAGTACTGGTACCGGGCAGAGCGCTCTGCTGGCCAGTACTGGTGGCACTTTTCCTGCGGGCACAGAGAAATAAAAGAAAATTGGTATAAAAATAAATAATAATAATAATAATAATAATAATATAATAATAATAATAATAATAATAATAATAATAATGAAATTAACAGAATGACACATTTAAAATCTACTGAATATGGATTCAATATAAATTATGGTGCTGCTTTGCTTTTATCAGATTAAAACTGAATTCAAGGGTAGGTTTTGTAAATAGATGTTTACTTAATAGAAAAAAAAAACAAAAAACAAATTTGACATTGCAAACAGCCATGGTAAAACCTATGGTCACTGAAACTTTAGATGACTTTTGCTTGTTCGGCCTCTCCTGCATTACTTCCTACCCTGCTCTCTCTCACTTAGCTGTCGACACTGGGACATTGAAATTAATCATTAATTCTCATCTTCTGGCTTCCATGGCAACAGCGGGTTGCATTAATAACTGTGCATGACCCCACGACCCCCCGAGCAGTTCCTCAGCCTGTGCAGAGTGCCACAGAGAAACCATTCCTGCTTTGTGAACTGAAATTTAAATGATTACAGAGGCAGAAGTGCCCTCTGTGGCTTGCTTTCCTCAGCAAGGAAATGACATTCTATCATTTAAAGGAGAAGCGTTTTTTTGTCATTTCCGAGCCACAAGAGTAAGGGCCTCATTTCATTTCCTTACTGAGTTACCGAACCTCGATGTTGTATAACGTCCAGTATACTGGACTCTGAAATAGGACATTCAGATATTGTATTATGCCTTTAAAGTGTGATTGGATTACTTTACGTTTTGATCATTGATTTTGTACAGTACGTTTGCTAAAATATATAAAAAAAAAAAAATAAAGAAAAAAATTTGGACTTGGTTTAGGCTTGAAACACCGCAACGACGGTATTTTACGATTTCCTTTTCAATCAGCAGCTTAGAATAGTTTAAGTGGTTCTTTATGGAATGTAATAAACCTTGTGCATCATCTTAAGAGTGGTCATTATCCTATGGTAGATGCCCTCTAAAAGCATCTTTAGCATCTTGAGACTTGCTTTAAAAATGACAAGATTTCATGTCAAGCAGCCAAAGTGATCCAGCAAAAGAAATGACAAAACAGGGATAAAAAGCTTGAAAACGTGTCTCACCCTCCCCATTTCTCGTAGTTTAGTCAGCATCACCACGATGGTGGAGTTATTTTCCCACAACATCCTCCAGAAGTCCTCTGTCGTTTCTGCCAAGGGTCCTTGCGTGGCAATGTAGGCTTTTTGTTGCCTGTGAAAAAGGACAGGAAATAAAATTAGGTTATATTTCAGGCTGCTGAAATATAAGACTATACCATTTCGACTGGGGGGGTGTGGGGTGTGTGGTTACCTGTAGCCGTCGATGAAGCTGGCGTTGATGTAGTCCGAGCCCTCCACCCCTCGGATTGGTTGTAGGCACACCCTGGTCGTCTCGTACGGCATGATGTTGACCAGGCGGTTCTTGAATTTGTTGCAGGGAAGGTTGGCACTTATGAACCTAGACGTGTGGGCTTTCGAATTGGCAAGGCGCTGCAGTGGATACAGGAGAAAGATCAATAAATAAGGCATTGATGTGCTGGAAAGAACCCATGCTGGATTTGTTTCAAAACTGTCGCTGCTCGTCTCCGTAAAACGTCTTTTTTCGACATTACTGTGGGTATTGTTTTGATATCATTGCTTTCACGGCTTGGGTCATTTATCGACTCCCGTATCAAAACACACAAAGAAAGAACTGTAACGTTGACTCAAATCTGCTGAAGGGGATCTTGTACAAAAGATCCAAATAAAAATGCAGTTTTTAGGTCAGTTGTGTGAATAAATTGTCCCTTGACTGTGGCTCTTATACATGGATGAGCAAGCAGTATATTATCTTTCTTGTATTTTTTCAGTTCTCTGGCTGAAATTCTTCACACTTGAGGATAGTCATTCTATTAAATGAACCGCATTTCTAGATAGCCCTCAGATCAGCAACTCAGATTTTTCACAAGGAGGCATTTTCTCAAACTATCAGCTCTCATTACTTCAGCAATTTGTGCCTGTAAGGTTTCTTACTGAGAATGATTATCTGGGTCAAGCTTAACAGGTTTTTAAAAAAATTACAATCTCTTTGAAAATATTTCTTCCAGCTTCTTTTGCCAGTTGAATTCGACAATGCAAAAACATTCTGCTAAGTCCATTATGTACCAGGTTTACAAACTGATGTCAAGATGCATTTCTGAAGTAAGACTGTGTTAGACATGGCCACCGGGAGTGTGCAACTATCATTTCTGCCCTCTCTGCAACTGTGACAGTAAATGGGAATCAAAACCACCGTACATCACAGATCCAGCTGGAAAAAGGTTGTAAGCCTAACAGCAATTATCTAAACAGAAGAAAAGCAATACAGGAGAATACTACACCAATATGATATTAAACAATTAAGAAATGAAATAGCAAGAAAACCAAGTTGGAATGCCCCCACCTTGAATTCCAGCTCCATGCCGGTGACATGCTCCCCAGTCTCGATCTGAGACAGCTTCTGGATGTAGGTGTAGAGGCTCCGAGCCGCCACCTCTGTGTTCCCACAAGCCACTGCTTCCAGGAGGGAGTCGTGAATGAAGCTGTACTGGTCCTCCGTCTGCACCATGTAGTTCCGCTGTGACCTCATCAGGGTCACGTGACCGTAGATGTCCACCGTCTTCTCGTGCTTGATCCGCTCCAGCATGGCATCGATGACGATGAAGCAGCCAGTGCGCCCCACCCCAGCGCTGCGGGAGAAACCGTACAGCATGAGGCATGCTGGGAGAAAGGCCCAGGCTAGCACATGGTCAGCCCCAGGTAAGTAACGATCTACTGAATAATCCCACAGGCTGTTACAGCTTTACCCAGTCAACTGTTCTCCTCATTGCCACCGCAACGCTCGTGTTTCATTGGGAATACTTTTTTTGCTCTCACCTGCAGTGGACGATGATTGGCCCAGCGTCTGGGGGGTTGCAGGTTTTCACTCGACGCAGGAACGCCAAGAATGGGGTGGGATACTCGGGAACGCCGTGATCCGGCCAGGCTGTGAACTGGAACTGCCGTACTTCCCTTTTCTCACTGGAGCCATTCTGGAACACCGGGAAAAATGAAATTTTTTATATCACATGTATCGAAGGTGAAGATCTGGTCTGTTGTGGTCAATGCAGCTTGCTTACTGCCTGTGTTATAAACTGCACAGGTCATGGCTCACCACTGGGTATATTGCAGAATACATCTTCATGGTTACAAAAGTTGTAGTAAAGTGGTCCTACCCATCCAGTTTATTTCCAGTATATAAAGGACCACTTTTAGATGGTGTGGTGGTTATCAGCAATTCTACATATACTGTATTGTACTGCAGTGTATGAAACGGGCAGATACAAAACCCAAGCGTTCCACGTCAGACACGGTCACAGTGAGAAACAGGTTGATTAAACGCTTCAACGAGCAGACAAAACAAAAGCAAGGCGTCAATTTAAAACATTAAAACCATGGCAAAGCTCAACTTGCACAACATTACGCAGACAACCCCATCCACTTTGCAAACTCAGCCATTAAGAAGATTGCATTGCCTGATGAACTGGCACCTCGAACTGCGATTAGAAGTTAAAACGTCGGCTATTCTGGAGAGAACTTGAACGTGTTCAGAATTGTTAAGGCCTGTCTGAAAGCTCTGTTGTTTTTAATATCACTGGACAGGAGATGCAGGTACCCCTATTATGTGCCCAAACATTTCTTCCAATTATTTAGCTAAGTGCCTTTCTTTGGCAGGAGGTCATGGTGGTAGATTGAGTACAAAGAAAAAGTTAATTTGATGCAAGCGCCTCTTAAGAAAACAGAATTTATTAGCCTCTTTGAGCTGGCTTCCGTGTCGTGATGATTAGAGTGGCTGAAGAGATTGGATTGCTCTCAAGGTCGTCAAGTGTTTCAAGAGGACATTAAAATGCACCACTCTGCTAAAGCTGTTCAGCGGCTCCTTCCGATTACACTGCAGAGAACTTGATGCATGCAGACCGCATGGATGGGATGAAGAACCCTGTTCAGTTGAAGCTTGATCCATTTCAGGTTTTACAATGAGCTCCAAATGAGTGGAAATAGAGGAGTCCCAAACCTCGGGGTGGTTTGTATTTACCTTGTGCAGGGAGAATGTACGGACGCAGAAGGTGGCAAGTTCAATGGTGTCTAGGAGCGTCACCTGGGTCATCCCATAGGTTTCTGTGCCTCGACCAGGCCAGTACTGGTCACATTTGATCTGTAAGAAAGAGAAGGTCAAGTTAAATTAATATCGGTCCCACTTTTCCATCTTGCCTCAGGTTTAAAAAAAAAAAAAAGTTGAATATATGTAAATACGCTTTTAACTCAAAGAAAGTATTCCTTGCATCTAAGCAAGTGTTGTTTACAGTTATACCCTATAGAATTAACTAATTTTGCTTCATAAAGACTACTGAATAATTTTACATCCACATACTGAATTACATAACGCTTTGTAGTTTTGCTTACACTGAACGAATGGAAAAATGTGACATTTTTGAAATCTAACGTAATACTACTGTATTACTATTATGGCTTCCAGTAGACTTTTGTGTTTCATTTTGTAGTTTCTTTGATTACATATTGTTAAATAAAATATCTAAATTATGTTCATAATAGGTTTTTTTTAATGTCTCAATCCTAAAATTCTAGGTGATACAAAACTTTTGGCCACAGAAATCCAGCATGAAATACTGTACTACTATTATGGCTTCTGGGAGAGGTAAATGTGCCGTGGGCAATACAGTAATTTGCAGAAGCAAGTATAGCACAACTCTTACATTTGCAAAAACTAAATAAGGGAATTATAATGAGTAACTGCATTTTTTTCCCTAGGAGCAGTATCTTTGACAGGAGGGGATAAGAGTACATTAGATAAGCTGAGGAAGATGTTCCAGATGACAGTACTTTCCATGACGGGCTTAGCTTCAGCTGCTCCTCCAGGCATTAATGACTTGCAGAAATGAGATCTGTAGCGAGATCTTTTCTAGTTACCATAAAATGAGATTACTGAAACGCTCAGCGGGCATTCCCACACATTCCGAGGGTCTAGTTTGAGCCCCGGACAAGCGTGACAATGGGCTCAGGTTGCCTTAATGCGTTTCTATTTGTTTGCTTTATTTACAGCCAGAGCTGTTTTTCTGCATTCGATTTCCTTGTCTTTATTTTTTAATAATGTGGCCCCAGTGGTAATATTTCAACCAGGCACTGATTTATCCTCTAGTTGAGTCGGATGGAGCACAGTGGCTGCCTGCTCTGTAACTTCCTCTCCATCTCTCCTCCCAGTCATGTGATCGTGACGGCCTCAATCCCCGCCCCTCTCGCCTCTTTCCTCTCACCCGTGACTTCTCCTCCAGCTTAGTCATCATGACCACAGTGGCCGCCCGCTGCTCCCACAGCATCCTCCAGAAGTCCCCAAAGGTCTCTGGCAGAGGCCCCTGGGTGGCGATGTAGGCGTTCTGCTTGCGGTACCCATCAATGTAGTTGGAGTTGATGTAATCACTCCCGGTGATGCCTGCCGGAAAGCAAGAGGAAGGCAGTTAAGGACACCGCCCCCGTGTGGTTAGGAGGCCATACGCTTTACCTCTTTATTTTCAATTCATTAGGTTTCTTATGGGTTGTGGGTTTCATAAATGAGAACATGATGGGTGTCACTGAAGAGTGCTTTAAAAGGTGCAAGGCCAATCCTGATACAATGTGACAAGTCTGCAAGGTGTTTAAAAGTGTCCCGGATTGATCTTTCCTCCATGATTACCAATTCACATTCCTGCATTGATGTTTGTTCTCCTGAATGGCTCATAAAACCATTGAGACGGTTCTTAGTAAAAACATTAGGAATTGATCTTGAATATGAGAGAACCTGCAAGTGGGGCCAATTAACTATTTGCAGAGCACATGTTTGGCATTTTGCATTACAAATGAATCCCTCTCGTAACAACACATTGTAGGGATTACCAATGTTTTGCTAAACCCCTGCATTCCTTTGAAAGACAGCTATGCATACATGTGTGTGTGTGTGTGATATACAATATATCACACACACACACATCTATATATATATATATATATATATATATATATATATATATATATATATATATATATATATATATATATACATATGAGAAGGACTTATCTGAAATGATCCTGGAAAAGCCTACAGCTCATCAGAGATGCTCTAAATCAGTCTGGGAGCTTGCTAATGGCCTGCTCTTCGCGATATCTTTCCTATTTTTTTTTTTTTTCCTGCTGTATAAATCAGAATAAATGCAACCTCTTCCCACCAAGTCTGGGATTCAGAAATAATTTATGAAGGGGCTGAAATTTCCATCCTCATTTTTTTTATCCTGCACCACACTGAATATAAATCTAACTCCAGGTATCATTGCTGGAACCTTAGAAACTTTAAGGGATTATACATGTAGCTAGGCATCTTAACCTTTAACACCCCCTTTTCACATACTATACTGAATAATTTACCTGGACCTTCCCTATACACCCTGCTTTGTAAGACTGTCCTGCAATGAAATACAGTGTGTGCCCTTAAAGTTGTATTTTCAAACAGTTCTAGCAATGATACTTTGAAGACCATAGAAAACTATAACAGGCAAATCTGTAAAAACATTAACCTGAAGGTGTGAAAAAGCAATTGTAGAAAAACATAATGGTGTGTAATGCATTCTTTCTTTCTTTTTGTCATACCTATTTGAACTTAGAGGAAATTACCACTGAATTACCACTAAAATCAAACTGTAAAATGGAAATTTTGGAGATGATGAATTTGTGCATGCCTTTTGTCCTTTTCCTATCCATACTGTGCCACTTTACAAGAGATTGACCAGTGCACTGGCACAGATGGCATGATTCTGCAAGGGTTTATCAGTGTATACTGAGCATGGTAGCATTCTACCACTAGTACCAACCAGTGCCTCTGTCTTTGTGTTTCCAGTGTAGAGCCACAGCATTGCTATTGTTGTGCCAATGCTATACTTCCATTGAAGAACTTGGTAAGGCCAAAAACAGCCCATTCAGTCTGTTAAGGGACAGGTTAAACCTAACACTTCACGACTCACCCTCGATGGGCGACAGGATGACCCGCGAGTGATCGTACGCGATGACGTTGGCGTAGCGGTTCTTGGGTTTGTTCACTTCCAGGTTAGAGTGCTCCCAGGTGAACTGCTGCCCCGGGTCGATGGACTGTGGAGGCAAACAAACAAGCAGACATGCTTCTAAATGAAGTTACTGACAAACGCCTGCCGTTAAACATCTAGAGCGGTGCAATATACAGTAGACTCTCGATAATCCAGACCAGACTATATTCTGAATAACGCTACCGTAACCAAACTCTGAAATCATGTCAAAGGGAATATTAAATCTTAAAAAAAAACATCTCTGTGTTTTTCTTCCAAATATTTCTTACTTCAGACTTCCTCTACCTTTACAAATCCGGCTGAGCGTTTTGAAGTGAAGGCTCAATACATCGGAACCACAGAAGAAAGCAAAAAAACCAAACTGCTTAATCTGAACAGTCATCTTCCAACTGCTTCAAACTAGCGGGTGTCTGCAGTGACCTAGCCCCTGAGGGTGGAGGTTGTAGCCGGTTCCTGGGTGCAGGAATAGGGGAGCAGCCAGGGCTAGTGTTCTCTGACTGGAGGAAGGACGGGAGTCAGAGGCATGTGGCTGTCAGCCAATCCCCGTGATTTAGCCTTGCAGCTCTGCTGAGCTTTCCCAGCTGGGAAAACAAGTTAATTAGCTTCATTTTGCAACAAGGTGCTGAGCGACTTCCATTAAAAACATGCCCGTTGCCAGAGTCTGTCCTTCCCGGAACAGCCCATACCTTCTTACGAGTACCACAAAGCAACTTGTACGACATGCCTATATATGTGTATATGTGAAGCTCTCTTATCAGCACATATCCATTTCTTTTTTTTTTTTTTTTCATTGACATGTAATAGCTCTGCAGCAGGCATCTCTACAAAAAAATGCAAGGCGCTGTATTATTCTTCCATAAGTGCAAACAGTAGGTGAAGTTAGAGTGCATTTTGATCACTTTCTAAGCTTCAAAAGTGTAACTCTGCTTTGCATTTCAACTTAAATTTGTTTTGTTCTGTTAAATGACGCTGTTTTGGCAAATCTGCACAAAATTAGACCTTTCTTAGTAATTGCTTAGTAAACTACTGCATCTTTTTGTGGGGATACTCCTTTATCAGCAGCACCATGTTTTGGGACCTAAAACACCGAAATGGGATAATAGGAGGATGCATTGTTATTGGGGACATTTTTTTTTTTTACTTTTTTTTGCCAATTCTGTACCTTTAATTTTTTTTTTTTTTTTTTTACATTTTACCATGTTCTGAATTCTGTAAACAATTTAAAAATAATATTCTTCAAGTTCTAAGCTTTTAAATTGAGGTTTGATGGTGATCTGATATCATGTGAATGACCTATGACTATTAAAAAAAAGTTTGTGCATTTTCTTAAAAAAATTCCCCCAGCAAAAAACTCCCTTGAACAGGGTTAATACCTTCTGACTATATCTCCACTGGATAGAACATTTAAACATGCTTCTTCTGGACTTCTTGTAGTGGGTTTCCAAATAATTGCGCATTAATAACGTTCTCATACTCATGCCTGCGCTCAATCCCTGCAATCTCTCCACACATCCATTTCATTAGAGCACCTTTATTACATTCTTTCTAAGAGTCAGGGCTGAGGGAACGTCAGATATTACATTATGGTAATGAGGGCTGATTCAGCAGGGCCGTTTGACTATCGGAAGCTTGCTCATTTATAACAATAGATCTGGAAATCTGACTAAGTTGAATCTGCCAGCATATACATATAGACGCTGCACATATAAATTGCCAAGGTGGTTCTGGCAGTCGTCTTTAGCAGTTCCTGCAGGTTTGTAATTGAAAACGTCACGCTTAGGGATTTCTGGATTTTTCAACTTTAGCGCATCATCAGACAAAATTGCACTGAACTGTACTGAAAGGAAATGAATACCACACTTTTCCCCATTGTTTATTCAATACCTATTAGGAGTAGAAAATGAAACAGTTCAAGCATATTTTGAAGGTAAACAGCTACACAGAATATTGATGGCTGTAACTCGATGTTTATATTGTATGAAGTAAACAGCAAGAAGTGGGAAATCGACGACACTTTGTGAAGTGAGGATTTTAGTTTTTTTTAAATCAAAATGAGTAGAAACCCATTTGTTTACCAATATAAACTCTATGACATCTTCCGTTCCATTTAATTGATTAATTGGACTATTAAACTGAAAACTGTGGAGCATAAGAACATGAACGAGAGAGGGCCAACCCCAACCCCAATCCCAACCTCAACCCCTTCAGTGCCAGTCAGTGTCCTAGTAGCTGGTTCATTTTAAAGTCCGGTGTTTAAGGATGCCAGTGTTTCAGCATCAACGACATGGCTTGGTAACCCATTCCACACCATCACCACTCTCTGTGGTCTTTGATCCTCTGTCCTAAGTCTGTCTCTTTCCACCTGTGTCCTTTGCTCCTGGCTTCTGCCTAAGGCCAGCTCCCTTTAAGATTTAAAATCAAATGCCCCCCCCCCCTCCCCCAAACAGGCTAAATAAAGTCAGTTCTTTCAATCTCCTCACGCCTAATTTATCTGAAAATCAACTGACGAACTGCTATCTGAATGTATTGACACTATGTCACGGTTTTTAAAGGGGACGGCAGGTCCTGACGCCCTGTCAGTCGGCGTTGCTGTGCTGAGTGAATGGCTGCCCGAGCCGCGCCGTTCCTACCTCGTACTCCTGGGACAGCTTCAGGTTGTCGTTCGCCTTCAAGCACTCTGTGTGTTCCGCCAGGTCGGCGATGGGGATCGGAGGATGATTGAGCATGCCTGCCGCAGGAAGGACAGAACAAGAGAAAGAAAAGAGAGATACCATCAGGAGGATGGTCCTCAGGTCACAAAAACACAGGGAACACAGACAGACAAAGACAGCCTGAAACGGAAGGTCTGTGTGTATATATGTATGTGTATATATATATATATATATATATATATATATATATATATATATATATATATATATATAAGCATATACATACAGTGAGGTTTATGAGTGATGTTAGGATGTTAGGAATAGCTCAGGGCTCGAAATGACCATTAGAAACATTGCAGTAATGCTACAATCATGGTTTTGTCTGCAGAGGTGATCCCTTATAGAACCAATATAAAGTACTGTCTATTTATCACACTGATGAGAACACAGACGGAAAAGTTTGTCTACTTGACTTAGTTTTAAGTTGCAATTTTTTATTTTTGATTCAGCGAGGTGCACACGAGGCAAAATATATTAAATATATTAAAAAAAAAAAAAAAAAATAATAAAAAAATCTACTGAACTTAGGAGGACCTTGCCCAAAGTGAAAGAAATAAAAGAACACAAGTAGGGCTTTTTAGAATTCGATGCAGGGTAATTTCAAGTATAAGCTAACATACAATACGTGACCATTAGCCTTGGGAGGAATCTATAGAACTGAAAATGAGGATTGCAATGCCTTCTCTAACAGCACTTGCTTTAATGCTGGTGCCTTAACGGATTAAAAATGCTTGCAAAAAAACCTCCCAGCATCAGCACTAAAAAGAACATAATACTCTTTATTATTAGAAGTTATTATTTTTGTCAAAGCCCTCTTTCTATCTAGCTTTTAACTGCATCTATCAACTTTTACAGAGCAAGTCAAACATTTTATTCATCTAACCCCCTAAATGTTATCTACTCAAGTCTGAAAATGAACGCCATTCTTTTTACACTAAAACTTTTATATTAACAGTTGGGTGCGCTCTTAATTCCTGCAGAGAGTAACACAGTACAGAATGCCATTGTTAAAAAACAAAGAAACTTGATTAACCGTGTCCTTGTGTATTAGTTTAAATTTGGACCTTTAAGACTCTAGCAGGATCGGTAATCTCATCTATTAAAATCATCAATCCCTTTTTAAATATGAACAGTCTTTACCAACCCCTGCAAACATCACTAGCTAATTTCGAGCCCTGCTGGTGATCCGAAGGCAGTGCAATGGCGTGATTTAAGTGGTTCATTTCAGACAGACGACTTGAGCACACATATGGCAAAGCAAGCATGACATCATCAGTTCCTCCCCCCGCCCCACTTTCGTTATTTTCTTTTTTGAAAAGGTTGAGCACCCACAATGCACTTTACCAAATCTGCTTGACTATATGTGGAACACAATCAGAGAGGCTGGTGGGATTTCTTCAGAACCTCCAATAGACAGAAGCGATCCCTTTCTGAGTAAACCAGACCGCAGTTAGCCGGAACTTGATTGTCGAAAGGTTTAAGCGCTTGAGAACTGACCTGAAAGCGAAAATCGGCCAACTTTCCAAACGCTGTGTCTCCTATGAAGGTTGCTTTATTCTGCGACTCCCAACAATACTTCCTCAGGCTGTTGCAGAACAACTGACAAGGAGGAAAGCACCTTTCCCATCAAGGGTTTGAGAGATGCAGAGACTACAGCTTTTACTTAATCAAATTCAGAAGCACGTTTAGGTATTACCCCCCCCACCCCCGCCGACTGTAAGACTCCAGCCCCACTTCGAACTGAAACCAAAGAAATGCAATAACAGTGGGGTACTTTAGATACGCGAGACAGGTGAATCCTGTGGACTATACTAGGGTTCTATATGAATGCTGAGTTTGGCGTTGGTATGCCTTTTCTCCTTCTTGAAAAAAAACAAGGAGAACCATTGCCTCTTTGCTGTACTGTACATCATGCTGCAATGTTTCTGTGATATTTTCAGTCAATTAGGCTTTGCTGCTCCTTTTATTTAAACAACAGGGAACCCCACTGATGCTAAAATGACACAATCAAAAGATTGTCACAGCTTACAATTGTGCATAATAAACACAAACTTGTGACAAAGCCACTTGAATACAAGACATCTACAGCAACCAGCAGATTCAGTCAAATTAAAAATGAGTGAATGGAAGGTCACTGCGTGGTAACATCTACGTCAAACTATTCTACGTTATTATTCTATTTCTCAGAGATATATACAATTAATTGATTATTCTCTGGATGCGCTAAAACAACATTTTTTGTTGGTCTTGTGACCACTGCCAGCCCTCTAATTAAGCTGAAAAGTCACTGGAGCTGACCAATCCGCAAACACCAGGCCTGGGCATCTTACTATGATGTTCAAAACTGATCTCAGGTGTTGAGTTTAACTGCAAAAACAAAGGCAGTTTATATTCTGAAAATACCAACTATAAACTGGAAGAATACACAGACAACATTACAAGGGCATTGCATTTCCAACATTCTTGAATCCCACCATTGCATTAATACAGTTCCACTTGATTTCACAGTACTGTCTGATATTGTGCTGTCACTTTACAGGTATATTTAACAGTTATTCTTCTTGTGTGGTTGCTGCAGGTATACAAATATACTTTATACAGTATATGCAAGATACGTGCAAAACATTTTGAAACCTTTCCTTTAAAGGAAACTTTTGAATTGTTTTTGAAAACTCTGACATGACCTTATACTGCAACTCAATGTCATTCAAGCAACTTTTAAGATTAATATTTTAAGTACTTTTGGCAGAGAACACATCTTATTTGGTACTCAATTATGCCTTTCACTCAGATTATTTTACTTCACTGAATTAACGAACTAAAAACTATACTTTCTTTAAACCAATCGCTTAACCTTTCATAATGTAACCCTCTCACTCCACTTCACAAATGCTTAATACCCTCCATATGTTTTAACTGCAATTCCTTGCACATTTCCAACATATACTGTACATAGTCATTTGAAACCGACTCTCACGACAGCACAATAATGACAAGCATGGAAAATGAAGGGGAACACTCAACCCGATAATTGAAGTGAATACATTTTTAAGAAACCATGATGTCATCTATAGACTAATTAGCTGGGCAGTTAGATTAATGAGCGAAGGGAAAACCAGTTCATTTAGTAGCAACACATCGTTAGCGAAGCCACAAGTGATTAGCAACCCAAGGGTGGTCATTGAACTGCAATAGTAGAAAGCAAACAGCAGTAACTAGTTCTCATCTGAAGGAAACCTCATTGATCAGAATGGATTTGAACAATAGATCTTTACTGTACCTGCACTGGGGTCAATAGCAAGGGGATTTAAGGCAGTATTGTAGGTAATACTGGTTATATTTTTGGCACCGATATATTACATATTGGACACGGTGCAGCAAAGGGTTAATCCATCAATACCACCTTAAAAAGCAGTTGTCAGAGCTGTCGTAGCTAGTGCATTCTGCTTCTTGCTTAGATTCACGTTGTGTATGCTTTTCTGTTTAGTCATCACATCTTGGTGATTTTTATAAGTTTAAAGCAATACATTCGGTAAGATAACTGTGATACTATGGTAAACGTTGATCCAATGGCTTGATTTTCATTGCTTAGTATTATGGGCTCCCATCTGTCTGTATCTGTGTATCAATCTCTCCTGTAAGAAGCCCCAGCTTGGTTGTTGCTCATTCTCGGCATGCAATCTAAGTTTGCTTATTAATGTTGGTGTATTTCTGAGTAAAAGCCTTTCAGAGACGATTCTCTGTGTTGTGTTTAACAGACTAACACTCTGAAAATCTCCACTTAAGGTTTTTTTTTTTTTAAATTACAGATCTGTTTACCACGGAGGAGATTTACAGTAATCTGAAGTTTGGTGTCTTCAGCTCATCCTAATTAAGTTACTGAGAAATTAATTAAAAAAAGATTTCTTGGTCTCCCGGCTCTCACTTTTCTGTAATCTCTGAAGTCCAGCAGTAGATTGGTCTATATTGAAGTTTGAGCCAATTATTTTTCACTGTATGCTGTGCAATAAAAACGTCACAACTATCAGCATTTTCATTCGGTCTTAAATAATATTGTTTTGCCAAAATGTAAAGTTTCATTTTAATTACACATGTGGTTAAACAGTAACTCATGTGTATAATTAACAGTATATCTAACATCACTTGAAGTGCAGAGCTGGCAAATCTCCAGAGAGCACTTGAAAGATTACCTCTATCTACTTGCATGTCGACAACGTGCAATGCTTTCACATGGTGTGATGTCTTTCTGCAGTGCACTGTACTGGATTTCTCTAGTGCAAAATGGACAAAACTAAATGATGCATGGTTGCAAAACCAGGGGTTATGTTTCTACTTCTGAAAGCCATACAAAACTTTCTGTATACTTTTATAATAAATAAACCTGCAATATTTAACAACCTTCTCTAGGCTCTTTGATCTTTGCAGTCCTCTAGGTTGAGTGGATATTTAAATGTTAGCCCTATAGATAATCTGGAGCCATCATCAAAGCATTAGCATGTTCACATTCTCATAGCACGCACCAAGGGTATTATAGCAGGGAAGGTGCCCATTAATATAGTGCATTAACATGAGCCTGCTTGTGTTTTGACAGTGAGCTCCGAGCAGTCTCCACGAGCTCTGAAGAAATCTTCAGCACATTCAGTTATAACTAACAAAAAAAATATCCACCATACAAAGATAAAAATAAATCGGGGGTGTAGTCCTAAATCTGAAGGTACAGGAACACCACTAAATTTAAGATTTTATGATGCAAGAATTACGAATTCACATTGTATTTGTACACTGGACTTCTAGCAACACATACTGTGTACTAGGCAATGCATTAGTCTAATTTCTGTGTCGTTCTCCAGCTTATCGGAATGCTTTACTTTATGTGTCTGTGTGTCAGTGGCTCTGTTTGTGTGCACAGTCGGAGTCAACGCGCTGTGGCTGTCGTCTTCATCAGCCTTTATAGCCTTCTTAAAAAAGTAGTTTGTAAGAAGTTCCTTTTCACTGCATGAAGAGGACTGCTGACTTAATCAGACAGCAGTGCGGGGGATGGGAGTCATGTGACTGCTGTAGAAAAAAGCGGACCGGTGTTCCGGCACGATCCTTGGAATAAATCACACACAGAAGGTAAATACAAGCAACGAGGCTCAGTATCTGTTTTTAAGAACATAAGGAAACCTATCTCCCCCTGTCTTGCAATCAGATTTAGTCCCCAGTACTGTATGCGAGACCCCAGCAGTTGTAGTTTCATCTCAGTGAGAATGTTTTTGATATGAGAGTGGTGGGGTCTGCAGTGCAAAGACACTTGGGTGTGACACAGTGAAAGTGTGAAACCTGGGAATTATGAGCAGCCAATAGTCTGAAAAAGCACAGCAAACTAGAAAATAATAATACTAATAATAAAACAAAAAGAAAAGAAATGCAAAGTAGAAAGATAAAGTGCAAAAGACACACACAGGAACTAACTTTCAAAGTCAAAACCAGGATCACTGAGAGGGCTGCTCAGACCAGAATCTGTGAAAAACAGCAAAATAAAAAAAAAAAAAAAAAAAAGAAAACCGTTTGTTTGTTGGTTTTTTTTAATGCTGATGAAGAAAAAAAATAAAAAAAATAAATAGAACTTAAAAAAAGGTCAACGTAGCTCTGGAAGAAACCAATGAATTGCTAAAACACTCTTATTGGACGTATTCTTATCTCCAACAAATTCTACTCTTTTTTTTTGTTTGTTTTTTTAATTGGTTTTAGGGGGGTGTGCAGCATTTTCGGATTTGTAACTTTTCCTTTAAGAAGGTTACAATAGATTGCTGAAGGTTAAAGGGGAAGTTATATAGATTTCAGCCATAATATTCTTTTTTTGGTATTTGCACAACCCTAATTCAGTCACGGGCACAGTAGTGGCACACTATATCAATACTGCTGGTTCCAACCAAGCAAAAATGGAAGGATTTCTTGTCATAAAATTTTGCATCATCTTGCATGGTCTAGTGATCTTAAAAGGACTAATAAATCAATGTGGTAAATATTATCTTGACATGCCTGGCTACGTGTTGTTCTAGTCCCTGTGTTTTGGTGAACAAAGAAACTCCAGTTCAACACAATCAAACAGAACCAAAATAAATCCATCATACTTCAGAATAATTATCCTCACCTTACAATTTATTTAAAAAACTGAATAACACTGCAAAAGCAGAATGTAATAAAATGAGGGGGGGGATATGGAATATACATCATTAACTCAATTGGGTAACGGGAAGTATAAATATGTATTATTGACTGTGCTATTAATATTCCCATGATGTATGACCCTCAGAGTGTATTTCCTGATGCATACTTGCCGTTTCTTGCCTTAGGACCTCATGGAAAATGAGGTGCTGTCACATCAATGAATAATACTGCAGTTTTAATTAGAAGAAATAAAGAATGCATTAATGAATTAAGGCTTTTTGCTAACTGGAGGGGTGTCAGAAAAGAAAATGACTTCTTTTTATGCTTTGAGTTGAGAAATTTAAAAGGGGATAGGTGGCATAGTTGGTTAATAAACCAGCCTTTCTCCTCTCAACGTTTTACCGTAGTCTGTTGTGAATCCACATCCCCCAAAAATGACACAATCCATCATAATTTGGTGCAATCTAAAAACGTACACACACACACACACACACACACATATAAACTGTGCAAGTCTGGGACCCCAAATCCACCCCCGAGGATTGAAACTCTCATAAACACTTCAAATTAGCAGAATCAAAAGCCACTCCACTCTATCCATTTTCATAACAGGAACGTTGGCTTAAGTTATGCTGTGTCAACCAAGTCTCCACAAAAAAAAAAAAAAAAAAAAAAAAAAAAAGGCTTTCAAATTTTGCATCAATTTGTTAAACTTCTATGGCAAATTAAAAAACAAACAAACTACGATGTAGTACACTCAAATACGGCTATGCAGCCTTTGTCAGCATCAACTCTAAAGGATTTGAATACAATTCCTATTGATATTAGTAGTCACCATTATACAAGATGGTTACGATGGTATTTCCATCATGACTATTAGAGTTATGCACCAAAAAACCACAGCATGCTACAGGAGTGTGCTGGAGATATATTAAAGGATTATGTTTTCCTTGTCTTGATAAACAGCTTGGGGCTGACATGAACGTATGGTCTGTGCTCAATACTGCGTTTGGGAGTTAGAGACTGAAGCAGTATTCACAGCCCCTCTCAGATGACAGGAGTTGCCTTCGAGCAGAACTATCAGGTTCCAGTACTGCTAAGTCAGCTCATTAAAACATGTCAGACACACAAGGAACGGTGAACATGAGATAGGGCTGCAAATGGACAGGATCACACAAACAGAAGAAAATAAACACTGTACAACAAAAACAGATAATGGGTTCTGTTGTGAAACACACGGGAGGACTTTGTTTCCTCAAAATTCACGATTGAGTGTATCTGGATACTAGATGGTTTATATAAATGCCATACCATCTTTAGTTGAAAGAGCAGGACATTATTTGTTCAGTTTTATTCCGTAACATTTTTCTGAAGAAGGCCCCGACCGCAAAATGTATTGAAATGTCTATGAATCGAATCGATGGTGCTCTCAATTTGAAATCAAAACGCAGGTCAAAAACGTTCCAGATTAATTGTTTAATACGTCGTTTGCTTCAACGAGTCTTGACTCCTGTGTATCACAAGCTTTCTCTACAATATATCAAAATCAGGGGAGGTCAAAGTTGGCCTTATTCCAGTCCTGGTCTTTGTTCCAACCCTATTCTAAATTGCGTGATTGAACCAATTAAAACCCCATCCAGACCCTAAAGTAGTCTGTTAAACCCGGAGTGGAATAGCCCTCCAGGACCGTGATTGGACACCTCTGATCTAAATCTTCCTACTAGGCATCTTAGTAACAGTTCAGCAGGTGATAAATATGTTGGAAGAGGCGCCTGTCAGAGAGAGGGTGGGCAGCTGATCTGCACTGTTACCACAGAGCAGGGATCCAGTTACTGGAGGGTGGAACGAGCGCAGGGCAATGACCACTGCAGCCAGGGCACGTGACAGTGTACTGTGGACGATTTCACTTTGACAGATTTGCAAACCTGCGTGTGTGTACCTGCACGTCATACACTGAGGTCTATTCTATTGTTCTAAGTGGTGGTACGACACAAACGTTGTTCTATATAGAAATCATATGTTTCGCAGTCAGGAATCGTCCCACATGTTTGTTTTCTTGACTAATGTTTCAGCCATTCTAATAACAGCGGTATTAACATTTTAAAAGAGAACAGAAATGGTGATAGAAAGGGTGATAGATATAGTGGGATACACAGAGGGTAAAAAACACACAGACTACAGAAACAGAAGCAGGCAGAGTGTGAAACAGTGGGAGGGAGGGAGAGCGGTCGATGGTGGGGAATGGGGGGGGGGTCATGCAGCAGGAAGGGGAGTGCAGATCGAGGCAGTGAATAACCCTGTGCTGAAAATGCTCCTCGGGGGCTTAACCTGATCTCTGAGCTCAACTGGCCTGCCACCAAGTTCAGGGACTCTAATTAAATTCCAGTAAACTAAAACATAATTCCCCTTTGAATTCCAGTAAACGAACCAATCACAATGGAAGCCATTAGTGGAAATACACAGAGTCTCTGTGTTGCTACAGCAATGTAAATTCAAACTAATTGACGACGGCTAGGGGTTTGACAACCCAGCGCTATCTGGAATATACAAAGCATGTTGTGCATGGAAACCAACATATAGTGCAAATGAGTGTGTAAAACATTTGAGAGGGGATCTGTTTGAATGATTTAAAACAGCAATCCGCAACAATTTAGAGCAACTGAATAGACCCCACAGTCTCCAAACAAAAATAAAAAAACCCTCCCTCAAACTGAAAAGAAGTCTTGTGGTGTGGTTCTGATCCCACGAGACAGGCGGCACACAGGAATGAATGAGGAAATAAAAAAAGCTGAAATGCTTTGAAAAGCTGAAAACAAAAACCAAAAACCTAAATAAAACAAATAAATACAAAAATAAAAAATCTGCAAACCAAGAACAAAAAAAAGACATCTGAAAAAAATGTCCAACAGTTCAGGCATATCTGAGTGATTGATTTACTGCACAAGAGGTTTAGAAGCTGGTAAAACTGTACTGCAGTCATGTGTTACATAGTGTGTGAGATATATATAGATATAACATGAGAGAGATGGAGAGAAGAGAGATTGAGAGATTGAGATGAGAGAGAGAGAGAGAGAGAGAGAGAGAGTAGAGAGAGAGAGAAGATATATATATATATATATTGAGAGAGAGAGAGAGAGAGAGAGAGAGAGAGAGAGAGAGAGAGAGAGAGAGAGAGAGAGATGAAGGCAGGAACTATCGGAACTATTTTCTTTAGTATTCATGATCAGGTGTCTAGATTTCATTATGACACAATAAATGTCACTTAAGGCACAGTGCTACCCCTTCGTTTCCTGGCGCTCTCCCGGATTCACTGCAGCAGTACAGGTGAGCGCTTGGGGGATAGGGCTAGGGTTACCTGGGGTCTGGAAGTTGATGCGTCTCATCTCCACAGGGTCGGTGGGGTGATGGGGAGTGATTTCAGCGTTGTTCAGGAGGCATTTTGTACGGGGCTCAGACTCCTTACGCTTGCTGAGTTTTAAAAATAAAAATAAATAAATAAATAAAAAAACTCAGCGATCTAACTTCACACTGTTCTACTTGCTGCGGCAAGATCGGGTCAACTACAGTGGTCATGTCTGATAATGACGGATTCATTACGACAAATAAATGGTGAAAAAATGCGGCTGAGGAAAGAGGAAAAGCGAGGGTTTGAGACCAAACATTTTCCTCTCTTTTTGAAAAAACTTATAAAACAGTTCTGAGGCAGAGCAGCAGTGCTTGGAGAATACAAAGAGACGGTGAATACCAGACTGCTTATTCTTTCTTTACCCGTGGGTAACTCCACTGGGTTCCAGAACTAGACTTATTTCTCATCTGAATGGTATATATTTTTTTAATGCACTGCTATTGATGCACTGACTTCTATTTTAACTAAAGCAAAGCCTAATCTGTACAGAACGAGAACAGATACTAGCATTGTGTGCAATCTTCTAGAATTAATCGCAGGAGACGATTTCATACGAGCAATTCCACAGGGAGGTTTAACTGCAGTTTAGCAGCAGTACAATGTAACTCATTATTAAACCAGCCCAGCCCTATGCAATCCAATCAAGTTCCTTGCAGCTAAGCACGCCTTCCTTACCTGTCAGGTTTGCTGTTCCCAAGGAAAGCGTTTGGAGAAAAGAGGGAAGAAAAAAAACAACAAAATCAATACGGATCATTTGAATTCCTGACACAGCCATTTGGTGCTTAATAAAGCTTATCAGCATTAGAAGCAGCTAGTTAAACCCACCGAGATGCTAATGGTACAGCAGAGGGACTCGGGGCAGGGTTAAAGCCAAGGTCAAGGGCAGGTGAGGGTAATGCAACGATTCATACGTGCGCTAAAACAAGGGTCAGTGTGCATAAAACAGAGCCAAGGCTTCCCAATAAAAAAAAAAACCCACAACATTCTGCCTTTTCTGTATCCCTGTAGCATCATTATCATCTGTGGGTTAACAAATGTGGCTAAAAATGTTATATGTGGCTAGTTTCACAGAGCCTAATTAGGACTTATTAGTGATATTGCAGGGATGGAAATAAGACTCCCATTGATACAGTTTGATACAATCCTGGTTTCGCTATGAGCTTAATAAGAACACTTGAGCTTGTTACCTATAAACTAGGACTACTCAAGCTTGTAGCAAAGCCTATGTAACAGGAGTCTTATTTCCATTCTTGTGTTAGGTCTAAATCAGGGTCTGTGAAACCTT
Organism: Polyodon spathula; assembly: GCF_017654505.1. NCBI lineage: Eukaryota > Metazoa > Chordata > Actinopteri > Acipenseriformes > Polyodontidae > Polyodon > Polyodon spathula. The sequence goes on from NC_054559.1 coordinate 19,319,642, forward strand.
CTAATGTAAAAGTGTGACAAAAGTATGGATTCCTTATTACTATTTATTAAATCTACATGGCGATTAACAACTATGGAAGTTAGAATGAATGAATGAAATAAGGTATTTGGCTGGATAACTAATATTCTCTAATGTGTATCTGTGTGTATCATATGGATCTGTTACCCTAACCCTTATATTTTTGGGGACATTGAGCCCTGAATGGTCTTACTTCTTGTACAGCAGGATGGCGATGACGATGCAGATGATGAAGACGACGGCCAGCACCGGTCCCACCACCCAGATGAGGCCGTCCCCCCCGTCCACGGGCCGAGGGTCCAAGTCTGGAGCCACCACCGGGTCTGTGTATGGGCTTGCAGCAAACATTCTCTGAAAACAAACACGAAAAAAAAGAACATTTCGCTAACCTCTCCAGAGAGGGAGAACAGGTAGCAAGCCTGTTCTAAAAAAAAAAAACAGCTTCCTGTTCCCGCCGCTTCCTGCTTCCCGCCAGGCCTACTCACCACTTCCGGGTTGTCCAGCATGGCCAGGATAAAGAAGACGTATTCCTGGCCAGGCTCCAGGGCGCGGTTTTCATAGCCGTTGTGCTCCATCTGGTCCCCGAGGGTGAAGTGCGAGGGCAGGGTCCGGAAGCGGGCAGCGATGAAAGGCTTTGTGTCCAGTTGCCGTGAGTAACGCATGCTCCGTCTCTGTCGTTCCCGTCGAGTGATATCCTTCAGCACCTGGAGAGACAGCAGACTGGTTCAACGCAAACACATACAGCGATGCCTCAGAACACCCCGCTGCCTCTGTAGTTTTGATTTGTTGCACATATGGAAATCAAACCCCTGTAACTGAAAAATCCTGAAAAACTGTCAAAACAAAATTAGCGATTGTCTAATTTAATTGACGACTTTAAAAATTAATTTAAAATAGCAAGAGAGAAGGAAACAAACTGTAAAAAGCATGATACCTATTAGAAGTTGTTAAGGACGCCTAATTAAAACACAAAGCGGTCTAACATTTTCATACGAGTGCCTATTGTTTCTATATCACCGATTACTGAGTGAAAATTGAAATTCTCACCCCCAGAGGTGTTCAAAGCATTCATGGAGTGAAATCCACACCCAGTTAACCAGATTTAGCACGGGTATGATTGCTGGCACCTGATCAAGTAACAGGTGCACTAGTTTCTTAGCTGTAAAGGAAAACAGTCCCACCTCATCCAGGTCCATCTCATCTGGGCTTTTCCACTGCTTCACAAACGCCCCGCGCACCCTCTTCAGAGGAACCACTACGATATAGTAGTACCTGAAAGAGCCAGAGACACTTTCTTAATAAGTCTGCCACCAACGTGTGGTAGCTCATGATCGCCACCACAAAGCAGCATTTACCACTTGAGGGATAATCAAGTATAAATCAGTTTATAAAGAAGAACCGGGACCGTTGTTTTTTTTAATGTGTTAATGGTGTTATACCATTACACGCTTGTATGAATTTTCTTTTGGAGACATCTACAAAAAAGTGTCTAATCAGCCTCTGAATTCCTTGAAAACATGCACGCACATGTGGTAATAACGCTGTGACCCAAAGTTTTGCAACACCTAACAGAATTAACAAGTCAAATGAAACCTGCTGAATAATGTGATGTTAACAAATTGAACTGCAGACTGCTTTGTATTTTTCCATATACTGGACAGAAAACTGACGAATACGGAAAAATGTGACATTTAAAAATCTAACATGAACTGTTATTGTAGTAATTGTTGTGCTACTAGCATAGCTTCCGATAGACTTTTGTAGTTTCTTTGATTACATGATGTTAAATTAAATTTTGTTCATTTATATTTTTTCAGCCTCAATCCTAAAATTCTACAGGGTGATGCAAAACATTTGGTCATAGCTGTACATTCCTCTAACTTTGTAATATACCACACTGTTGACTGGCGTGCTTCTTACTTGACCGGCACTGCCATTTCCAAGGAGGGCAGCAGGATGGTCAGAGTGCCGTCGGCGTCTGGTTTGTGGTTCAGGCTCGGCTTGGTGACCAGTACGGCTGGGGCAGTCCTGGTTAACACCTTGTGCCTCAGGCCGCCCATGTTGTCCTCTCCACTGGTCATCTTGAAGTTGTACGTGGTGTTGGGACGCAGGTTTGTGATCAGCGCTTTGGTGGCGCGGGCATCCACATCAACGCTCTGACCGTTATACTCGATCTAAAATAAAACAAACAAAAAAAAACAAAAAACTCCAGCTTTCAGTCTAACCTTATCTGCATTGAGACAGCGTTATTGAACACTGATTTCTCTGAACACGGCATATTAACATATAGAAATGAAATAGATTATAAATCAGTCAGTTGCTTGTTAACCTTGCAGCGATAGGGGTGCCTGTTTTCAGGGAACTCCCAGGTCAGCAAAATTGACGTCTTCATCACCAACTTCACCTTGAAATTCTTTGGAACATCTGCATTGAAAAAAAAAAAAAAACATTGGTGCTACAGGAGTCCGGATAGAGCAAGGAAAGATAATAATAATAATAATAATAATAATTATTATTATTATTATTAAGCCTCTCTGTTTCCCTGGCTCCTTCGCTGGTATGGTATGCCCGTTCCTCTCTCAAAAACAACCTGGTGCTCGTTGATTAACTGTGAAGGGGTTACGCTACTCAAAAAAAAGATTAGCAACAGAATTAAAGGCAGGTGGCAAAACTCGTGAACACAGAACCCACAGAGGACAGTTTGAAAACTGTAGCATCCCATGTGGAAGTAGGGAACCCCAATTGAGGAATTTGAGGAATTTATTAAGATATCTTTTTTTTTTTTTTTTTTCAGGAAGTCTAATTCTTCAAACGTTTTAATTCCCCTTTTTATTTCTAATTTAGTTTGAAATCCGGACTGGCGCTTCCAGATAGGACACTGCAGTTGACACAGGACAAAACTGGGCATGCTCGCAGCCGCTCCGAGTGCCTGTTGGGACATGCGTCACATCGCTGGCCGTGGTGTCATGTCACACTCAGAAACCCTACCTTAACGACTGGGGTTGAATAGTAAGTGCGTGTGCTGGGGATTTCAAGGTGCCTGACATCAACACACTTACCTTTAAGATATGTCCACATTCAACAGACCTCAGGGTTTTAACTCGTTACTAGGTTTTACCTTGGGTTAGTGGTGTGTCTCCCCAGTCTTCCCCAAAAAGAACCCTACCTTTCTCCAGAAGCATGGTCCGGTACTGGACCGGAGGGCTGTAGGGCCCTGCACCTACACTGGTATGCGCTTGGATTTTGATGTCATAAGTGGAGTCTGGGTTGAGGCCGTTTAGAGTCAGGCTCATTTCAGAGGCTGGGAGAGTCATTTCCGTCAGGGCACCGGGAGCCCCCGACTCTTTATAAGCCACGGTGTACTGGGTTATCACCCCGTTTCTCTCAGCCAAAACAGGGGGGAGCCAGCTGAACTGGACGGAGCAGCACGTGATATTGGAGACCTCGATAATCTGGGGGTACCCCTTAGGGACTTCCTCAGGCACGCTCAGTTCCTGCGTGGCTTCCTCCCCGAAGCCTGACCGGCTCTTGGCTGACACTTTAAAGACGTATGTTGCCCCTTTGTGCACGTTGCTGACAGTGTACTGCAGCTCCTGGGCTGTGAACTCCAACGTGGCCAGTGGAGAGACGTCCTGGCGTCCGAATTGTAGCCGGTAGCCCAGGACCTGCACAGGCGTCTCCGTGGAGGGCTGCCACTGAACCACAGCCATGTTTTCTGAGGTCTGCTTGACCGATACAGCTGGTTTGCCAGGAACTGAAAAGAATGAAAACAGAAACTATATCAGGTTGTTCTATTCAGGCAAAGGGCGATAACTTTATTCCATGCAGAACATATCAGACTATATCATATGGAAGAAACTGAAATATTCTCTGGAAACTCAAGGATGCTAAAACAGCACCCTTGTGTCTACACCATCTCAATTCCATTCCTTCAGCTGATTAGCCCACAACGTGAAAACATTAGCCTTTCCCAAATAAATGTCTTCCAGTAGTCTTAAACATGTCTATGAATACTATAGCTGTGGCCAAAGGTTTTGCATTACCTAGCATTCTAGGACTGAGACATAATTAAAAAAAAAAATAAAAGAAAAAATAATATACATACACAACTTAGAGCTGTAATCAAAGCAATAACGGTAGTAGAGTATTTCATGACGAAATGTCACATTTTTCAATTTTTGTCAGCTTTTCGTTATGAAGCAAAATGAGTTCATTATATAGGGTGATGCAAAACCTTTGGCCATAGCTGTGCAAGTACCCACATCACTCTTGTTTACCCAGCAGAACTGAATTCAGTGTCATTCTGGATATGGAGTTTTAATCGTTCTGGGTTACAGCTGAACAGAGCTCGCTCACTGCACATTAATGAGCTCCACACAGCTCCACACTGCTAGTGATCACCGCAGAGCTGACCAGTGCAGCAGACTTGCACTACCCATGCAGAAAAAACGAAAAACGGGAAAACATTTCAAGCCTTTTGCAGCTGACTTAGGTTCTTTTTTTTCTGTGCCCATGACTGCTTAGGTAAACAGACACTGCAAATAGAGGGCAGCTTTGTGCGCAATGCTGTTAACTGACCACTGAGGGTTACTAAAGATTCAAGTTCAAAAATGTTACTTCAAATTCTTCTCCTATATTTCAATTACATGGAATATTTTCTTTACGTGCAGTTTTATATACAGATGGTTCAGGTTATCTTTTAAATTGCCTTTTTACAAAGCTTCAGTTGAGAGAAATGAGCCCATATTAAATTTACCAGTAGGAGTCACAATACAGCATGCAGCATAGGCTGACATATAGAGACACAGCAGAAAGATCAACAGTTACATAGACAGACAGACAGACTTGAACCTGGCACATTCCCACATGAAAACAATTTGGGCAGAATGTCTCATTTTCCAATTAGATTTGACACTAAACAGAAAACAGGCTGCAATATAATATTGAAGGGAGTGCCTGCAGATCCAGCATTAGAAATAAAGGAGCATTTGAAGGCACACAATCATCAGCCTCACAGAGAGAGATGGACCTCGGCAAGCCGTTTCAAGGGTATTTTTTTTTTTTAAAGCTATTTCCAGTCGGGGAGAAATTGAGTTTCAAGTAATGATAGTTTTGCCTCAAAATAGAAACCTTTGATTAATGTCACTGAACTTCTCTGCTAATGGAGTACAGACACACACACACTCAACCTTCTTCCAATTTCCAGCACCCCTGCAATTCTAAACAGCAATCACACACAAACACGATTATGCAAACATAAAATCAGATTCAACGTTAAGCTTAATACTGATGCATGAAAGCTTATGAGGTTTTATGTCAAACATTTTGGAAATAGGTTATAAAAAAAAAGCTCTGGCATTTCGAAACTTGAAATAAACCATGCACAAAGTTAATTAACACTCCATACAAATACAAACATAATTCAGAATAAAAACTGAAGTGGCCATAAAATGTTTCTCAGTATTTTGGATTGAGGCAAACTCCATCTTATATATATAAAACAATTAAAAAAAAAAACAAACAGAAATGTGATTGTTTGATCGTGGGAGAAATGAAGTTGCCCGCTGTGTCTGGCCCTGTCTCGCTGGAGAGCTCCAAACGATTTTCCAGAGCTGTGTAATTTACAAGCTGGCCAATCAATAGGACCACCCCCACCCCTCTTCCCTCCTCTCAGGTGATGGATTAGCAGCCCTTTCCATGACCCTGCTGTTTGACAAGTATACAGGGTTCCTGGCCAAGAAAAGGGGTTTCTTTTAGGATGATTTACTGCCTTTTGATATGCCCATTTGTTTAAGGTATTTTAAGATATTTTACCAGGGATATGACGACTGCATATTTCACTTTCAACACAGCCATGGATGCATGAGTTATATACAGCACCACTTCACTAATATACCGTCTGGGTTCTGTATTTATGTTGTGCACGTTATATAAAGCTGATGCGGTACCTGGATACTATTGCTTTGTCCAAGTGCTAAAAGGTTATCACTGTGGTAGCCTTCTCCCAATGGCCCATTCCATTATACAGAAATCTCTCCATTTCTGTATTGCAAGTGATGATGGTTTTGTAAGGCCAATAGCTTTAAAGTGATATTTATTTATTTTTATAGCCAATCTGAATGTAATTGGATGATGTGTCACAGCAATATTACACTGTGCAGAGTATGAGTTGGTCTATAAGTGAATTGGTGCAATTAACAGGTTTACAGTTGTATATCTCCATTAAGTAACATACTGGACACACCCATAGGCTTGCAACAGTTCATTTCGTTCCTGGATTAATAATAAAGGAACACAATTGTCCTGAATAGGTCAGCCAATCCCTAAGAACCACATGCATCTTGTTAATCCGGGATCATCCCATTCCCCTCCCGTGTTGGAATTCCAATGATCAAGTCAAGCTGAGTTCAACCCATGTCCCATCCCTCTGATTTTGGGATAACGACCATCTAAAAGGATTGTTTGAAATAAATAAAAAAACTGCTTAAAAAAAAGGTTTACAAGGAAACGTACCTATAGTTCTTTAGTTCTAGTTCTGTTGCCTTTTATATATATTATATATATATATATATATATATATATATATATATATATATATATATATATATATATATATATATATAGACTTCGACACAGGAAGCTGTGTCAGCTCTCTGCAAGTGATAAGGTGTAATACAGGGCTATCTCAAGTGATACAGATCAGCCCGGAGATGAGAGAGAGAGAGAGAGAGAGAGAGAGAGAGAGAGAGAGAGAACATAGGGTGCCTTAATTGCCAGCGCTTCTTCAGACAGCATTCGTCTCAATCCCTGACTGAAGGCACGGAGGCACGTTTCCATCAGGGAGAGAATTAATGTCTCTTGTTGACACAGCGCCACTGACTGAACAAGGATTGGGTTGTATTGTCATTCCCCCCTCTCCCCCTCTCTCTGGTTTCATCACTTTACTGTTTTGTGTTACAAAAAAAGAACAAAGTATTTTTGCATTGTGCTTACTTTGCGGTAGTTTCTCTACGATGGAAAATTTGCCACAGCGATGACCAACAATGAAATGTTTGCTATGGAAGTTGTTGTATCACCTTCAATTGAACTGCAGAAGGGAATATTTGCAGAAATTAACGTGTCTATGGCTATATTCTTATTTTTTACATATGTATGAATTTCTGTGTAGGTCCACTCATTTTAAGGTCAAGTATGTTCTTTAGCACAGTGAGGTCAATATTAAAAGGCGATATTGTTTAAAGATGCCCTCACATTGAAAAAATGCATGTAGGAAAATTACACAAGCAGGCCTCATAAGATTCCATACACATGGAAAAATTTCATTTATTATTATTGAAGGCAAGCTAATTTCTGCAAATGGCAGCTCTATTAAGTGGCTGTCACTTGTAAAATGACCTACAATGAAATATAAACCCACTTGTTACAAAATTGTTCCAAAATTCAATACAAAGCTAAACCCCAGTGACCCTCCCCTAAAATCTGCACCCCCCCCCCCTGCACTGTGGTTTGTGATGTGGATTAGCTGCCAACCCCAAGAGACACCCCCGCCCCCAAAACGAATCTGTCTTGGATTCAAACTCTGTCTTCCAAAGGCCTACCCCCCCCATCTCTAAAGAACTGAAGAACAAGCTTTCTGCACACAGAACCGTGGAGCCAGCAGGTCTAAAAACCCTAAGTAGCCCAATTAAATTGAGAGGTGCCCCGGGTGCAGGGGGCTAATCCTGCCCTTGGACAAAAGGCTACAAGAAGCTCGCTCCTGAACCCTATTAAACCCTATCAGTCATTCTCATTGTAACCCGTGTCTCTCCGCCAAGATGCAAATGGCAGGGTTCCCAAGGGCCATCCTATAATGAGGATGCTGAGTGTAACAGACGGGGAGATACAGAAATAATAGAGGGCTGTGATGCTGCACTCACTCCAGGCATGGGTTGAGCGAGAGTGGATTTGCGAGTGTGGTTGTGCAGAACAGAAAACCTGCACTTTAACTGTGAGTTGAGCAGTAAATGCCTCACGAAGTGGAAAACACATAGCTTGCGCTGTTCACTGCCACTGATGCATTTAAAAAAAAAAGTGACTCTGAATGCAGAATGCTTGAAGTTCTCATATTGAGAGATACTTGTCAGTATATATATATATATATATGATTGTCACATATATACACGTCTGTCACATCAGTAACTAGTTTAAAGCAGCATTTACTGTTCAATCCCCATTGTTTACTGACACTGTCAAGCAAAAGCACATAAAGCTCTTTCATGTAGCTCACGTTGTGTCAATTCTGTAGCTGATGTGTGTTTTGCTATTTAATCTAATCCTGTGACGAGGGAAGGAAGGCAGTACGACTGTTTAAAAGAATCAGCAACATGTTCTTTTACTGGGCAGGTTTTACGCACCAGCTTGTTTAAATGCTATGGATAAAAAGCTAAGATCTTTAGCTCCAGCTATCTATTTTGTTGAACTGGAAGTTATTATGTGTCACCGAGAGGTGTACAAAAAGCAACCTCAATGCGTCTGATTCCGTTGCTGAGCCCTGTGTGAAAACAAGCCACCAAATCCAGCTCTCCTTCACCTGAATCCAACAATGTTTAAACAACAGTCTGGATTTTGCGGTCTTTCTATCTCTCTCTGGGTGAAAGTCTGATCAATTGGGCAAGCGAGGGGGGTGGGGGGTAGGGTAAAATTTGGGCTCAGGTGGGATTGCTTAAAAGAAAAAAAAAAATGGGGACCAGTAATGACACTGCCAGCGCTTATAAACGGTTGTCTAAAATCTTGGTTTGCACTCCTTTAAGGCACTCGCCTGATTCCCCAATGCCAGTGGCACTCACCTGCCCCTTTGGTCACCACCAGCTTGGGTTTGCTGCGCGCGCCATCCCCCTTGGTGGTGTAAGCTGCCACGGTGATGGAATAGGTGGTTTCAGGCTTGAGACCGGTGATGACCATCTCCTGAACACCAGGGAGAAACAAACGCGTTCAAAAGATCAGTAAAGTCACCAGCTTCCCTTTTCTGCAGGTACCGGGCCCCAATGAAAAATAAAAATTAACTTGCTTAATGCTTGATCTAAAAACGTCCCAAAGCATGTTTGAAGTGTTGGTATTAATTAAACCTTTCTGAACAATATCTGAAGACTGTTTGGAGTTCTGCCTGTATCAAAACTATCTAAATTGAGGGTGATTTCCAGCCTCTTAACCCAGGGAGACTGGTGGACAGCGGTGCATTTTTCCCCAGCTCTAGCTGGTCATGTTGGACACCGTCTCTGGGTGGTCACGAGACTGAAGTATGAACCAGCCTTAATAGAATGCTCACACAATAAATGTTACTTTTTTACACTCTTTTCCTAGAGTAATGTTTACAATTGTTCAAAGTAGTGCTGAGCTTGGTTGCTCAAAGTATTATATTTAATTACTTGTCTTTCATTAAATGCACCTCAGTAACACAGGTTGTCAATCACACAAGATAGTGATAATCAAGCAAAAAAAAGCACATCAGGTCCAATCCATTTTTTAGCTGGGGGGGCAAAAACTAAATGTTTGTGGAAATGATTACATCATGTAATTAACAGCTGTATTTAGGCATATTAAAACGTCACGGACGTGCCAATTAATACAAATAAACAACAAACCGCTTTGTTTGTTGTGATCATTTCCCCCAAATATTTCCCCCCCAATCAGTTAATAAATTGGACTTTTAAATAATAAAACAGGACAAAGGCTCACAATTAAAAAATAAATAAATATAAAACAAAATCCAAAGCCACAGCGCCTATGAAAAGTGGTAGCCGTGAATAATGCATTGCGTTAACTTTTTCTTTCAAACTTTTTTTCTCTCAAGCTGTTCTTTGTTGAAAGTAGAATGGCAGCAAGTACACTGTTGGTATTTACATATTTGGGCTCACTTATGGTGATCACTTATGGTTTTGCACTTTCAAACACTTTCTCTTCATAATCTGAGTACGAGCAATGGAGCCCACCTCAGGGGGGCTCCGCTTACACCGCACGGGAGAGCGAGTGTGTGTAAGGGGATGCAGAATTCAAGGCTACTGTTCTAACTCTTCACACCCAGCAAACGGTACTTACATATTCTGCTGTATCATCGGTCTCCCACTAAGAGGAGACAAAGAGGGGAGCGAGAAAAGAGAAAGGAGAGAGTGGGATCAGAAGGAGAAGTGGAGGCAGCAGCGCAGGGGCTGGTCGGAGTGCTCAAGGGGTCAGAGGGTAAACCAGATTGAGCCACCAGAAGAAGATTGTTTTTAGGAAATGCACAAGTGGATAATTGTTATTAGGAAAACTGGAGCTTGGTTTCCTCTCTATGTTACAGCATAACTCGTTTTTACAAATAAAAGCGTTACCAACTTTCATTTTGTAAATTGTAGTGAAATAGTAGCTGTGCTAATTATAATGTGATTAATGGCGCCTCAAAGCATCACCTCTTCTGGGAAGGCAAGGCGACATTATAGAGTAAACAGAAGGAGACAGTAGGGAGAGGTGCATTTTACACAGATGTAGGGTGCGTTATAGGCATTACTAACAAGGACCTTGGCAGCGCTGTTTGGAAGGGTGAATGCCAGGTGCCAGTAGAACACAGATCTGCCTTGTCAACAGATTCTAGCAGTCGGGGTATTTACATAAACTTTCACTAATGATAGCCCCTTTAAATTATTCATTAGAATTCTTTAATCGATGATTGGGTAAAAATGGGTAAAAATTTTTTTTTTTTTTGCTGGTTTTGAAATATTAAGTTCCACTGCAAAAACTTTGCACAGGAGCAAAACGCTTAGTAAATATTTCCCAATGTGTTCCCAAAACCACACCCTAAACTATAAGCCCTAAACCTCATCAAACACAAGTGCCTATCCCTACTCTTAAAATCCCTCTGACTGCCACGCCAAAGCCTCTTCTATCCCTTTTGCCCCTATCTCCTTCACCCAAATCAGCCTAAACCCCACCGCCCCAGTTCTTCATCCCTCCCCCTATCCTCACCTGTGCATCGGCCAGCATGACATCCTTGATGAGGGGCAGTCCTCTGGCCTCTCCATTCTCCACCTGTACGTAGTGCACCTGGTAGCCTCGGACCTGCCCGTGTTGGCGATTGGGGGGCAGGGAGCGCCAGACCACCTTGATGGCTGTTGAATTCAATACCTCCACTTCCACCTTCCGCGGGGGGGCTCCAGGCACTACGCAGACATACACACACACACACATAGGAATCACTGTCAATCACGACATCACCAGAGAACACAACTTATCACTGCAGAAAAACCTTTCTGGGCTCTCTCTGATTCTTTGCAGAGCAATCCGAAAATAAGCTTCAATACCAAAAATAAATGGCCTTTTTCACAGATCAATCAATATTGAGAATGTTTGGTGAATGATCTTGCAACTGAAGGTATTATGACAAGATTTTAAATGTTCCTGTTGGAATTTTACACATATACATATACAGCTATGGCCAAAAGTTTTTCCATCACCCTATAGAATTAACTAATTTTGCTTCCTAAAGTCGAACGAAACCTGCTGAGTAATGTTACGCTAACATATTAAATTACATACAGCATTGTAGTTTTCCATATACTTAAAAGATCTAAATTACGTTCATCCAGTTTTTATTTTTTTAATGTGTCAAGCCTAAACTTCTAGGTGATTCAAAACTTTTGGCCATAGCGTGCGTGCGTGCGTGCGTGTGTGCGAGCTAGCTAGCTCTCTCTCTGGTTTTACTCATGAGAACAAAAGGTTGAATAAGATTTAAAGAAAGACAGAGAAACAGGGAGGCCCATCAGTCTCTGTCTTCCCTGTCCATCATTCATGCTCTCCTCCATGGTGAAAGGAACGCATTACAGAAAGCAGGAGTTATGCTGTTATGTATTAGAACACTTTAATTATCTCAGCCTGCACAGGGCTCATGATAAGGCATGTAAAGGATTCCCCAGTGCAGTGGCACCGATGAAATGAGATTGTGTTTGAGGTAATGCGGCCAGGCTATCTGAACCCCTGAGGAGGGAGGCTTACAGGGGCACTAACAGGCCTAAAACACCAGCAGCTCTTTTATAATAAATATATCAATCACTCCAGACAGGGCACTCTTGCCTTTGTAAACAATAAAACACAAGGCAAGCTTCGAAACTATGTCTGCAGTCCCTTAAAGCTCTGCTGCTTCTTTTCAAGATGACCAAAAGAGAAGGGAGTTACAGTTAAATGCGTATAGGGAAATAACGTTGAACAGTATACGAGACAAGAGTTTAAAGAATAAAAACTGTTATAAAATAACAAAACCCGGCCAACATGAAAAGTAAACGTGTGAAATGGTTTTATTTCAGATATAATGCTAACAAAGATGTATTTTAATGGCCTTGCTGAAGGTGAAATATTTAAGATGTATTTCTTCAAACCATTTTAACAAAAAAAGGTGTTTAGTATAAAGTTGAAATATATTAGAGACACATGCATTGTATATCCCCTCCCAAAACACTTACAAAAACTGTAAGTGACAATAAGAGGTAGATTCAGTCAAACATGAACAGGACAGAACATTGCAAAGAGCCTCAGGTATGCTTCTCTGAAGTCGTCTACTCCTATGGGCACCAAGAAGTGCAACTTATAGTGTAAAATACACTGAATGAATGTGCAGAATGTGTACAGCTATGGCCAAACGTTTTGCATTGCTCTACAGAATGAACAAATGTTGCTTCATAAAGTCTGATTAAACCTGCTGAATAATGTTACTTTAAGATATTTCATTAACTACCGCTTTGTAGTTTCCCATATACTTAATGTGACCTCAATCCTAAAATTCTAGGTGATGCGAAACCTTTGGCCACAGCTGTTGTATGCATGGCCTTCTTGCAGATGTATGTAGGCTTAGACCAGGGAAGTAATACAGACACTAAAGCTGTATCTCTTGACTGAATCCACCTCTTATTGTGCACTTTTAATCCACAAAACGGGAGCCGTACCGTCCTCGTCAGTCCGAGTGACCACAGGCTTGCTCTCCGGACCGGGCCCGATTTCTGTGTAGGCCACCGCGCTGATGTGGTACTCTGTCCACTTCTCAAGCCCCTCCAGGAGGATCTGATTGGTCGACGGAGGGATGTCCTTCACTTCTCTGGCCGTGGTATCCTCTCCTTCCAGAGCCTGGTAGCGCACGCTGTACCCCACCAGGATGCCGTTTTGACTCTCGGCTACCGGCGGACGCCAACTTACCAGTATGGTGGTGGAGCTTGAGCTGGAGCACTTTATGTCTTGAGGGGGAGCGGAGGGTTCTGGTTAGGGGGAATTAGGGAGGGAGGAGGAGGAGGAGGAGGTAGGGTGAAAAACAAAAAACAAAAAATATGGGAGAGATCAAAAAAGAAAATGATAAAAAAAAAAAATTAAAAAAACGGAAAGGAATAAATCAAGGAGAGACCCAAAGCTGGATTCTGGTTTAAGACAAACAAATAAAAAAACAAATAATAATAATAATAATAATAATAATAATAATAATAATAATAATAATAATAATAATAATAAAGTATACAAAACAATCATAATACAAAAATAATCAGAACTGAAATAAAAAATGGATTAAAACTTGAAATGGGAAGGAGCTAGAAAACCCAGGAGTTGAATAATTCTAAATATTTTTTTTACAACCTTTTCTGCCAAAGCTGCCAACAATTGTTCTCTCTAAAAGGAAAACAATATGCAAACCTAGCATAAAGCATCCACGATGCAGCCCAGTGGACTAAAAGCTTTGTAATACTTGCCCTTTATTTTTGAAAAATGATCAAATAATTATATGATAGTGACACTAATTTTGGTGCTCATTTTAACATGCATTTTTTAAGTGACATACAGCCCACAGTGCAGTTACTGATGCAGTTAGTTTTCCTAGTAGCTATAAGATTCTTAAGAGGGTGCACAACATACTGTTCAATAACTTCAGGACTGAAGACCTGTATGCAAGTCTAAGAAAGATAAATCAAAATTGCAACCCAATAAACTAATCCAATGCATTGATGTGTAGATCTATTTGTATTTAATCTATCTGTAGGGTCACACCATTGAAATGTCATACTCTGAAGCTTTATAACGTTTTAGTTATTAAGAATGGACGCCTGCTTGTGGCTCAAACCTGCCACTTTTTTTCAACACTGACTTGTGATTCTCATGATCCCCATTGCAATGATTAGATTACTCATTGGTGTTCCTCAATTAAGAGTTATAAAAACCAAAACTCCCCAACCCTAACTCCTGGATTCACCTGACCGCAAAAAGATATATAAAAATCATAAACGTCAAACTGGGGGGTGGTGGTGGGGAGAAAAACTGAACTTAAAACAGGGATTTGGTACTTTAAAATTCATGATCGATAAATCAAACCGAATAAAAAAAGAAAAAAAAAAACGAAATGAAAAAAAAATCAAAACATAAAACGCAAAACAGCTTCTGCAGTTATACGTACCTTCAGTTCTTCAAATACTAACTTTTAAAGACTTTCTTACCAATACTGAGAGAGGTCAAACTCTACAGCCTTCCCTGCATTTTAACCCTTTCCCTCCTGAACCAAAGACTTCAGGTTCCACCCGACAGACCAATCAGAGGCTTTCAATTCACCACTTCCACACTGGCTCCATTTAGAAGCAGGAAAATAAGACCTGCTGGTTTGCAGCTCTTTGGAGACTCAGATTAGTTTTCAATTTGCTGCAGTTTGAATGGGGTGGGTGGGGGTGGGGGGAGAGTTAAAGATGCTTTTGTTGCTTGACTGTAGAACCAGAACCTTAACCTAGGGATTCCACATGGTTGACTTGAATCCTCAAGACATGGGCAAGCCCTGGGTTACATCTATCTCTTAAAGACTTGGGACCTCCTAATAGACATACTGTGATGCTTTTTATTTACTTTTATCGGGTGAGATGGGAGCTTTTCAGATGTAGAGAGTAGTTTTTGGGACCTTTTAACTTATAATACTATCTTCGTGTTCCATTGCTTCCTAATATGAGGTCAGTGTGTCCAGTACAACTGCTGTGTAATAAAATACATTAGAAGTGTGTTCTATAAATGAGATAAAGGTGTCAGTGCAGAAGACCTTCTTAAAATGAGTTGCCAGTTTTTCAGATGCACCCCTGGCTGCCCCTGGGACATTAGGGACCATTGTGTCACTTATTTTAAGGAGTGGGACATTTCCCAGACAGTTACAACAGATATATCTTGGTGCTGACTAAAGTGACTTGTGAGTGTTAAATGAATACAGAATATTTGCTCCCTTTGTATAATAATCTCGTCGCTATGTCGCTATGCAACCTGTTTTTGTATTTTGATAATAAAATAGAAATGACTCCTGTCCTTTAGCAACAGCACGGCTGAAACCGATTTTGTTAACGATTCTTAACAGACGCTTTCTCTGCCCTCTACTTACAAAGGCATAGCAAACAATGTACCCTGAAATGTCTCCTTTTCTCGATCTATGTAGTTTGCCCTTTGAACCAATCAGTCAGCCCTAAGTCCCCATAGAGATCTGCCCCTTGCCCCTCACGCACAACTTGTGGCACCCCTAGATTTTCCCTCCCTGCCTAGCACACCATGACTCATTCAGAGTGGACATTGGGTTTGGCAGTGTCTGGAGGCACAGCTGATATGTAGGGCCATTGCATCTGCATTAGTAAAATGGACAGCTGGCTTCCCTCCATATTGAACATGCAGCCTTAGCCTTGTTAAATTTTTGTGCCACTGTGGATGTAACAGAGGACTAGTTTGAAGCTGAATATGTTCACAGTAATTACCAACCCAGGGGGTTTGGATGTGCTAGATAGATGTAAACAACATTAATATCCAACGCCACGAAGGAATAAAAAAAGCATTCCCACTGAAATATCCGGAATTCAAGATACATTTTTTTTCCAGAACTGTAATAGGCTGGAATTAACCAAGCAAATAAGTCTAATATGATTTATACATGCCCTCAGCTGGTGTAATGACCAACATAAAAACCGCCTCCAGTCGCACTCCACTAAAAGAAAAGATATCTCAAGCCTTTATTTACTTTCATACAAAAATGTTTTCGTTCACAATACAGTCCAGACTGTTTGGCAATGGATAAAATGCACCACTAAGGTTCAAACCCAGAATGGATTAGGAGATCTGATAAGTATTCCACTGTCATTATAAACAGTACATGCCAAGCAATTCCTGAGTGCTTCAGTGAGTTGTACGTTAATAATCAAGGGTTCTGTAGTACAGAGCAGAATTGGACAGGGCGAGAGGGAGCCAAGAGCCTTATATCCGAAATGAAAAAGGAACTGAATGCGCCTTAAGGGTCCAATTCTTGCTGGGTTAAAGTATAAATGTGTCCTCATTTGTTTTCAAATACAAGGTTATTAAGTATAGATAGGGATCAGATTCCATTTCCGTCTGCTATAGGAAATGATCAAGCGATGTCCTGAAACGAATACTCTCATTAGGAGCTAACTGAAGTATTCGTAGAGAGTTATAGAGGACAGATGGGCATCTAGTTTCCAAGGGCAACACATTCCCATTTTAAGGTTTTAAGATGTAAGATTTAAATTAGGTAGGAAAGGCGAGCAAGAGCTTTATTAATCTGCATTAGGCTTTCAGGATATCAGGGATAAAATGGGCTATCAGACATGTATAGATCTAGAATAATTATAGGTCTAGAATAATTAATCTAGAGGATGCCCATATATATATATATATCATATATATATATATATATATATATATATATTAGATCTGCATAAGTTCTTAGATCTGTCAGTGGTGATACATCTATTTGGCCATGCAGTGACTCCAGCTCTGATAGTAATATACTGGCTTTATATATACACACATCCACACACACACATACTGTAATCTACGGTGTGTGAATGTGTGTGTGTGTGTGTGTATATATATATGTATATGAAATATATTGAAGGACTTTATATATAAATATATAAAACCCTTCAACATGTTTAAAATTGAAAGACAAAAAGCACCAGGATATAAAGGCTACCAATCTATAAATGGCATTTTTTCATTTCTGCCCTGAAGGGATAATTATAAGAAGAAAAAGAAAATGGCTCCAATATATTACTCCTGAGTCGATCGTGCGTGTTTAGCAGAAGCAGTGGAGACGGCAGCTGTTATATTGAAAGGTGAAGCAGGGTGGACTGTATGTGTGAAACTGCTTGAGAACAGCCACTACTTACCTCAGGGGGGGCATCCAATAAGACATTTTTTGTTATGACTGTCCAAGCCTTAATGACCTTCCTGACCTCCGTAATAAGAAAAACGAATGGTGTTTTAACCCCTGCAAACACACACAGACTGAGCGAAGGGGGGGAGGCACTGCGAAATCGATGCATTGAGGACAACGAGGACAGATTTCTGGTGCTTTACTGATCTGCACCAGCTGGAATTGGAAATCTCCACTAAGCCAAGCTGTTTAGTTGATTAGCTTGTATTCATGTCCTGAACGTTGCCCAAGAAGAATACACAATGGAGAGAAAGGGGGCCTAATCTCCAAGCATAGTCAGTGCCTCTCTAAGTCTGTGATCTGTAGCTCGGGGATAAAAACCCTCGTGGATACTTACTTTTACCTTTAGTTTAATGGATTTTGTTTCTCATACAGTGTTTTCCAAATAGCGGTGCTGAATGTCACATAAGAACCAACCTACAGTATGATCACAAGCCGTTCCCCGCGAGATGTGGCTGTATGCATTAAAAAAAAAAAAAAACAGCTACCTAGGTGACGTCAAAGCCATTCCATAGATAGTGGAGGAGAGAGTGTGCGAGACAGAAAGAGGGAGAGAGAGAGAGAAGTGGATCCGATCCCATCCCAGTCGCAGAACGTACTATCATTCTGAACCAATGCAAGACGAAAACACAACACAGAAATAAGACACAAAGGTACATACTTTACATACACGCACAGGACAGGTAATGGATGGGCACACGCAAACAAGTCATGCCTATGACAGTAAGTATCCAAGGATGCAGTGAATAGTTACCTAGGGCTCCCATAGCATTGTGCCTCTCAGGAGTAGAGTGATACATGCAGCCGAACCACAAGTTTGCTAAAGCTAGTAACATTCAGGTTTTGGGGTAAAACGTGGCCACTTCCCCCGCTCTTGTGACAGCCAACAAGCTACGCTAGTAGAAACAGGAATGTGTTAGAGAGCTCTGGCTGCCCTGAGTTCATGTGCTGGCTTGTTTATTTACAGAGTAGATCTCAGTTGCCCTTGCGCCCCTACACTCCCTTACTGGAAAAGCCAATACAGATAAAAAATGACAGAACTGCATTGCTTACTACAACATTCTGTGAAGAATTGAATTCCAGACCAAAAATGCTGGACACGATAAAAAAATGTAGTGCTAAAACGTCAAATGGAGCTGCCCAAATGGAAGTTCATCTGCATTTTTCAAATTGTTTTATTTAGTAATAAAACAGTGTTGGATGCTGAAATTGGAATTTGGAATTGACATACTGTCCCCCATTTTAATATCATCCTTCTAGGGAATGGTTGTTTCCTTTTGGGACTGTGGAAACATTATAACTTAGAACGGTGTGACTTGAGACAGAGTAAGGAACAAAACCAAACTGAAATATTGAAAAAAACATCTTTTAAACCCACCTAGAAACCTTTGTCAACATGACAGGACAAAAAAAAAGGTTACAGTTAACAATAACATCAAAAAGCCATTTCCTGGCTTTGTAACCTTTAAAGGGCAGAGTTCAGGAGACGACGTGCTAAATTCTGAAATGAACACTCCAGTACATTACAGACTGGGAATTGAAACTGCACTCTGCTTCCAGCTGGTCATCCCAGTTGTCAGGGCAACAGTATCTATGAAGGCCTTCTTTGTTTACATTTATCCCCCCCCCACTGAAATAACAAGAAAGAAAGTGGGATTGCTGTTAAAGAGGTCACCACTACTGTTACAAAATAAACCACCTCTCCACATAATGCAAGTATTTCAGCAGGAAAAAAAAACACACAAAAGCACTCAAACAAAACTAAACAAAAGCTGATTCGGGCACCCACAGTTAGTGACATCATCTTTCCTATTAAGAATGCACATCAACATTATCATCATTGTAATCCATTAAACTAAAATAAATAAATAATCTAACTTTTCCATAACTGAAACTAAACTCGCTCTAAAAACAAACACAAACACACACACACATTTTGTACACAATGTAAACGTTACTTGACATCATTCAAAAAAGGCATTTTAAAAAATGGAAACATTTCAAGATCGCATGAAAACATCGTCCAACTACCTTTGCACACTCAATCATAAGATGTTCGGTAAATCTAAAAACAAATTCAAATGCTTGACCTTAAGTTTCTTAGATTTTACGGATAATTAAAACATCAGCAACAGCAAACTCAGAAGGGAGGGATGTTAGGATTTATTATTAACAAAAAAAATGAAGGTGAAAGACATTCATTTTTCATTTGTATAAATAAGTACTGTTTAATGAGGACATTTATTATTCGTTTTTGGTCGTAAATATTGAAAGCTCAAACCCAGATTGATTACAAAACAACCATTTATTGATTTAATGCCTTTGAATGAATGTCTTCCACACTTAGTACACTATAGTATTGACATATATGGTAGGCAGGTACTGCACGGCATAGAGTTTTGGCAGTACTATAGAATACTATGACATAGGATAATAATTAACTCAATTTGTAGATTTATTTTTTCTTTTAAATTACAACTTGTTAGTTTTAATCTGTGTCACTAATTATTTTCCTTTTGTGCTACAACAAATTCAGAGAATGTTCTTTCTATTCTATAACACTGGGGTCGATCCAATCAAAGACGCAAAGTTTAACTGATATTGTTTCACTGTTCAACTGCTTTATTTAATCAAACGGCCAGTTGTAAGAAGACCCTAATCACGCTGCTCAAAACTGTATTCAGACTCCAACACAGAGCGCTGAAAACACATGTATCCAAATCTGGAACATCTGATTGAATTCCACAAAGACTCAGGAAAACTAGCCCAGCTCATAAAACACTGCTGCTGCACCAAGCTACTTTAAACATCCCAACATCCCATCCCCCCACCCACCCCCGTCTTTGCCAGCTTTTTGTCAATGGTGAATTTGAAAAGGTGAAGGAACGTACTGGCTTGAGAAGTCCTCTGGGAGATTTCCGTGGTGGAGGCGCCGAGCCCCAGTTCTGAGTGAGCCGCTAGCCGGAAGTAGTAGTCTGTGTTGGCGCGCAGACCGCTCAGGGTATAGGATGTGGTGGGTTCAAAGGTGACTTGAATCTGTTCAACGAGGCACATGCAATGATGACGTGTTACAATGCTTTACCCCTCTTCATACATGACATATATGTTTATAGTTCATGATCCATCAACCACAAAACGCACACACGTGTTGTGTGTCTGCAGAGCAGAAGCCGTGAAATTGCCCACATGGTGAGTTATGTGTGTGTAGGTAGCAAAATACAATTCAATGGGGTCAATGGGTAAATAAAATGTTTAAGATATATTATTTTAAAGCCTCTGATTTGAGATTGAGTAACTTTCCCCCCAGTTCTACTCGAATTACCCAAATCAATGCTTCTCATATGAATGTAAAATTTTTATGAACTAAGAAATTCAATCTGGGACTTAAAAATGTATTTATAGTCAATGGATTTACTCTGCGGTAAGGGTTGTTTTGATGTTAAAGTACTGAGCTTTGAAACCCTAGAGCGTGAACAGTATAGTAGTAATATTGAAGTAAAACGCTATGAAATATACTCTATATTGACTCTATATACTATATATATATAATATATATATAATTATATTATATATATTATATAGTATATATAGTGGTATCTGTGCTCCTTGTCCTCCTTGTCCTTTACCTCTTTCCCATGTTCCCCTTCCCTGTAATGCAGGTCGAATTTAATGATGTTCTCCTGTCTTGGAGGGTCCCACGACAGCTGGATACTGGTGTCTGACACGGCCTCCGCTCTGAAATTCATCGGCTGTCCTGGGACTGGAGAGGAAGAGGAACACATTTAATACACAAACACCCCTCACAGAAAAAGAACCAGATCTTACAGAAAGTTACAAAACAAAACCTTCTGCACCATACAGAGTGAATACGGTATGCGTCAGTTACTTCGGTTTTGAAGATATCAGTAGAAACAGGTGGTTTTGTGTTATTAGGGGAAACACTCTGAGGACTGTGAGATACACTGCTCAAAAGGTGATGAAGGTTAGTACTCTGGAATCACGAAAGTGGTGCGTGACGGCATCCTGTCGACCGTCACTCACCTCCTTGCTGGGTTTTCAGATGAACGGGATCGGAGAATGGCCCATCCCCTACAGATGTGAAGGCCAGCACCCGGATGCTATAGGTCTCCTGGGCCACCAGGCTGCCCACGGTTGTCAAGCGACTGTCGTCCACATTGTGCTTCTGCCAGGCGTTGATGGGCTTGGACGGGTCCATGGTGTAGTAGATTCGGTAGCCACGGATCTGCCCGTTAGGTTCCTCCGGTTCCTCCCAGGTGACTATCATAGTGTTGGCGCTGAGCATGCGAGCCTGGATGTTGCGAGGAGGGCTGGCAGGGGCTTGTTCACCAGTCCTGGTCTCTACGGGCTCGCTAGGCGGTCCCTGCCCAATGGTATTGACCGCCGAGACCCGGATCTCGTATTCCGTGTTGGGGCTCAGCCCGCCGATGCTGTACCGAGTGGTGGTGATGCCATCCTTGATGTGGTAGGTGCTTTCGGAGGATTTGGAGCGGTACTGGATGATGTAGTAGGAGATGGGGTCAGGGTTGCCCGAGTCCCAGGTAATGGTGACGCTGGTTGCCGTGGTTTCCGTCACAATGGGCGTCCCGGGTGGTTTAGGAAGAGCTGTGATAGAAAAGAAAAAATATCAGGAGGTGGTCAACCAACACAGGACAGCATAGTTTACTTCTTGTATCCCATATCCTGAAATCAGATGCTATCATTTTATTTTCTAATAATAAACCTCCAACATGGTATTACTTGTAAAAATGAATCCCATTTCAACCCCTCCCCCCCCCCCCATGCATTAGCAGGGCAGCGAAACCTGCTATGTCTCCGCAACCTCCTTTGAACAAGCAGACAATTTCTCAAGAAGCACGCATTGCGATGCATGCATATTGTCATTTAAAAAGACATCCAATTAGGAAACCATTCCAAAAAACAAACATGTGACTTAGCGATGGTGGCAGCATTCAACTCTGCTGCTGTTCTTTAGACTAGACCCTACGTGGCGGCTCCTCTTACACTTCACTGTGATCTGTGCTACGGCCTCAATTATGCCCAGACTGGACATGGCAACACATGTGTAGTTAGCGGACTCCCGGATGCTGTTCAGCTCCAGAACATTCCGCCCAACCGGCATCTCGTCCTCGGGGGTCAGGTCTTCTGCTCCCAGCATCCACTTGACGTAGGGCATGGGTGAGCCCACCGCCACGCAGGTGATGTTGACGCTGCCTCCTGGCATGATCTCGTGGCTTGTGGGCAGGATGGAGAACCTGGGGGGCACCCGACGCACTAGAGGGCAAAACAGACAAAGGTAACAAAACAAGCAAAGAGAAAATCAGACCATTTTTGGTGAAATCATAAAAACAAAAAGAAAAACAATAAATATATAAATAAAAGGATAACTAACAAAATTGCTTCACCGACAATAAAGATTGACATTAAAGCAACAATTCATAGCAACAAGGTTCCATTGACCAATATTTGACCCATCAAAGCACAATACACAAAAATGTATTACTTGTTTCTCATCTTTTTTTCTCCTGTAGTGTTGCTTAAAATAAAATACATCTATAAGTTTATTTTTAAAGGATGATTCTGCAAATTAACAGTAACTTCCTACTATGGGAACTTCATATCCAATCAGGAAAGAGCTCTCACTGGATTTTCCATTGGACAGGAAGTGGATACAGGAAGTGTCTGTCATGTGATCTTCTGCAAAATGGCACCCAAGAGGTCTAAAAGAAGCAATGGCAACTAACAGAGGATCCAATTATTCAGTGAAAGGGGGGTGGTGATTATTCTTACAATTTAAATAATATACCAATGACTTTGAGATTATCCTTAGATATAATCTCCTGCAGGCCCAATGCTAACTGTAATTATAAGTCTAAAGATAAGAAACTGTAATGACATTTTTGTGGTTCTGGGTAGATCAACTGGACAAAGCCTTTTTTGAGATCTGACACGGTTGCATTGATAGATGCAGCTATCAGTTTCACAGACATCATGCAAAGTAGATCAAAAAATAGAGGAGAGATAAAAATGCAGAGAGGAATAGAACTGAAGGGTCACTAGCATGCCCAGACGGTGAAGTGGAGAGACAAGAAAGAAGAGAAAAGAAGGGAGAGAGGAGGAGAGAGAGAGAGAGGGGGGGGGAGGGGAGGGGGGGAGAAACCCACTTCAAAGCTGTGTAGTCTTTTTTTATTTTTTCAGCCAATGTGACCAAATGTGACAGACGCACATCAACACATCGCAGCCCTGGCGAAATAATTAACTAAAAGATATATATATATATATATATATATATATATATATATATATATATATATATATATATATATATATATATATATATATATTTTATATATATATATAGAGAGAGAGAAAGAGAGAGAGAGTTGTATTACAGTAATCAAAACAAAAATAACAATTATAATAAAATGGATAAAGAACTCTTGACTATATCAAAGGATGTGCATCTCTTTCACAGAGAAGTGGATGCAGCTTCCAGACCTCAACACAGAAATTACATGAGCGAGAGCAGAAAGGGAAACTCCAGACTGGGTTATTTACATGGCTCTGTAGAACTTGGGTTCCTAAATCCACATTCCCCAGCAGTCACTGAATTGAGTTTTTGAGAGCATTCTGACAACAGAACTGCATTAACAATAATAATAATAATAATATAACTTTAAATTATATATTTTTGTAGTATTCTATGCAAAAACAACACCATTCATTTTGTTTTTTTGATTATTTTATAGTATATATTCTGTACAAAGAAAACCTTCACAAGGTACTTTTATTTGCAGGCAATCTCCTTTAAAAAATAAATAAAAATAACTAGATTGGTTAAAATTAATTTGAATAATGACGCGTGTTATTAGAGATAATTACGACAGAGCCATGTAAAACAAATGGGGGAGGGTAAACGAGAGAGGACACAAGATGTCATGCAGACAGACCGCATGGAGAATAGGTGGACAGAAAGGGGACAGAGACAGACAGGGGACAGAGGGCCACACAAGACAAGGCAAGAACAAGATCCAATCAGCAAAGGGCACAAAACAGACAGGTGTAGCAAAGACTTGGAACGCTCACAGCGAGAGTAGTCATGAGGAATGGGGGGGGAGGGGGCTAGAGTTAGGAGATTGTGATTCTGTTAAAACAAAAAAGCATGTTTTAGTGGGCTCAAGAGATCACACATCGGGGCTTGAAAAAAGATCCTCCCTGTGGTGTTGTAGAAAGAGACACCGTCGCATACGATAGGAGAACACACGATTCCTTCTTTCGGGAGAGCGCGTACTTAATGACAGTGTGTTCCATAACAGCGTGACAGCATGCACCTGCAACTCGGCACCCCTGTGAACCTCTTCTTCCGAGCAGCAAAGCCCAAAGTGATAGAACAAGTCCTTTGGTTAGCTCTACATATTGTAAAATGAGTCATTCTACAAATTTAAAACGTAAAAACATTTATATATATATATCTTACTCTGGGGTAACCCTAGGGCTAAATAACGTCTAAGCATTTTTCTTTTTTTCTTCCTGGTCATTAATCTTTCTTTTATAAATAGTTCAATTAAATATATTTTGTGGTGGATTACTTATCAAAAACGAAAAGCAACTGCTGTTGTCTTTTGTTGGTTTTATCAACCTGATTGCGGACACAACTGTGGGCTAAAACAGCCCTCGACACTGCTGGGGTTAAGCATAGAATAGGACTGGATTACAATGTTTTAAAAATGGAAACAATACAGTACTTAAAAATAAATAATTAACAGAAAAACACACAAAACCTAAAGAAAAGCATTAAAAAAAAGAAAAATCTGCCTATTTTAATAATTCCTCCTACACAGCAGAGTTGCTATGACAACTAAGGTGAAAGGGTAGCCCATTCCATCTCACAGTGACATGCATGGTTGTCATCGTTCCATGGAGTGTGACAAAATATAATAATAGGTTGCAAGGCTGGTACAACAGACTATAAATACAAAGTAAAGTGGTACAACTAAACAGTCACCAAGTTCCATCCAAGCATGCCATTCTCATGTGCAAGTGTCCAGCAACTTGTAGAACAAAAACAGTACCCAAGCCACACTGCCCCTAGATGTGCACATAACAGCTACGGTGTGCCCTGCAGTCCATTTGCTTTGTGTTCTTAAGGATTGAATCAAAGACATGTGGGCCATGCAGTCACATCCGTCCTCTTCAGTTTGAGGCCTGCAAGCAAAGTCTATGAATGCCCCAACAGGAACTGTGAGCTTAGCCTAGCTTTTGATTAATTTCGCAGGGTTTATTTCTATGAATTTATACAGTGCATGTACTGTACTGTCTTTTGGCATGTGGGATTGTCTAGCGGGTCATTTTTAGTGAATGGGGTAATGGGATAATTAGCCTTTCACCTTTGGACTTCTGATCTGCCTTGATTCCTGATCTGATGCAAGAGGAGGGGAGCTTTTTAAAGGACGAAGAACATTTTGTTTTTGCAGTCAACTGCAGCTGGTTACCTGCAGTAGGCTTACAGTGACTTATGACAGCCAAAATCATTTTGAAGTTGGCTTGTACTGTACATGCAAACCCCTAAAAGATATTCCCCAAACCGTCCAAGCTGATTGGTTCTTTTGTCAGCTGACAGGCTCTGGACTGGATGGACAGGTGTGGCCTTATTGATGGGTATAGAGATCCTTGGTCTCTATTTCAATCCAGCTGCACAGCATTCCCTCACCCCCTTCTCATTAGGGAACAAGGACAGGGGAGCCATCCGATTGGGGAGGCCAAATATGAAAATATAAATGATAAATTAAATAAGGAAGAAAACCAAAACATGTTTTAGAACGCTACATAGGGTTGAAACAAAGCTGAAAAAAAACAAAGAGAAAATTCAGTATCGTTACCCCTTTCACCTCCAACAATTGCTAACAGTATTGACTTGTCTAGAAGGGAGCACATAATGACAGATCCCACTGTACCGTCGCGTGTTGTTACAGACACTGCTGACGTCCAAATGTATGGAAAGTTTTCAGAACTATGCCAGAGGTAAACTGGGGTTAAGGATTTGTCCTGTTTCTTGTGTCAGGGTTGTTTCAGAAGGAAAGGTAATCCTAGCTGGGTAGTTTACTGTAGCTGGTCCATGGTTAAGCAAATTCATTGGTAGGATCAGTTCTCATTCACAAAGACCAAGGATCCCAGAAGCCCTGCAAAGCTCAGGTAGTCTCGTTTCAAGCCCCGATGCAGATTAAAACAAACTCAAAGGTGTAAAGTGACGAGGTGAAAGCAGTCAAGAGAGAACGCCAGAACATTGCACTGCTCTAGAGATTAAAGGTGTGCCAAACGAAGGAGAGAAGGCGGACATTATCGGCCATTTTGGCGAGACAGTTCCAGAAAAGTCTGTCCAGCCCCAAAATGAGGGGAGAAGCCAAAATAATGTGCAGCCTTTAGAGTTACAGGAAAGCTTAGATTACACCCTCTTTCAAATTGTATAGAGAAATGATACTTGGCAGTTTTGATGGTACACTGAAGTACAGCACCAAACAGCACAAGTAAACGTTCTACATTATCTTGCTTTAGAAGTCAAAAGCTTACGATTTTGTAACACTACACTTCATTATCGTGATCTGTGAGACCCTGCTTATTACTTTATTTACATTCCTAACACATCCACAGTTCACAGAATGTCATTTACAATTACAGAAATGATTAATCTGTGAAATACATTCACCTTTCTTCCTTTTTCAATATTTACACAACCAGGAAATAAAAATGTCTGCGCTAGAGCCTATTGTTTTAACTCCCTTTTTTGGGAGTTCGACAAGAGGAAAACATGGAGTCAGAATAAATTAAAGGGTCTTCTTTATTTAAATTTTAGCATAACCCTAATACCTGTAGTTTGATTTAAATTTAAGTTATATTTAATCCAAATACCTTAAGCTTTAAAGGAACGATCAGCCAAATGTAGCCAAATAAATACAGATCAGTATTTTTTATACACATTTTTGACCGTGACTTAAAGGGTGTAATCTAACTTTAGTTTCCAACCACACACACAAACACACACACACACAAAACACATACAGAACTGTAGTGCAGGCAAGCAGATGCAAGCAAAAAAAAAAAAAAAAAAAAAAAAAAAAAGAAATTTCATGCAAAACGCCTGTTTAAAGACATACAGCGCAGTGTTCCTGTATTGATTTATCATCATTTTTCTTTATAACATTGCTGTACAAATTAACATACAAGCAGGCTGTGACTAACAACTCCTACAGCCCCCGTCTCTGAATGTCTCCATTCTCTAAAGCAGTGCAGAAGACTATCGTTCTGTAAGAACCCCCCCCCCAACCCCCCCACCCCCCCCACCTTCTTATATGATGTAACAAGCTAAATAAACACAGAAGGAAAGTCTTCGAGCGTTTCCATACACTCCAAAAGAGGTCGAGCAGGAGGTAAACCTTTTCTAAGAGATTCTCGACGATTGGGTAGTGGATACAAGCGTTCGTGAAGGATAACTACTTGAGGATTCTCCAGCGTACATGAGACAGTCAGTTAAAGCAAGTTCCGAGGTTTGGTTAGATAAGATCTTCTACAGCAGATTCCGTACTCTGCAGTCAATTTAAAGCAAGGCTCCAGGTTTGCGCAGAAAGATTTCAACCAGATTTCAATTATCTACTGCACATCAGCTGCTGTATTTTGAGACGGTGACCTTAACAACAGTGAGAACTCGGCGTGGTTTGATTTATGAATTAGCGGCGCTGTGCTTTGAGTGCACTGATGTATTTATTACACATGTTGCTGTAGGTCAAAGTTTCTCAATTCCATATATATATATATGGCATTCATGAGCTGTTGGATACATTTGTGTATGCAGTAGTTGGTCATTAGTTAGCACAATCACTGATTGCTACAATGTATTTACAGCCACATGTTTGGCAGTTAATGCATACAGAAATGGAACTATAATAATTGGTCTTTTTGTACCTTTTGTAGTTCCAGAAACTACTGGCAGCTTAAAATAATGGCCCCAAAACTCACAATACATTTTAATGGAATATCATTCATATCACATGTTAATTTTTATGTTAATATCACAGCATATTTAGATTATGGGTTTTTTTAAAAAAAAATTTTAATCGGATTAGAAATAGTATTTTGAGAGATAAAGGTGCTGCAGAAGACGACTGAGTGTTTAAAGTTATAGACGGATCCTGCCCATGGTTAAAATTTGAATAATTTGTCTTTGGATGGCCTCTTTCTAACCGTACCTGTGATGCATGACACATGACACGGTGCCATAAAAATAAGACCGCTAGAACAGAGACGTGCAGGTGCTAATGTTTCTGTGTATCTGTACATGTGTGAAAGCAAGGCTGGCTGATTGTAATGCAACTCCACAATTACCAGGGCATCCTCCTTTCTCTTTAAATACACTCATAACTTATATCTAGTCCATAAAAACGGCTGCACTCTAAAATGTGTCAGGAGGTGCCCCTTTCAGGTAAGAAAAATAACACGCTCCTTTCCAAATGCCAGGTCCTGGGAGGAAGGCAGATTTTACCAGCTCTGTGTGCCAGCTGGTTCATTAGCTGCACCCGGCACCTGTTTTACAAGGCCAGTTGATACCAGCCTCTTCGGTTTCACGCCCCGTTAGTCCTAATTCATCGCGATGTTCTGTACTGTTAATATTCTGCAGCGCTAAGCACTGTATCTAAACCCTGTGTTAAATAACTGAACACTCCACTTTGTCTCTTGTGAAGTAGATGATTAGGCCTCCTTGACACGGCTGGAACGCTTGTAACATAGTGTTGAAAAATCTTTCTGTAATCCGTCCTAGATGCTTAGTTTTCGAGATATTCGCAGGTAGAGATGCATAAGAATATTTCATATTTGTATACGAGTAGCTTTCTGTTGCGCTATTCCGAAAGTTATTTCTTAAAATCTTGACTGGGTCGAGGCTGGTTACTGACATTACCTTTAAGAAGGACATTGATATTATATTTAAAAGGTCAATTAATTCATTTAACAGGCAGTCCATAATATCAGTGAGTAAGAGAAGACTGATATAAAAGTACAAAGTATTGTATATTGTAGCCCCAGGCTATAGTTAGAGACTGTAGAGTGTATAGGGAAGATGCCATTTTCATGACCACGTGAAACCAATTTGTAACAAAGAGTGCAGTACTGGAATGCATTTGAAATGCTGCCCTTCCACAATCCTGTGCTACTGTCAGAAATATCATGAAGCAATACATTTACAATACAGTATGACCTCACTATCAGTCAAATTCCAATTCCTGCAATTTACAACAGAGTCGGTATACGGTAAATCTGACCTACATTAAGGGGCTATTCTTAACAGTCCAGGCTTGGATCTCAGTAGTTGTAATTGGGGCTAAGCCATGTTAAATAGATGGTCCTTTTGATAATGGACAGTTTATTTAGTTTTTATCTTACATGATCTGAGATTTTTAATTTGGAGACAGGAACACTGGCTTTTGTTTTCAATTTATTTATTTATTTATTTATTTTTTAAAGTATGTCAAACAGCAGAGCAACATGACAAATTAACTACAAAATAAGAAACAAACAACCCAAAATAAATAAATAAATAAGGAACCAAGGAATCAATTACCAAAGCAGGAAACGAACCCGAAGAAATAAAACAAAAACCAAAAAAACTAAAAAAAGAAATTAATAGGGCATGCAGGCACAATAGTTGCATTCTCCCATCATGCATCAGGCTTAGTTATGTCCAAGTGCTAGGTTTCCATGACAACAAATGCGGAGAAAGCCAACCCTAGCAGCAGCAATACCAAAGGATGCAAAAGAGAAAAAGGCCCACAATGCAAACTTAAAAAAAACCCGGGCGTAGCTGGGTTTTCTTTTTTTATAATGTTTTTTTTTTTTATTATTTTGTTTTAAAATAAAATGTATATATATATATTTACTTTTTATTTTTAAAAATGTTCAAAATTTATTTAAAATTTTTTTAATAAAAAAAGGTTCCAAAAATGTAAAAAGAATAAATAAATAAATAAAAAATAATAAAAATGTGGGTAAAAAAAGTTAAAAGAAAAAACACACCAACCTTCTCGAAGCTCTGAGGGATGTAAAGGGGTTGATGCAGAACACAATGACATGAGGAGAAAAATAGGGGAAACACAGAGAGAGTAAAAAAGGCCACCTCAAGGCTTTTCACTGCTACATTACTTTTTGCTTTGTATTTTTTTTCTCTCGCTTTTTTTCCTTATATCCACAATAAACAACCCCTTGGTCTTTCAATCCTTTATCTCTCCTACTGACAAAGAATACTTTTTAACCAAACGTAAAAACAGACAAAAAACCCAAACACAGTGTTGTGGTCTTCAGAAGTTCAAAAGACCAGTAGATAGCAACTGTACACTTTTTTTTTTTTTTTTTTCTAATTTAGTCGTTGCCAATAATTTGTTCCCCAATTTGAAATGCCCAGTTATTATTTAGACTCACCGATTCCACCCCTGCACTCACTCGGGAGCGGCGAAGCTGAACACACGCTGTCCTCCGAAGTGTGTGCCGTCAGCTGACTGCTTCTTTACACACTGCGGATTCACCAAGCAGCCACCCAGGAGCTACAGCATAGGAGGACAACGCAGCTCCCGGGCAGCTAGCAGGCAAGCCCGCAGCCGCCCAGCCAGACTACAGGGGTCGCTGGTGCACGGTGAGCCGAGGACACCCTGGCCGACCTAGACCCCCCCCCCCCCCCCCCCGGCAACGCTCAGCCAATTGAGCGCAGCCTCCTTTGGAGCTCCCATCCACAGTCGTCTGTGGAATAGCCCAGACTCGAACCAGTGACGTCCAGGCTATAGGACACATCCTGCATTCACGCAGAGCGCCTTTACTGGATTCGCCACTCGGGAGCCTCAATTAAAATACTTTTTACACCTCATTGCCACTAAGTGGATATGAAAAAGCTCATGATTTTTCAATCAGTGGCAACTGTCTGCGAGACATTTACCGTGCAGTTGGAATCAATGATGGCAAAATAAAATATTTTTTCCTTCTATTTATTTTCCAATGACTTACTGCCCTTCCGTACCAAACTGCATTTACTATAACCCAGATCAAATTTAATTTTCAAAACCCCATTAAATAAATATTAAATTCACTGATAGCCTACACAAATAACAGCTACTACTTTTGAGACATGCTTTTTCATAAGCAAAACAATAATTAAAATAGCATTACAATGTTATAATAATAGCATTATATATATATATATATAATATATTATATATATATAATATATATAATATATATATTAGTATTCTATTAGTATTCTATATATATTTATAATATTTAAGACACCATTTTAATAATATTAAGGAGTAACTTGATTAATTTGAGGTTCAGTATTAAAGATTGCCCTTAAAACAAACCAAAAACAACAAAAAAAAGACAGGAATTCTGGTCCAAAAGGTTACCCATAACAGCAGAAATAAAACGTAAGGTTATTTTTTTGTTTTAATATATGTTCTGTACCATTGGAAAACAGTTTGGTTCATGGAAGTCAAGAAAGAGAACTCTCACTCAAAGCAAGACAGGATAAATAATGCATATTAATAGTGCTTATGTACTGTAATTCAAACTTGGCAATTAACTCTTTCCCTGCAATTAAATACGTATTCAGCGGTATTTGTGAACTTCACATGTGTGTGGGCATAACTGAATTGGCTTCAATCTACAATAGCAATCTCTTTATATAGATTTTTAATAGTCAAATTCATCTCTATATAAACTATACGTGATGTGTGAATAGTTTCCTATAGCATCATTTAAAACAAAAAGTCTGTTAAGGTCCTTAACAAACAACAGATTCTCGCTTGGTTTAACTCTGCAAACCAAATCGGAATCTGACTTACCGTGTCCATCCAGAAATAACATTTTAAAAAACGGGTAAGTAGGTAGGTATTTTAAAACAAAGGTTGCTGGAGTGCCAGCAAAAAAACAGAATAGCAAGGTCTATCTCCACTGGGAGTAAGTGTGGTTCAGTCTACTACTGCAGAGATGTGTATTTCGCTAAAGGAGTTGCTTCTCAGCTGTTGCAGTTTGCTATTTCAGGGGGGCCCTGGTGCTCCCTACCTCGCACGTAAAGGTTAGCGGGGGAAGAGTAGCGCACCCCGGCGCTGTTGGACGCCACACACTCGTATTTGCCCTGGTCCGTCTCCTCGCTGTTCTCGATCTGCAGAGCTCCTGCGAGACAGAAAAGGTCCA
This sequence comes from Polyodon spathula, assembly GCF_017654505.1. Taxonomy (NCBI): domain Eukaryota; kingdom Metazoa; phylum Chordata; class Actinopteri; order Acipenseriformes; family Polyodontidae; genus Polyodon; species Polyodon spathula. Next base: position 19,352,127 of record NC_054559.1, read on the forward strand.
ATCATGGGGAGAGAGAAAGAGATACACAACCGTTAGAGTGGCTTTACAGAGAAAGAATCACAAGGGTCTTCCAAAAACAGGGCAAGGATTGCAGTCTACTAAAAAGCCAGAGCTGTCTATGTTAGAACTTCTCTGTGGTGTAGCATTACCTACAACCTGATTGCAAAGCAAGCTAAACGAAGACTCCCGATTCCTCACCCGAGATAAAATAAAATCACTAATCTTTCCATCTCTGTGGTGGTACGTACCTGATCTGAAGTACAGATCAATTTGATGGAAATCTGTGTTGTATGGTTCTGAATTTGCAGTAGGAGATTCCTGGCAGCCTGGAATACACCCTCTGAACCTCAGAACATTCCCTTTCCTAAAGCGATCACGTAGGTAAATCCAGCGTAAATGGAGCTTTTAACCCTCGTGAAGTCTAAGCAGTCTCTGCTCAAGCAGACTGTAGAAAATCAAGCGCTCAGAAACTGCCACTAAACTTCCTTCAAAATGTATTTTATACAGAACAGACAGCAGAAAAAAAGCAACAGCAACTTTATTATAAACAAATCTACTCTAGGAGAAAAAAAAAAAACAACAACTCTGGAAGAGCAGAGGCAGCAAACAAAACAGAGTCCTTGTTAGCAGCAATACTGCGAGTCTGTGGGACCATCATTAGGGGTAGTGACAGACTGCTCTTTTTCCATTTCTGACAAACTGCCTAAACTCACTGACTGTTCAGTCAGTGCATATCAATATCGGCATTTCTCTCTCATCTCTCTGCATCCTCCACTCACGATGTGCATATCAGATATAACACACGCACTGTGCAAAACAGACAGGCCAACAGAAAAAAGGTAGCCAGACGAATATATCAATAGAAAAGAGGAAGCTAAACAAAACGGGTTGATTTATTGATGGATATAAAAGCTGGGTGCCATGCAACAGCTGTAAAAATAATGTAATAAATAACAATGCCTGGTGTGCTTTTTTTTTTTTTTTTTTTTTTTTTAGACTACCCTAAATGATGAGTGATCGTCGCATTTGGAAAACTGTGAGTGATGTAAACGGCAATTTCAACCACTAAGTTAATATAACACATCCGGACAATGTGGTATCCTGCCGAAGCTAGTTTGCATTCACCGAGGAAGTTACTAAAGTGAAACCTATTGATCTAAAGTAAAGAATAGCAGTATTGTAGTTTTCAGTGGTTAAAGAAACAGGCTTGTAATCAGGAGGTCCCTGGTTCAAATAGTGGCTCAGCCACTGAGTCACTGTGACTCTGAGCAAGTCACCTCACCTTGTGCTGTGTCTTTCGGGTGAGACGCTGTTGTAAGTGACCCTGCAGCTGATGCATAGTTCACACACCCTAGTCTCGTATCTTGTAATGCGCTTGGTGATAGTGGTCCACTATGAAAGGTGCTAGATAAAATGAAAGATTATTATACGCACGACCATTGAATTGAAGAGTGTTGATTGCGCATTATTTAGGTAAGTTTTTTTTCTCTCACACTGAGCTGTTTCTGAGTATATGGGCAGATTGTATCAGCTGACGTCTCTGTTTGAATTGGCAGTCATGTGATTTAATGGCAGCGCTGTACCGTCTATTTGATTCAGGGGGATGCTGTTCAGGTGGATTTGCACAGTACTAACCTGCCGGGTTGCAAGTGGCTGGGTTTTTGCAGTGATTGGGTTTTCTTTTTTATTACTGTGAGGTGTGGGCTCTCAGTTCTTCTGACTGCGGAATCGACATCACAGTGAAAGTCAATAGTCATGAAATTTTAACAGGCTCCTGTTAGCTGAAATTCAGCCAGGTTCTTTTTGCGGAAGGATGGATGTTTAATGCGTTTTAAACTGATGAAATATATACAGCAGCTGCTTCTGTGCAAGCCAGCCTACTCGTAGCTCCGTTTTATTATTTAACCCCTTCATCAGTGACACAATAGTGTTATTCAATGGATTTTGATGATGTAATTTTGCATGTTTGGGTGTAAAGATGTCAATCTTGCGTGGCTGATTGTTTTATCTGTTTGTGTTGTGTTGTGTGCTGTGTCTTGTGAGGGTATTCTCAATCATATCTTTGTGTGTGCTTTTGGTTCAGTGATAAGATTCTACAGACTGTCAATGGTTGCATAAATACATACAGCTATGGCCCAAATTTTTTTGCATCACCTTCTATATAGAATGAACTAATTTTGCTTCCTAAAGTTGAATGGAACCTGCTGAATAATGTTACGCTAACATATTGAATTACATACCGCCTTGTACTTTTCCATATACTTAACGAACAACTGACAAAAAATGAAAAATGTTTAAGCCTGATATCTGCTATTAGCTGCTGTGTTGTTGCTACTATTTCACATATTATGCTGCTATATCATGTATTATGCATTTTTCACTGTATTGTATTATGCATTTAGTTTTTTTACTGTATATCATGTATTATGCATTTCTCTGTATTTAAAGTATTATGGATTTTCTTGTTGTTACTGCATCTTGTAAAGAGCTTTGTGATGGTGGTCCACTATGAAAGGCGCTATATAAAATAAAGCTATACACACATATACACACACACATATGAACATTCAATAGACAGACCTTTTAATTTACAGGATTCTAGTATTGAAAGATACTAGTACCTTTATTATTGTGCGTGTGTGTGTGAATGTGTGTTTAAGGTTGTGTGTGTGTGTGAGAGCGAGTGGTCACATACCCGTCCTGAGATGAAATTAAATTGTGCCTGCTCTGCCATGCTGCGACCAGCCAATGAAATGCTTCTCCTGTAATTATTAAAGCCTCCAGCCCTTTGAATGTGTTGGAATCTAAAGCAACTCCACATCTTTGATGTTCTCCGCGCTGCGTTTTTATATTATTGCTCTTGTTATGTATCATGTATTCCCAGTAACTGCACTGTACCTCCAGCTGCTTGTGGCTTACCAATCTCTACCTCTGAAGCTACCAAACCGACAGCCTTCAAGAGCTAGACTGAAATACCGTCTTTAAGGGTGCAACGGACTCTCTGGATCTGCAGTCAATATAAAGGAGGATATTTTGTATTTACGCGTCCTTTTTAAAGCCACAAAAAATGCATTTGCGCAGCCCAAGAGAGACGATCAATCTAATGGTGTTTTTAGTACAGCTTTAAAACAGCCAGGATGACACAGCCCAGGGACAGCAGACTGAATCCTTGTTAAGCAGGTGTTTGCATTGCAGGGTTGCCCTGCCCCGCACTAAACAAACAAGCTGCTATTTATTAAGAGGTGACACAGCTGACTGATCACAGAGAACCAGCCCCCAGGCAGCCCCTCCCCTCCCCCCAACCGAACTCGCCTTTCTAATTTAATTAACGTTCTGACAGAAATGGATTGATCTGACACAGGAATAACAAAGATGGAGCTGGTAGTGGTGGGAGGGGCAGTTACCGACCGGATTCAAGTCCTGAACAGCATTCTGGATCTCTGTACATCAAACATCAGTATTTTACTAACAAAGGGAAATTGCAGAAAGAAAACATTGATTAAAAGATCCAGTTACCGAAGTCGAAAGAACCGCGACCGCATTGTATAAATCAGAAACAGAGGATGTGTGAGGCTGGGCAACATATTAGGGGTATTATAAATCTGACTCTAATGGGTATTTAACACATTTTAACACTATGTAGTTTTGTATATGCATTTATGTATGTACGCATGTATTTGAAGCATAATACAGCGCAAGGCTGTCCGTATACCCTGAAATGTTGGTTTATTGGGGAGCTGATTTTCCCTGTTCGATTTCCTTGTATTAAAATTGCCAGGAGCTGTATCAAGGTTTTATATGTAAAAGTGGCAGCATGGAGACCCAACACAATGCAAGTGATGTCAATGTCCATCTGCTGGCTTGTAACGTACTCAGATAAAGTCCAGTCCAATTTTAGGTAAATTCGCTGTTAATTGAATCACTATTGCATGGCTCCTGATGTAAACTGGACCCATTTCCACTGTATGCATTGTGGTGCACACATAGCAATACAGTGCAGATGTACCTGGAGCAGTGCTTCTGCGGGCTGCGCTCCTGGTGTACTGCATGCTAATCTGAGTTGATTGCCTGTCACTCCGATCCTGAGGCTTAACCAATAGACAAACTAAATAGCAATTTCTAAGTCCTGGCCTAGTTAACATGCATGTCCCTGAAGCTAAATTTTCTGCACTCTGCAGCGCTGAATAAAATAACGTGGTTTTGAGTGTCTGCTAACGTACATATAGTAGGAATAAAGGGGGCTTTAAATTATAATAACATTAACAAGATTCAAATGAAAAGACTTTCGGCTGGTTGGGTTTAAAATAAAACACCTCCCACGCATGTTCCAGATGTATTGTAATTATTTTGACGAAGGTTGCCTCAATTCTGTTAAATCGATTTGATCAATCAATCAAATCAATCAACTATAGCAACACTGCAACACTAAAAATGATTATTTTCTGCATATCCATGCGCATTCTAACAATTTTCGATTGTGAGTATCAAGAAGTTTACTCTGTTGGCTGTCCGGTTTGTTTGCACTCCCGGAGTTTCAGACTGCTTATCACTCCGGTATGTCAAAGAGCTCCAAAAATCAAAGTGGATAAAATACAAACAGATCTGTCATCACCCTTAATTTAACACAATCCAATACAATACAGGATACCCTTACCTACTGCAAGCCTATTTCACATGTGAACAAAATCGAGTTTTGACAGAGCACTAAAGAAACCACTTTTACCTGATGCGGGAAGGCCTGTGTGGTTTAAAAAAGCTTGCATGTGAACATTTACACTGTTACCCAACAAAAGGTGCTCGAATCTCTTTGCTCACAGCAACTACAACTGTGTTTGAGATTCTTCACACAAAAAAAAAAAAACTGCAATGAAACCCTTATAGGTTTCTAGGCTGCAACTCACCACAGCTCTCGCTGTTTAGTGTTGATTGGACGACAGTGGACCAATGGGAGGCAGTAACAGGCTGTGATGAGGATATGCATTGTACACCATGAGGGATTGGCAAGTTACAAACAGGGAGAGGATTGGAAAGCCAGGCAAACAGTGAACCCACAAAAATGAGCCAGCGCTTGGGAATATTTCTGAAACTTCCCTGCCATTGATGATCTTTGGGAAGGGTTATTTAGTGACCTGCAGATGGGATATAAGCCACTGAGAGAAGGACCGAGAACATCCGATCTAAACTCATTTGTCCATCCATTGGATGAGCAATGCCAAAAACAAGAACAGCATTCTGTACTGAGAGCTTGACTGTGGGGCTGGGCTGTGGTTCGTCTGAATGCACTAGGCTTACCAAAGCCTCTTAAGATCTGCATTTCCAGCAGATACACCCCCCCCCCCCATTCCTGGGTAACCATATCCAAAATCGATGAATTGAAAATAACCAACATAGAAACACAAGACACAGAAAAACAGAAACACAACACAGGAGATTAAGACACACAAAACAATTAAATAATAATTGAAAAATAAAAAGTGAATAGAAAAACAAGATTTTTTTTGTATTAAAAACTGTGGTTAGTTTTTTTTTTTTTTTTTTTTTTTTTTTTTATCTTACCTCGTATTGGGGTACCTTCTGCAGGAGAGAACATAGATAGAACCAAAAAAAAGTTGAATTATTATTAGTATTATTATTATTTTTTTTTTATTTGTTAAGCTCATACTGCTGGTTTTCCAAAGGACCCTGGATCAGACAAACACAAATCTGAGTGCGGAGCACGTTCTTACCTGTACAACCATCTAGACTGACTCTTCTGTGTTGCATATTACGTTGGTGATGGTTTAATAGGTAAAGCAAGGAGTTTGGGGAATGTGTTTATAGAGACCTTTTAAGAGGTTTGTGTGTGTGTGAGTGTATGAGTGCGTGTGTGCAACAACAACTAGGTACCGGTATGAAATATTGCAATTATCTAAACTAATGTTTTCTGGTTTATAATAATTTTATTTCTTGTTTTCTGGTTCAGTCGTCACACTGCACTAGCATTGCCTACAGTAGGACTCCCCTTTTAAACCTGGATGTAGATATTGTGTATAAGCACTGCTGTATAAAAGGACCCTGGACAGAGTATCGGAATCATTGTTAATTAACTATTTTCCAAGGTTGTTTTTTGTTTTTTTTGTCAATCTGATTTATTGGTGCTACAATAAACAACAATAGTTTGTTTTAAAAAAAAAAAAGTTTATGTAAACATTTACAGCCCCATTGTGCAGAAAATTAACATATTAAATGCAGCTAACTGCTACGAAAATAAAACAAAGTACTACATCACACTGTCAATTTATGTACTTAAACAAGAGGCATAGCAGATACCGAGCAGTTTATTGCACAGATCCAACCCAGTTACTTTTTATACAGCTTCACGGAGACTCTCTTCTTCTATCGCAGTGAAATTGTCAAATTTATTTACCGTTTAATCCCAGCAGACTCATGCTGCCTTATTCAAACATTACTTACGAGTTTGTCTCTGCAATGCAAGAACAATACTAAATAATACATGCAGGAATACATATCTGTGTTTTTTTCGTATCTGGAACACAAATCCTGCATTACAAATGTGGGCAATTTTCTTTCTTCTCTTTTTAGATAAAGGGTACATGGGAAGAAAACTTGACTTAATTCTGAAAGTGTTGACTTGATCCTTCCAGTTTATCAGAGGGTCCTTTTTCAACCAGCAAGCAGAGACTAATCACACAGCTTGGAAAATGCTTTGCCCAGCTCTGGAACCCTCCTTCGCACACATGTGAATTCTTTGAAGAGCCTCAACTGGCTTTCACCAAAACCAAATGACCTGCCCACCTTCTCCCAGCCAACCGACACACCCTGGCTGTTATCATCCAATCTGGGGATCTACAATTCATCTTAGCAGCAGACACTACCAATAAAACTCCCTTGCTGAAGTTTGGAGAAAAAAAAAAAAAAAAGCAGTTTCAAATTTCAATAGAGATACGGGATAATCTTTCAATTACTTGAAATCTTCAATTTATGAAAGACCATAGGAAAAACCTAATGGAATATTATTATGAAAATTTGTTTTAAAAGATGAATCTCTCAGGTGTGTGGCTTGTGAAAGTTAAATAAAAGGCCTGTTTTTTTTTTCTGCACATATTAAACAATATCTCACTGCTGTCTGCAAGGAGAAAACAGATTCAAGAACGGGGCAAAACACTGCAGTTTAACCTTTAAATTAATTCAGCAAAAGGGACTGGGACGGTTACTTGGTTAGGGTTTTAAGGCAGCAGTAGTTTAGTTTAGGTGGTAGTTTTCCAGTTAGGGTCTAGTTAAAGGTGGGGGAACTAGTTAAGGTTAGGTTAGGTACTGATTAAAGGTTAATGAAGCGGGTTGGTTAGCTCAGAGGATTAAACCTACTAGTAGTGGTTATTAGCGTGGGGAAAGGGGTTTGTGGTTTATTAAGAAGGGAGATGCAAGTGGGAGACTAAAACACTGCTACGAAATCTGAACACTGTTTAAACAACTAGCACTGTATCACATGGGGCTGATCTCAATGCCATTTTGCACTGGGCTTAGCCTACAGTAAACCTGGAGGGTAAAAGGGTCGCACAGCGATTACTGTGTTTTAAACCCCATTGTGAGACGTGGAAGGAGAAGGGTCACAGTGTGCAATCTGACAGGTTTAGACAGCCGGAGGCCAGCCCTCAATATGAACCCTCCAAAGTATTAAAGACGTGTTATCTGGGCCCCCTGGGCAGGTGAAGCCTTTTATCTTTCCCACCATGCTAGCACACGATACTGGGCACCGCTACAAAGGGATGCCAATCTGTCCTGAGCTGCGCCCATCTGGAGGCTGGATTACATTTTCAATTTCAAGATCAGGTTGACCTTTATGTCTCAGTAGCTGCTTGGCTCTCTGAGGTGATAAACCTACTCGCATCGTCTTTGTGATCTGTGGCCTGTGCCATTCCCCTGTGGTGTGCAGACATGCTGTCAGGTGTACCGTGTGTGTGTGTGTGCGCGCGTGCGTGCGTGCGTGCGTGCGTTCACTCCACTCTCACGAAGATCCTCAAAGAGTTGAGAGCAAAGGGCAATTGTTTTAAGGCTGCATTTGCTACATTAATTTCATAGTTAATGATTATTACTAATGAGGATTGAGATACTTAGACTGCCCAGAATACTTGTGGGTGTCAGGCACTCACTTTGTACAGAGACACTGTGTGTGTGTGTGTGTGTGTGTGTGTGTGTGTGTGTTTTTTTACTTTTTAATTCAGTTTTTCAATTTTGTTCCTCTTTTGCCCGCTAGTCTAAACCTGCCAACTTCTCGCAGACATTTCGGAGTTTCACATCTGACCAGGAAACTGGCCCATTGAATTAACTGAACAAACTCAATTACAAACAGCTTGCAGTTACAAACAACACTGTGAAAGACAATTGGTTTCATTGTGGTAGCTCAGCGGTTAAAGATGCAGGGAAGGTAGTGGGTTGGAGTGGCTCAGTGGTGAGACTGATGGGATGCGGTGTCAATGGTAGTGGGTTGGAGTAGCCTGGCAGTGTTTTCCTGCCTTGTGGAAGATACAGGAAGTGGCTCAGCAGATACACCTCAGTTTGGACCGCAGCGTGTCACTCAATGCCACCTTCACACGCAGGGGAAGCCAGGTGTAGTCGGGAACGAAACCGGTCTCGTCACCTTTCAGAATGACTGCGCTGCGGGCGGGCTTGCTCGAGAGAAGCGGCTTAAACGATTGTGACAATAATTAGTCCGGGCACATTTCAGCAACCCTGGACTGGTCTCTGTCGTCCCCTCAGGCTTTGCAGCGCTCTGAATCTAACAGTCATAAAATATTCATCAAATTCAGCCACACTGTGTGCACCGTGTTGTTTAGAGTCTTGTTTTAAAGGGAAATGTAGCCAATGCTGTCAAAATACATTAAAATCAGGATTTTATGGACCTGGGGTGGTCCATGTAAAATAATATGTAATAAGGCTCTCTAAATACTAGTGCTTGTTTAACAGGTTGAAATGTTAGCTCTCTATATATGTTGTAAGTGATTCTTGTAAGTGCTATTGTAAGTTCACAGCCTACCTCTGTAAAGCGCTTTGTGATGACGGTCCACTATGAAAGGCGCTATATAAACATAACGTTATCATTATTATTATTAACAATAAACGTACAGTATAATTCGTGCAATATCCTGCGAAATTGCCCACAATGGAGGTACTATGTGGGTACGCTGCTGTTCCCAAAATAGCTCTATATTATTACAGTGCATTTTTGCAAGAGTTATATTTCTACAGTCAGACGCAGTATGAAGAGAGACAATGTAACTAATGCATAATATTGGGGTTTGTTGTTACAAAAATATGGATTTCCAGGACTTTCGGGTTATGGGAGAGAGACACTGTGGCCCTGTGTTTTCGTGCACTGAGGCACCAAGCTGGATTTGGAAATTCAAATATTTTTTAAAACAACATTTGGCTTTCAGTTTGGGTGGGTGGTGGGGGGGGGGAGGGTGCCTTGCTGAGAGGTCATTGATAGGACAGGCAGGCGAGCTGAACTGTATTCAGCCCCTCAGATACCCCAACGCAATGTGTGCTGGGGTGACACGCACGTGTGGGTCCACCACTCATACCGAAGCCCCTAAAGATATCGATGGGACGTTATGAAAATGAGTGATGCAAGCCAGAGGGGCTGCGTTGGGATTTTTTTTTTCTTGTTGTGGAGCGATTCATTTGTGCTTGTAAAGGCATCAATCCTTACATCTTCTGCACGCTGAAAGCTTTGTATACTGACAGCGATTGCTAAAAACAAGTTTTCACTTTGTATTTGTGCACCTGAATGTGTCCGTTCTGGCCTAAAACTTTTTTTGTTTTCCAGTTTCTGGAGCTCCAAACCCACAGATTACCTTTCACAGGCTTTGAATTCAAGACAAATAAAAACACGCCAGTCTCAAAACTCCACTGTTTTACCAGGTTTGAACACTAAGGTCTCAAGACTGTGGAATGTGTAGTGTTTGGGGAATTCTATGGAAAATGGTTGCTAGGTAGCTGAAAGGGCTGCAGAAAACCACTGCTATTATTGTTGTTTTTTTTGTTTTTTTTTTTTGGTTTTTTTCTGATTAGTTTTGGGGAAGGTTCAAGCGGCAGACTGACTCAGAAGTTAGTGAGAGAAAGGCCAGGCATGCATTTTAGAAGCAGTTAACATGAGATTCAGTTTTACAGGAGAGAGGAGAACTTTGGGCTGTTTAGTTGGCACACTTACCAAAGGCCTCTGAAAATAAAAAAAATAAAAAACACAAAAGAAAAAGGAAAAACAAAAGATTACATTTTTAAGAGAGCAGAAGAGTTAAGGCTTTGAAAATTGTTTATTGTTTATTTTTCAATATCATTTAAAAGGGGCTGGAGATTTTTTTTTTTTTAAATATAAATATACTGTTAATGGTATTATAATTTTAAAACCACCTGAAATTATACATTCATCTGTCTGGTTTAGTACACTGAGAAGTATATATATATATATATATATATATATATATATATATATATATATATATATATATATATATATATATATATATCAATTAATTAATTAATTAATTAATTAATTAAATTAATTAAAAAAAAACTGGATTAAATTTGAATCTCATATACATTGGTCCAGCCCCTTTGTATAAATGTTATCATTATTAGAATATTATTACTAGGGTTATTAATGTTATTAGACTTTCTGTAATGTTAATTATGTCTATCAAAAACACCGGATGGTCAAAATATTTAAAAACAATAAAAAGGCCTCCTGGTGTTCAGTAAAATGTTAGTCAAGATATACATATGCAAAGGGTATTGTTTAAATGTGGAAAGGATTTTACACACATTACATGTTGTAATAAATTAAATAGGACAGTTATTTATCAGCAGAAAACAACCAAACAACACAAAAAATAATTCTGAGATGGAAACAAAATGACAGGTCGGAGAAGAGAGAGGACACACAGACAGAAGGACAGACACCAAAACAGAAATCCCTCAGTGGTATACTGGCCACAGCGATGGAGGTGCTTGTCTAGAACAGCAGAGGACCTCAATGGGCTCCTCCTGAAACACAGGCTCACATGGTACAGCAATGCAGAACTTTGTGTTTGTTTGTTTATTGATTCACACTATAAAAGGGCTTGCTTACCGTTACTTCTGTTTGCAGTCTGCCCTACTGGTGTGGCACAGCTTACAAGTAAAACAGTGTATGGTGGATGTATACTGTACAAAACTCAGAACCCAGTGCTGTTACCAGGGATTTTATTTATTATGCTTTTCCAACCCGCTCACGTATATTCAGGTATACCAGGAAACAAGGTAGCTTAGACTTGAAGGTCGTAAAGAGGAATGCTCTGGGCTGTCAGAGCTGGCTACTGACAGAACATCATAGAAAACAAATGCATTTTCATGAAGACATAATTACTGTACAGCAATTAACAGGGCTGCAAAAAGGAAGTAGCAATATAAAAAAAACAATATAAAAACAGCTGCGCTCATCCCATAGAAATTAAACCACAGATACAAAGTGCTGGTAAATATATTAAAAAAATGATAAAGTTAGTGCCTAATATAAATGATGTCCTGAATGCATGTCAGAGTACTGTTGTTAACCAGGGCATGCACAAGAGAATTTAGCCTTTCACTTCTGCGTGGAAAAGCCGGATTATCTCAGTTTAAGGACAGTTATATAAAGACAGTCAGTATAAGGGCACATTCAGTTAATGAACACACTCGTTAAAATGTGTGCCTTTCTTTCCAATTTGCAAGGCGAACCAAGACAAGGGTCAACCTCACCAGAAAGATATCATTAAGAGAACTACACAATAAAAGTATCGCAGAGACACTAAAAGCACGTACACTACAGATGTGGCCAAAAGTTATGCATTACATAGAATTTTAGGACTGAGACATAATTAAAACAAAAACTATATGAACATCATTTTGATCTTTTAATTTAACTATAACTAGAAAACTATAAAATTATATTGCAAAAGTCTACCAGAAGCCATAATAGTGGTGCAGTACTTCATGTCTTCATTTTTTCAGTTTTACGTTAAGTATATCGAAACCCACAATGCGGTATGTAATTCAATATGTTAACGTAACACTATTCAGCAGGTTTCACTCAACTTTATCAAGCAAAATTCTATAGGGTGATGTAAAACTTTTGGCCAGAGCAGTATATTCTAAGACATAATGGGCAGCAATCTTTTGATGTCAAACACATTTCACCAGACCTTCTCATGTCAACTAAGATCACATGTCTTCCAACATCCAAGCCTGCCCAAAGCCCAGGAGCCAGTACTGTAGCAATCTGTGGTCAGGCCAACATACAACCTGATGCCTGATCTACTGTTTTGAAACCCCAAAATAGCACACTGACTGCTTGATAAAAATAGACTGCGATACCCCCCTCCGATATACTTTGCTGCACTCTTCATTTATCTGCCACGCAATTCCTCTTTCAAACAGCATGTGGGGCTATTGCAGAAATCGTCTGAGAGGAAACAGCAGCCCCTACAGGATTAAAGAGATCTCACAACAGCTTTACACTCAAGAGAAACAGCATTAGCGATAACAAGAAAGAAAAGAGTTGTGGTGCCAAAACTTAAATGACCCAGCTTTCTTAAGCAGCTGCACAGAGAAAATATCTAGGGAAGAAAAAAAAGAAGCAGAGGGTTTCAACCTTACCTGATCGGAGCTGCTTGATTCGCCCATTACTCATGTTGGGGTCAATGGGCAGGAAGTCCTTGAACCAGGTGATTTCTGGGTCTGGGTTGCCGCTGGCTGCGCAAAGCATGGTGGCGGTGCGAGTTCGCTCCACCACCTTCAGCTGGGGGCCCATGTCGATATTAGGAAACCCTGAGGGTAACTGGTCTTCTGCAGAGAGAGAAGATGAGGGGGAAGAGTCAAGAAGGGGGTCTCCGTTTCATTGGAGAGATACTGTTCATAGACTTAGAACATCACTGCACATAAACGATCATTCAATATTACATGCTAAACATTTCCCAGCTGGGTTTGACGCATGCACAGTAAATCGCAGATGTTTGATTGGAGTTTAGCTCTGAATCAGTTCTGACTGGAACATGTTCATGCCAAAGCTTTCGTGATCCTGATCTGAACTCCCACCTACTAGCTTTTTTGACGATCACCTTTGCAAAGGGCTGTTTTATGAAAGGAGTAAAACTGGTTTAAAAAAAAACAATTCACCAAGCTGCAAACAAAGTAATTTCCTAGTAAATGTATTCCACTAAAATGGTTTTATTTCATTTCATTTATTTGAGCCCTTGCACCCACTGCCAAATAAAGCCCTACATATTGAGTTATCACAGCATTCCAAACCTATCCAATAGTATGAAAAGGTTCAATCACTGTTAGAGGTTACAAGTCTATCTATAGGAAATTCACCCACAATGCAGCAATACCACCGCGTTACTTGAAAGAAAAGTCAAATTAACGCTGGACATCCATGCCATGCTGTGTATTGTATACAGAATACATAATGGATCTGTGTGTGATTTCACATTTATCTCCACTTGGAAGGCAATATCTCCATAACTCACTCAAGACTTTGACTCTGGGGAGTTAAAATGTCTTTTCCTCAGTCGCGGAGACGAATGTGATGACAGATCCAAAACCATTATGTACAGTTTCCTTGATCTGGGCTAGTTCCTTAACCTTTGCAGTACCGTGGAAAGCAAAGCACACAGCTCCCCCTAGGCCTTCATGGGAATAATGTAATATTCACCATTCTAATACAGCTTTGTTTCAGCAGTTTGCAACCTAACAACTAAACGTTGATAAAACACTAGCGAAAAAGGTACTTCATGATTTTAGCAAATTGCTATACATTATATTTGATTAACAAGTTGTGAAAATCATTTTATAAGTCCCTGTTTATGCATTTTATATACAACATATTTGGTTTGCAAGTTATTAGAAGCAAAACACTAGTTAGCGAGATCTGGTAAAAAAAAAACGTTACAGGGCGTCAGGGGTTTTATAAATCAGACCATTCCTGTTGCAGCAAGGCGCGCAAAAAAAAAAAAAATACCATACGAATCCAGAAGCAGCAGGCTAGCACTTAATGAGTCAAACGATGTGTGTATACAGAGCATTCCACAGATCTGCTCATTAGACACGGTGGAAGTGGTGAATTGAAACAGTATGCTGGTCCCGATACTGTATTTACAGTGTCTGTCCCTGTTAATTACACTCACACTCTTGGGAAAGCGTACCCTGCAACAGCCAACCCAATCCATTTCTCTCCAACACTTGGTTAAGAACCCCATGCTCTCACACATAAATCAGATTCATTTTTTTGCCAATCAAATCGTTTGTTCCCGGCGCTCCCGTTGGCCTCTGATGACTTCATAACTGACAACGGCTTTTATTTGAGGCCAAACTAAAGAACTTTGGCCTGGGCAGCAGCCAGAAGTTCATTAATTTGATGAACCAATCAACCCTCTGAGAGCAAGCTTGTTCATACTGGTCGATATGATGTGGGTGAGTGTGCGTGTGTGCGGTCAGAAGGACAATACATTTCCTGCAGTGGTTTTTTTTTTTTTTTTTAGTTTTCTAATTAAACAAAAATGCTAATCTTGTGGTACACTGTGAGGTTGAGTTTAATTAAAGCAACTGGAGTGCAGAGCTGATCAGATTGATCTCAAGAGCTGAGCCTCGTGAACTGGCTGGGAGCCGCGGAGAAAACGAGAAAGAGCAGCAGGAGAAAGAAGTGCAGTTAGGAGGTCTTAATCAACAGGTGAGCTTTCAATCCAGGTGGAGATCTACCTGATTAAACATGCTTAAGGACTGAATATTCTTTATATAGATCTGGCTGTATATGAAACAAGGGAGTCCTCCCGAGGAGTTGCAGGTAGTCCCACCAAAAGGCTGGATTTTACGACCTCCCCAGCCCGTGTCATGCATGCTGATGTAACTTAATAGCATTTAAAAGAGATCTCTGTGCATCTGAAAGCAGAGAGGTATTGGTGACCTGTTGTCTTGGTCAATTTCTCTATATAGCAGTTCCGTATTTGTTCCACGCTCCACACAAGCATGCTGACTCTGCACTGCTCAAAACGGACTGAGATTGAAATGTGTAACCCGAGGAGGACAGTCAACCTGGAAATAGTTAGCAGCTCGGACAGATTGAAAATGAACTGGTGACCAAAAGTACAGCAGGGGTCTTATTTACAGCAGGTAGAATTATTCAACACAGGGCATACTGCAGGGTCCCTAAACCACTGAAACGTGAACGGGAAAGCAATGCTTTTCTTATAAAAGCTTACTCAGGGACGTGGTTTGAGGATGTAGTAAAGTCTAATGGAAGCATGCCAAAGCCACGCAATGCAAGATATTGTCAAAACCATGGTATAACAATGCAAGGCCATTGTGTAAGTAAACTTCCACTTGTGAAACTGTAGTTTTAAAAAGGTAGCAGCCCTGATTACAGGCCCAGAATTCTGCAAGCCACCAGTTTAGTGTTTATTTTTGTTATTGTTTTTTTCCCTCTGACCTTTCGGTAATGAAACCCTAGCTTCTGTCTCCTCTATAATTATGACCAGCGAGGAACACAAAAATGACATCTGTGCGTGTCTGTGTGGACTGACTGCCTTAATCAAAACCATGCTGTCAAGAACAAGTTAGCAACAACACCATTAAGGGATAAACAAATCCTCCTCGTCTCTCCAAAACAGACGTCTCCCTCTCTATGCTGAACAAAGCGTATGTTTATTTTGAAGAAAAATAAAATTCCTGCCACACCAATTTTAAAGCAAAATGTATCGGTTCTGTCTACGGTAGCTTATAAAATAAAAACTGCGACCTTCATTGGGAATCAGAGTTCACTATATTTATTTCTTGGAGACACCACTGGCAACTTGAATCAGAGAGTCTGGTAAAACCTTGATGAAGACTCCTATTGCATTGCAGTTTCACCCATTCCAGGTTTTACTACAAGCTTGTTTAGCCACTCTGTACAGGAATGGATAAAACTGCTATGTGATGGGACTTATTTTCACCCCTCAACTCACTAGCAATGCCAAACCCTTAACCATACAATTCTGGTATGGTGAAATAGCTTTTTAGACTGTGAATGAACATCAATTACACCTAGATTACAGTTCTGTACTGCAGAGCTGAAATGAGCGAGGCGGGCGTTGAAAAGCCCACTTTCCTGACTTGTGTTGTAGGTCTCCCCATTTTGTTAATGGTTTGATTTTTGAATCCTCAGTGGAATGCAATCACCAGCTGCTCGGGAGTGCTCTGAAAGCTTGACATGTGGAGCTGTTTTGCAAGCTGACCCTGAATGAAGCACGGCTAAGCTGCAAAAATTATGATTATTATCATCATCACCACTGCGATGTGGTCTTTATTTGGAGACGGACAGCTGTATTTATGCAACGGCACACTGTGCTTAGTAAGTTTTTTTGAAGGCAGAATATTGCACACATTAATTACCATTAATTATCATTGTATTCGTTATACAGCCGACGGATGCAAATCTTTTAATCTGATTGGAGGCAGCGGGTGACACCGCGTACCAGGTGCTGGACAAAAAACGAGAAACAACTGCTACAGCAGGCTTGGTTGTCTGAAACAGCAACGCCAGAGGGCTAGTGGTAGGGATGTCCAAGATTGCAAAAAAAAAAAAAAAAAAAAAAAAAAAAAAAGGGTACACTCTGGAGAACAGCCTTCACTGAACATTTCCTTCCCCAGCTTCCCTGCGGGAATTTGGAGGCAGTTATCATTGAGGAATAGTATATCCCTCCTGCCTAATTGAAACAATCTGTGCAGGCCTGGCTGCCCAGTCTCAATGCAGACCAGTGACTCATGTTCTTTCATCATTCTTTAATTATGACACAAAGCAAACAAACTCCATTTGCATTATAATCTACCTTCCACATAGCAGCTACAGCAAACACACAACCCGCTAAGCTACTCAAATCCCTTTCCACTCACACTGCAGCCAGCATTTGTTCCATCTCCTTGACAAACTTTCATGTAAAACATGGTGTACCAGCAGAAATGCCTACAAGGGAAACTAGCATGCACCTCCCACTATTTCTAGCTTGGGTCATTAAGCCCGCAATTCAAAGTGTGGCATGTAGCCACTCTGGGACTAATATAAACTGCTAAGAAGATTTTTCAATAATTCTGTTTAGCAAATATTCCCAAATCGGAAGCCCCATTCCTCAGTGTTCTAACCATCGAGCAGAAATCAGATTTAGCCCCCCCTTCCCGCTGCTATCAAACATTATTTAATTTAGTCTGAGCTTTAATCAGGTTAACTGATTACTATTCAGAGTAGCCAGAGAGGGTTTTAAGTACTAAGCATTAATATTACCAAAAAGAGATCAAGAGAAACCCCACCACACACCTTTACCATACCGTTTAAATAAACAGACATTTAAGCAATCTGCTGCCCTCAGCTGTTTCTGCTCCAGGGATGGTCAATTGCATTTATTCTGCTGAGCCTGAAGCAGCTCAATTAGAATAATTGACACTAAAGCCAGAGCAGACTGTAGCAGAGCAGAGGAAAGCTTGCCTTGACAGCACCCCTGCTGCAATAACCTTGAACAAGAGGCACAGGCTCTCAGTGCCCTGATCTCCACCACTGAATCAAACACAGCCCTGATCACAGCCTGCAATAACCTTGAACAAGAGGCACCGGCTCTCAGCCCCCTGATCTCCACCACAGCCCTGATCACAGACTGCAATTACCTTGAACAAGAGGCACAGGCTCTCAGTGCCCTGATCTCCACCACTGAATCAAACACAGCCCTGAGCACAGCCTGCAATAACCTTGAACAAGAGGCACTGGCTCTCAGCCCCCTGATCTCCACCACTGAATCAAACACAGCCCTGAGCACAGCCTGCAATAACCTTGAACAAGAGGCACAGGCTCTCAGCGCCCTGATCTCCACCACTGAATCAAACACAGCCCTGATCACAGCCTGCAATAACCTTGAACAAGAGGCACCGGCTCTCAGTGCCCTGATCTCCACCACAGCCCTGATCACTGCCTGCAATTACCTTGAACAAGAGGCACAGGCTCTCAGCGCCCTGATCTCCACCACTGAATCAAACACAGCCCTGAGCACAGCCTGCAATAACCTTGAACATGAGGCACCGGCTCTCAGCGCCCTGATCTCCACCACTGAATCAAACACAGCCCTGAGCACAGCCTGCAATAACCTTGAACATGAGGCACCGGCTCTCAGCGCCCTGAACTCCACCACTGAATCAAACACAGCACCCGCATCAAACACTCATTCTACAGACTTCGAATGTTTTAAGACGTAACACAGTGTGTGTGAGTGTTTGTTTCTTCTAGTATCAGGGGGATCTCGTAGGTATCTAAATCCCATCAAAAGACACAAAACTCTAGTCAATAAGGAATTAAATTAGAACGATGTGCCTTTGTGTTACAGTTTCCTGTACATTCTTGTGAAAGGTATTGGGATGGAGTAGCTCAGTGGTTAGAGTACAGGGCTGCAGTGTGGAAGGTAGTGGGATGGAGTAGCTCAGTGGTTAGAGTACAGTGCTGCAGTGTTGAAGGTAGTGGGATGGAGTAGCTCAGTGGTTAGAGTGCTGGGCTGCAGCATGGAAGGTGGAGTGCTTGAGTAGATCAGTGGTTAGTGTGCTGGGCTGCAGCATGGAAGGTGGAGTGCTTGAGTAGATCAGTGGTTAGTGTGCTGGGCTGCAGCATGGAAGGTGGAGTGCTTGAGTAGATCAGTGGTTAGTGTGCTGGGCTGCAGCGTGGAAGGTGGAGTGCTTGAGTAGATCAGTGGTTAGTGTGCTGGGCTGCAGCGTGGAAGGTGGAGTGCTTGAGTAGATCAGTGGTTAGTGTGCTGGGCTGCAGCATGGAAGGTGGAGTGCTTGAGTAGATCAGTGGTTAGAGTGCTGGGCTGCAGCGTGGAAGGTGGAGTGCTTGAGTAGATCAGTGGTTAGTGTGCTGGGCTGTAGTGTGGAAGGTGGAGTGCTTGAGTAGATCAGTGGTTAGTGTGCTGGGCTGCAGCATGGAAGGTGGAGTGCTTGAGTAGATCAGTGGTTAGTGTGCTGGGCTGTAGTGTGGAAGGTGGAGTGCTTGAGTAGATCAGTGGTTAGAGTACAGGGCTGCAGCGTGGAAGGTGGAGTGCTTGAGTAGATCAGTGGTTAGTGTGCTGGGCTGCAGCGTGGAAGGTGGAGTGCTTGAGTAGATCAGTGGTTAGTGTGCTGGGCTGTAGCATGGAAGGTGGAGTGCTTGAGTAGATCAGTGGTTAGTGTGCTGGGCTGCAGCATGGAAGGTGGAGTGCTTGAGTAGATCAGTGGTTAGTGTGCTGGGCTGCAGCATGGAAGGTGGAGTGCTTGAGTAGATCAGTGGTTAGTGTGCTGGGCTGCAGCATGGAAGGTGGAGTGCTTGAGTAGATCAGTGGTTAGTGTGCTGGGCTGCAGCATGGAAGGTGGAGTGCTTGAGTAGATCAGTGGTTAGTGTGCTGGGCTGCAGTGTGGAAGGTGGAGTGCTTGAGTAGATCAGTGGTTAGTGTGCTGGACTGCAGCATGGAAGGTGGAGTGCTTGAGTAGATCAGTGGTTAGTGTGCTGGGCTGTAGTGTGGAAGGTGGAGTGCTTGAGTAGATCAGTGGTTAGTGTGCTGGACTGCAGCATGGAAGGTGGAGTGCTTGAGTAGATCAGTGGTTAGTGTGCTGGGCTGTAGCATGGAAGGTGGAGTGCTTGAGTAGATCAGTGGTTAGTGTGCTGGGCTGCAGCATGGAAGGTGGAGTGCTTGAGTAGATCAGTGGTTAGTGTGCTGGGCTGTAGTGTGGAAAGTGCAGTACTTGAGTAGCTTAATGGAGCACAATATTTAGTAACATTTCAGTGTTTCAGATACAATTACAAAACAACCCATGATAACCGTTGTCCGACTGGATATGTACTTTGGACATTAAGGAATCAGATTACCTTGTATTCAGTTACAATTTCCCTTAAAGGAATCTAAAACTGCCTGGGAACTGTGCCAGCTGAACAATCGTATAATGCATAATGCAAATGACCAATGGGAATTGCTTCTGGTGTCCCTCGAAAGCCACGAAAGGCTCTTCTGGAAATCGCGCTGGTGTGGGTTACAAAAGCTCAAGATAAAGCAAAGCTGGACGTTTATATTGACGATACGTCAAGGTACCCTTAGAGGAGGACAAGAGGCAACACAAGCTTCTCTTTGATCACACAGCTCAGGTTTTAACTCATACTGTGTCGTCACTATGGGAAGCAGGCGTGCCATCCTTTCTCCTAAAAGCACAACCTTTTTTGACATTCACAAATTCAAATATTATGCCTATAGTTGTATTCATATTTAAAATGTATTTATTATTTGACATGTAACTGTGGATAACCTCCAGCTTTGCATATTATACAAAAACACAAAAAATATCTAAAATTCATCAGTTCTGATACCAATACAATAAATAAAATAGGTACTGCAGTCCCCAGTGGTATTACCATTACAGTAAAACACTACTAGTTGACTACTTTGCTAAACTGCTAGACAACCTCTCGTAATAAATGCTATTTATTACTGCTTTATAATGCTTTGACTACCAGCACCGCTAACACAGCAAAGCATTAGTAATACAACCAATAACATTTTTGCTGTTTTTCTTTTTTTCATCCCTGTGCCCTACAGTTGAAATGAAATCTATCTATCACTCTATCATCTTCTCTCAGCTCCTGATGCTACTGCACTGTTTCGGAGGGTATCCCGGCACCTGTTGCCTGTGAGCTGAGAGAAGATGATGAAGTGCAGGGGCTGAGCCCATGTGCAGCCAATGGGAGATATTTACACCCCCAGTCTCTCCGCTAAACTCAACTACTGATAAAGGGAGAAGCTGTGGAAACCCTGCCTGCAGGGCACGTTCAAGCCGTTATGTATGCCTATTTCAATCTACCGTATCCTAGGAGATGTGCATTTCAGATTCTACAGCTAAACTACTTTTTACATTGTCTATCCATAACCCAACAACAACCAAGCACCAAAGCCTTCTGCATCCATCGTCTACACTTAGTCCCGCACTGACAAATGACTGACAGCCTGCATTAGTTCCAGTGGTTTTAGAAGGACTGGAGTGCAGTAATCAGATGATTGCTGATGCAAGCAGACACACTGGAGCATTCAAACACAGGCACTTTAGACGTATAGCTGTTAATGAAACTTACCCTTATGTTAAAATTCTGCTGGTTTGTCGGACTAAATAACTATTTCATTATACGTCTTGTTCATTCCACCTAACTGCACGCCTGACAATTGCAATGCCTCATTAAATTAAGCATGCCTGCCATAAAAAAAAAACAACCTACAAAATGACCAAATGTGTTCATAGCGCAGTAATTGCCTATTTCTGTTAATTGCGTAGCAATGCAAGACAAATGGCCTATCCAATTATCAGGAATCTGTATGTACAGTCAGTGAGGCACAGCGGGGTTTGTTTGAAAATATTTGATAAAAAAAAAAAAAAACAGCTACTTCTGCCTGATTCTGCCCATAAAATCATTTTAATACCCCCTTACTGATCTGTCTTATGAGAGAATCTCCAGTCCGCCCAATATTCTGTTTAATGCCGGTACAAATAAAAATACAAATTTTCCAGTTCGATTTTGACTTTCGAAATAATAAAACTCTAACGTCCTACGTAATGCTGATTTACCATGAGAGCATTTCAAGACAGACATTAATCACACCCTGCCTCCCAGATGAGAAAACAAACAAATGTTTTGAAAGGGTTTTGAGGTTAAATGTGGATAATTAACAGACAGTCTCTCTTCTATTTTTTCACCCCTGAAGAATGACCTCTATTACCACTTTAATTCCACTGCACTTCAGTCACGCAGTTTGTAATCAGAAAAGGGCCATTAGCCATCCCCATGCAATAAATCCGCACTCTACAATCAGAGCAAGAGCCACACAAGAAAGTGTCAACCGACAGAGAGGCAAACAAGACAATCGAGCCATCAAGCCAGACCCTGGGACAAACATTAATAACCATAAATCATATTCATAAAAGACTCCCATTGCATAGCAATTTGATCCAATCCTGGTTTTACACCTAAGCTTGTTACCTACATACTGGTGCTAATTGAGCTTCCAGTAAAACCTGGAATGGGTGTAACTGCTATGTCTTAATTCCATCCCTGATAAACAATTTGGCACTACTTTGAAACCTCAAATTTTTACCCTGTTGTTTCGAGAAGTGAAAAGTTTTCTCCATGGAAATAAAACTTTATTACATAACGAACAAGACTACCTGTGCGCTTTTCGTAAATATGCAAAGTCATTTTGCTGGTTCACATGTTTTTCCTCGGGTAACAATTAATTTACAGCGCTTCACTGTTCTCTCTGCCTTGCTCGTTACAGAAAATGTTGCCCTGCTGCAAACAAATGACATTTTTCCCAATAACTAATACATCTCTAGGAGTCTAAAGTCATTAGTTTACTTCCAAAGCACGGCGGGCATTGCTTAGAATCCCCCAAACCCAGTCAAGCTAATTAACGAAACAGTAATCACTTTCTAGCAGCTCAGCTAATTTTCTATTAATTATCTTGTTTATCTAACTTTTCTTTGACGCTCGCTTGTTTTTTATCCCCCTCTTAATGAGAAGAGCAATTGGCCCCGTTCCCAACTTCATGCCGTCCTACCCCCACCAGTATGACAGCTGAGAGAAATCCAATTTTAATATAGATTAATGTCTGCTGGAATCTATCTACTCAAATTCACACACGTGCTCTGAAACGCGAGACGTGGCCATCAATGTATCGCTTGTCCTTTGCCAACAGTTTGTCCTATCCCTCCACAAAAAGTGTTTGTTTTACAAAACTAGCAGAACTAAAATGTTCCAAACAGCTCTGCTTTAACCTCTGAATGCTGAAAGCAGGTATCGACAAGGGGAAAACTACTCTTGGGGCAAGAGCAAACAAACTGGAGTGTGAACAAGGTCTGACCACTTAAGGCAGAACGAAGTGCACAAAACACAGCTGGTGCTTGCACAGCTGTGCGATCATTGAAAACAGCCATCGATTCAATCAGGCTCTTGCTGATCCTAATCAGGGTGTGACAGTCTACGGTATTGCCTTTCACAAAGCTCAGGGCGGGGCTAGGAAGAAGAGAAGAGGCTGAGATGCATTGGAGTCCAGTTACTTTCAAGTTCAAATTGGTGAACCCTCACTCTTTTTCTAGCTTCCATTTGAATGGTGTAGTCAACAGACCTCCTTAGTCAATGAGTTATGCAAATTAGTTTAGGTTGACACGCTCATTGTGATGGCTTTCGCTGTCCATCAAAGGCCGCTGAATATCCATTGTTCTATGTGTTACGCACGTTCCTATCTCCAATCAATCCTGATTACCACATATAGGTTCAGGGAAGCAAAGGATTGAAAGACCACTTGCCCACCCACTATTCCCATGTCAAATTCACTCTGATGCATTCAGAAGGTTACAAACAGTGCATCCAGAATTGAGGTGTACAGTAGCTGTAGAAATCCTGCCAGTTTTCCAGCCTGCGTACGTGACTGAAAATATCCAATATCACTGACATTTACTGATCACTAGGATATCAGGTCTACTACTAAAAAATATATATTTATGAGGGCAGGGGGAGCATCTGCTGACTGGATCCATTTCATAAAGACTTATTTCTGCTATACCATCCCTGTGAAATCCATTCTGGTCAATGATGTTTTTCCTGCTGAATTAGTTCTTACTAATATGTTGGCGGGCAGCAGTGACATTTGGCCAGCCAGGATGTGTCATCCATTACCAACCTGGAGGAACGATCGATTGCACAGACAGCTGCTCAATACTGTAAGTGGAGGGGAAGGAGGGAGGGAGCGAGGGACTCTTATGGATGTGCCATCTTTAGTTGAATGCTGCACTGTACTAGGCATGCATCGCTTTAAAGTCGAACTACTATAAAAACAAGATATACAGAAGGAAGGTGAAATACTGCACATCTCACATGTAAATCCCAGTAAATACCACATGTTTGAGGAATTTGTGCCTATCCTGGTGAATGTGGGGTCAGTTTACAAGTACAGCTAGAAGCAACCAGTACTGAAATCTTATTGCCCTCTTAATGGTCCTTAACCCCCACCCTGTGGGCCTTTTATTGAAAGGGGCAAGGATCATCAATAAACAGGTAAGTTATTGGCGAGCGAGGGAGAGAAAGAGACCTAGAAACCTGAAAGATCGATGCCAGTGTTCGATTGCTCTAGCACTAACCAACAGGACCCCTTGCTCTGTCACTTATTGGAGAGACTGATGCCTGCAGTATTTCTCTGTCCTCATGGGGACTGAAGCGATGTGGCTGGCAAGTACACTTCTATCCCCAGCAGCTGCATGATCGGAAGCCCTGGGCCCCGGATGAGTCCCCAAGAGGCCTCTACAAACTACCTGGCTCTAATATATAATAATGCCTTTCACTGCACCTCTGGGTCTAAGGAATAAACTGGGAAGAATAATCAGTTACGGCCTGTTAATCCCAATCATTCACCACTGGCTTTAGAAACACATTATTGCTAATAACAAGGTGGCCCAAGGGATGTGCCCTTTATTCCACTGTAGTTCTAAATTAACTAAAAAAAAAAAGTCAGTCACATTGCTCTGACTGGAGCTTCAGTGGAGTCTCTTCTGTGCATTTTTAGATCTGCCGCCAAATGGAACACACACACACACATACACACGCACGCACACATGCACATATGTGAAGCCTTTTAAGGGTCCATTTAACTTCCAAAAGGAATGGGGAAAAAAATGGAAGTGACCAACCCATTAGTCACAAAAAGCTGGTGCATCTGTTATTTCCCACTAACTAGACTCATCTAGCTCATCTTCAGCTATAAAACACAGAATTCGGAGGGAGAGCCCGGAGTTACAGCTGTCAGCAGGTCAAGTTTCCGAGCCTCTCCAGGTTTTTGCATTGTTCCTTGCTGAAAACAAATAAGATATGGGCAGGATGCCTGGTACATTCAGCCTTGATGAGTTTCTATAAAAGCAATAGTTAGTGCACATGGCAAATGATGATCAAAGCCTAGAATCACAAAAAACACACATAAGATGACCATAATATTAAACAGGTGAGGAATTAAATATTAACCATGTAATTTCTGTATCACACCAGATACAATGCTTAGCCACCATTCTATATTATTCTATTTATTTTTTTTAAATCCAGCCTCACAGACAGAATTTTTCATATATAGTACATTACTGTATGCCTTAGCTATTGCAAAGCAGAGGCACAGTATATAACTGCACTTCTGATTTGGTTCAGGCCGATCTGCAATATATGTGGAGGTTAAAAAGGGCAAGCAGGACCTTAAATCCTGCCTAACGGAGGGAGCAGCAGATGGCAGTGCCAGTGCTGCATCATCCAGGTCTGTGGTAAAGCCAGTGCAATGCCGTCACTATTGCCAAGGCAGCAGACAGCAACAACAGGCACGGGATTAAGCATTAGCGAGTCAGTGGGGATGGCAGCGCCTGGACAGAACGGTGCCACCCTGAACGCCACGAGCGAAACTTCAAAATGCCTTAACGAGGCAGATCGTGGGGTTCCCATACAGCTTCACAGTATTTGGGGGGGGAGGGGGGGGGGGCACCAGAATGCAATGTGTTCAGCTAAGCAAGAGAAAATCTGGATTCCATCTCTCAGCGCAGTCTTGCTGCTTTGTTGAATTAAGTATTGCAAAAGAAATACACATTATAGCGTGGTCCTAAGGTATAAGGTTCCTATAAATTCTCAGAGCAGCAACAGTATGTCGTGAGAATGTAGACAGCATGCTCCCGACACACTCACTTAACAGATTGCAATGCAGCGTAACTATGCCCAGAAAGAAATCCCACAGCTGGAATGAAACACTGCCCAGGCAGTTGGAAGCAGTGTTATGGTTAGACTTTAGCAGATGGGCAGTAGGGAATTCCCATGGTTCAGTGCTGCATGACCTGTGCCGCGGAACCCTCATGTCAAGCACAGATCTGAATGTAAACATTCTATCATAACTCCCAGTTGAGACTGTTGAATTTTTATATCCAATTCAGAACACCTGTACAATATAAAATGCATGCGATAGGTCGACAAAAAAAAGGATCTTTCTTGGGTAATAATTATCCAGTGGCCTGCAAGTACCTGAAATGTTGATGCAATCACTTAGTTTGGGTGGGATTAGACTCAAGTAGCTTGGATAAAGAGGGAGCTTCTTGATTAAGAGCTTCTGGAGTTTCCAAGATAAAACTTCAAGCTAGCAGGCCCATGTTTTAGCAGGTGCATTTACCACAGCAGAGCCCTCAGAGTCTCTTACCTCTGAGGATGGAGAGCTTGGCGCTGACCGTCACCTCTCCCTCTGAATTCTCTCCGATGCATTCGTAAATGTTTTCGTCCCGGGGCGTTCGTAAAGGCTGGATCCGAAGAACAGCCCCAGCCCCTTCATCAAATTCAATCGTCTGCAAAGCAAAACAACACACATTTCAAATGCTAAAGTTGGAATACTCTATGTTGTAATTGGGTTACGAGTTTTCTTTTTTTTTTTTTTTTTGTTTCCATCTTCCTAGGTAAGCATTGCAAAACCCAGAGAGGTGTGCTATAAAGCATTATCCATATGAACATGGTAATCTACAATAAATGCATTGGATAAACATGGAAAAGCATGGGAAAACTGCAAAATGACTGTGATAAACTTTGAAAAGGGTAAACAAGAAAGAAAATATATTTTGATAAAACTGTATGAAGGATATTCACCTCTCCCTGGATTGGTTTGGCTACTTTTAGACCTTTCTCTGACATTTCTCTTGAAGTGAGAATCTCATTCTACATGAACTTAATTGGAATTCAAAGGTGCACAGATGGGCACTGTACATTTAAAGTAATGTTTTCTTCACTGAATTGCAATAAAATTGCTTGCTTTAAAAAGCAATTAAACCCACCTGTTTACTTACGGCCCAACATTTATTTATCAGAAAACCACTTGAAGCTATTTTTCATTGTGTCAGAGGCCTGGGAGATTTTTCTTACTCCTGTTTGAAATTGAAAGCCAGTCGTGGGTTTGTTGTTTTCTAAATGCTGCGGCTGTTTTTTCGATGTTGGTCCAAACACATGCTTGAGTCTATTTAAATAGTTTAATTTCCTGATTTTAACAGCTACAAGCCATCTTAAACATGGAGGGCAAGATGTAAT
Source organism: Polyodon spathula (assembly GCF_017654505.1). Taxonomy (NCBI): domain Eukaryota; kingdom Metazoa; phylum Chordata; class Actinopteri; order Acipenseriformes; family Polyodontidae; genus Polyodon; species Polyodon spathula. Next base: position 19,379,305 of record NC_054559.1, read on the forward strand.
GTGTACAGTAGTGACAGTGAAGCTGTACTAATGCATTGGTAAACACTGAAAACCAAAAGTAGGTGTTAAAATGTATCCATTTCGGTATTCTCTAACTCCACAAAAGGATGTAAATTATGCACAATGCAACGTCCATGGCATGTCTTGTACACATTACAAATGTCTCTCTATGCTGCATCACGCAACATTAGCACAAAGCAGCACAATACAGGAGCCAGTATTTATACAACTATCCACATAAGTGGATATCTGTTATCTCTTTACCTCAATGCGTTGGGAGTTGACTTTCTTCCCTTTCTTGTTCCAGGTGACTCGTGGCTTGGGTTCGCCCGTTGCCTGGCAGACGAAGGAGGCAACCCCTCCGGAGACTCCAATCTGGTCAACGGGGACCTTGGTGAATCTGGGGGCAGCTGCGATGCGGGGAGAGCGAACAGGAGAGAACACAAAGTGGAATCATATGGCTTTCGTTATTGCACCTCTTAACCCTTTAAAAGTACAAGGGACACTTGTGTCCCACAAATGAAATGATGCAAACTTTCAAATTTTTTTGCAAATGAGACGCAAGAGAACAGGATTACTGACGGGTTGGAGCTGGTCATCCAAACGGTCAGTTTCCTCCTCGTGATACTTGAGTCGTTCTCAAATGTATTTTAAGAAGCCATTTGAGCAACCGCTCAATTCCTTGCATGCCTTAAGGGGTTAAAATATAAAAGAAGACATTTCTTGCTTGCTAACATATTCCCATTCAGTGGATTATGTTAAAACACTTGCGGCTCAATTGAAGCAATCCAAAAAATTAAAACAATTTTAAAAAGCTATATGGTGTTGTACACATCACAGTGATGGCAGCTGTGCAAGCAGTGACTTCGCAAAAGCTTATTTTGCAGCAGAAGATATTAATGCACAAAAATGTATAGATGATCAAACACCAACTCAGGTGTATCATTTATTAAATTTGTATGCAGACATGTGCACTATGTCCCATAGGGGATGTGACTGCGTGGTTATAGCTGCATGCAAATTGGAAATGTATTTATTTATATATATATATATATATATATATATATATATATATATATATATATATATATATATATATATATATATGACACACACACACACACACACACACACAATTGCAGATCCATTGCCAGCAATGGCAATCTATTTAAAACAGAAGGTGTACAGCCGTGGTATTGCTACAGCAGCACACGTATGTGTATGATATCATGCTGCTTTATCAATCTTTCTAGGCTGTGGTGTCTGTTTAAATGAAACATTTTTTCCAATCTTTATTCTTCCCTGGTTGTAATAGTGACCCTTGTTCTCCTGTCTGTTGAGCTGTTCTTTATTCCATTCACTGGCGTGAGATGAATAGGGCCTGCCACACAAAATAACCAGCAAATCGACAAAATAAAGCCCAAATTACAAGAACTACTAGCCTTAGACTACAGAAAATTAGACCTCTGTGTGTGTTTCAGAAAAAAAAACACCAAGTTTGTCTTTTCGGCACCACCTTAAAAAAAATAAAAATAAATAAAATCATTCAAAGCCTAGGGCTGTATTTTAAATCCAGCAGAGAACAGGAGCCCTGACCCTGGGCGATAACCATAACTTGAGTCCAATTTGTCTCTGACAGCACCAAGATGAATTCACCACTCTGGGGTGTTCTGGAGTTGTGGCCTCACGGCTCCCAGGGTAAAACAAGACCATTCCTCAAAGAAGGACTGGATTTGATGGTGGCCGTTTCAGGGGAGGCTTGTTAGACCAGCAAATCAGTCCACAGATGTCTGCAACTTCTACCATTATATCCCCATCACTGCTCATTTGATCAAAACTGAATTTCTAAAAAGCTGCCAAAATGATGGTGCAATAGCTAGACAAGCAGGGACCTAAAACTAGATTTTCAAATTTTTCATGCTTGGTCTGGACAGTCCATGAATTCTTCATTCTCTATGCTGGGCGTCAGGAGGTCTCAACCTTCAGTGTGGATTTTCCCTTGCTTTAGGTTACAAATTAATATTTTACTGGGTATTTGGCAGGGTTACCAGAATTTCAGAGTGAAAAAACTAGGCCTTTTTTCTTTTTTTCTTAGCAATGATGAAGCCAGTAAAATAGCTGTATAATAACACAGTCATCGGGTGTATTTCTTGTATGCTTGCAAGTATTCTGTGGCTGCCTCTAATCAAGTTCAGAGTGGATTTCTTGCGCACTGTCAACTAGAGATAGCTACTGAACCCTTAGAAACACACAATAAAACAATTCACTGTTTTCTTTCTATTACCACCTGACCAAAACATGTTAAATATACAAAAAAAATGGTTAGAAAAATAGATCAGCTTTTACCATTTACACACACACACAATATATAATATAAGCAGTCCTAAAATGTAAATACAATAGCAAAACTGGGACAATTTAATCTACAAATCATTTAACTTGACAAACACTCTTTCCGTGAATAAAGAGACAGGGAATTTCAGTATTAGAACCCGTAACACAGATTTCCTACAGTGTTCACTTTTTTCTCCTGATCAGGGAAATTTGCATTTTTATTTTTGAAAAGTATTTTTCACCCGACTATGAGATGGATGTTTTTTTTTTTTTTTTTTTTTTTTTAAAAGAACTGTAGCAAATAACTTTTTTTTTCCCACTATGTGCTGGTAATGGACAGAAGGGCCCCATTATACAGAATATTAATAGGTGATGACATGAAATAGGAGCCATCAAATCATCAAATAGTTTCATAGATGGGGAAAAAAAATCCACTCGTCATCAATCTAGTTTAAAATAGACGTCTTTCAAAAGCTTTTGCAGCACATTCAAGAGGGAGAAAACGAAAGTAATGCTGTGGTATTTTAATGCCGCTGCTTCGCTTCGTGTTTTATTCATTACTATGCCAATTAAACCTTAAACAAAATAGATACTGTCACTGGGTATAATTTTCCAAAGAGATGTTCATTCACGAAACAGGGAGCTCACTACTGTACTATGCCAAGAGCAGAAAGAAAAGTGAATATGCTTCTAGAGGCTGAGATTTTATATATATATTTTAATTATCCACCTGGAAAAAAAAAAAAGTTTTGACACAAGCAAGCTTGTATTGTGCGACTTACAAACAACACAAACAAAAACAGCTGTTGTGTACCTGCCTTGGCAGATATCCTCCTTTCCACAAGTTTATACAAAAAATAAAATAAAACAACAACACTGCCGTATCGTGAATCACTCGCCATCTGTTCCTGTGATCATACTGCTGATTAGGTCTGAAAACACTGAGAGAGCTCTCACTCTCTCGCTCCCACTCCCTCTCTCTTTGCGTTCTCTTGTTTTCTGTCTCTATTTCCTCTCCTTATCTTCCTTTTATTCCTGTTTTTCCCATCTCTATTCCTCTTTTGCTCCTGCAGTTTTTCTCAAAAGTCAAGTTGAACCAGTGTTCTGTTACCCATACACTGTGGCTCATCAAGCTGGTGGTAAAGCCTGGAATGGGTGAAATTGCTATGGAGCAGGAATCTTATTTCCATCTCTGCATACTTAAATACATATTCTCCCATCTCTCTTTTCATCTCCCTTCACTTCAGTACAGTATCTTCCCTTCTTGAACCTGGCAGGGCCTTATCGCTCAAACAGGGCCCAGAGCGAGGGCCTCAGTCTGAGAGGGTGGGAGTCTCTAGGGCCTGCTCTGTCGCTATGGAAACAGCTCTACCTCTCTTCCCAGGCCTAGCTGCCTGCTAATCTACTGCTGTGCTGAGTCTCGACAGGAGACAAAAAAAAAAAAAAAAAAAAAAAAAAAGGAAAAATCAAAGTGAAATCTCAATGGAAAATCTCAGGGTATTAGTTCTCTTAGACCGTGTGTGTAATGTGTTTTTTTTTTTTTTTTTTTTAAGGCGAAACATCGAAAAAAACAAATAAAAGAAAATGTAAGGAGCCAACTCCATGGAGGCCCCTTGCCTGTCAGCTCTCGCAATAGAGTGGTTTAGGAATGTTTCAATGCAGGCAAGTCAAGCAGCCAAGCGCACTGAACAGGAAACGGTACAATGTGTAAATGCCAAAATGAAAGAAGACCTCTCCCCTTTAACTCTCAAACTTTTTCTGACACAGTTCAGAACACAGTGCTGAAAATCGGTGCATAAGGACATGTATCCTCTCAATGCAGTACTGCAATTATAAACCAAACCCAGATTATTCACTGTAAGTCAAACAATGCTGTTGTTAGGAGAGTCCCTTAAAACACAGTGTGGAACGTATAGGGGAAAACTACTATTGCAAATCAAAATCAACTACCATGCAAAATAGAATGACATACAACTAATAGAAGGATATTACTAATGCTTGTTTCACACTATACATTATATAAAAAAATATGCATTATTGTATTCCATGTTTTTATATTTATTATTTATTTCTATATTATTGAGTTGAGTTGCAGTTTCATTTTAATATATGCATTTTTCTGGGTCTAAAAAAAAAATAATAATTTAAAAAATCTCCTAGATTTGCAAAAACTAAGGCACCATGAATATTGCCTGCCGCTGCATTTCAAGCCTAGGCTAATAACACACTTGACTGACAATTTTATTTGCAAATGAAGTAGGACTCTGCCCGACAGTGAGGCAAGCAGAGCGACTGCCGTGACAACGCGGTCCCTGAAGGGCTGAGGCAAGGGCAGGCTGGGGAGGGGGTGGGATTGATAGGGTCCCTCCTTTCTGCTTGAATGAAAAGCGCTTGATAAGGACGCCTGGGACGTGGGAGTGCAGAGAACAAACAGTCAGGGAAGAGGAGTCAGAGCAAGGTGAACCTGGGTTCAAATTCCAGTTCAGATACTCGCTCTCTCACTTTGTACCAGTGCTTCACTTATATCGTTTTACCAAACCCTCGCCCAGTACAGATCCAAATTCGGGCACACTGTGTTAAGAGTAGGAGAGCACCCTATTGTAAGCAATGTCAATATATTCTGTCTACAAGATATCCCACACGAATACTCCATCTACACAAGGCCGGGCAAACATGCCAACTCATGCTATGTGCTAATTATAATGTGCGCTTGTGTCTGTGTGTGCAGGGTTATAGCTATTGGTGGTGTGACCTTGTGTGTTTTTCTATGGTTAGTAAGTGCAATGTGACATATAAAGGAGGAGGGGGGGGGCTGGATTTGACAGTTTTTTTGTACAGGTTCACCTTGGCTTTATTAATCACTTTTGAGAAAAATAAATGTGCTGTCCATCTGGTCACAGGAAGGCTGACGTTGAGAAAAACTTGGATGGGAATCAGCTGTACTGGGGTTCAAAAAATGAACACTGGTTGTGCCACTTGGAGGGGGGGGGGGGGTCATTCAATCTTAAGATAAGCTTGTTTCTGGTTAGATACAAATCCATTTGACCTGCATACACCCAGCATAAAAAACTCATGTTATTGTGCATGTTTTAAGGGAATACAAATATTATTGTGTGTTAGTGTGTGTGTTATAAGTGAGTGTATGTTTTATGTGTGTGATTTTATATACTCTGTTAATACTCTTTCACATTAAAAAGTCCAAGGCTTTAACAAAAACATTTGATTTTGATGAAGGTACACTCCTAGCAATGTCACTGCAGGGGGGGGGGGGGGGGGGGGGGGTCAAATTAGAGCGCCATGCAACAGCTAAACAGCAATGCATTTATTTACAGGGTATATTATTCACGAAAATAAAAGGCTCCCTTTCAGTGAGGTCTTAGCTGAGTGGCAGGTGATGAAGAGAGGAGAGGAAGGGGAAAACAATGGTGTTCTGACACTTTAAAAATAAGCCAGAAATAGTGACGTCTACTGGAATGAAGTGGGACTGCACTGTACCCATTGGAATTGTCAAAACCCAAACATTTCCAACCTCCCCCAGTATTTAAATATTTAACCCCTTAATCTCCGCCAATATAATGTGTAAAGCCTCTAAACCAAGGTAGCCTGTCGCTTTTGTAACCTTACAATGTACTGTTATTCCCTGCCTGCGTAGTACAAGTGCTGGTTAGCCCTTGTAAAAGTTTTCTGCGGGCTACCATTGTAAAAGCAAGGCGACATTTAAAAGCATGGGATAAACGTGGCAAACTGCAAAGCTACTTTTTTTTAAATTTAGGAATTAAAAGTCTAGCATTGTTCAGTTTGGGGGCTGGGGTTCAAAAACAAGGAGATCCCTTTAAAAAAGAAAGAGATTGAAAAACGACCCTCCCTCCCCCCTCCCCTCGAGGGTCCTGGAACATTCGTTTGGCAGCTTCAAAGGAAAATTAATTATTGAAATTGCTTCCTCCACTTTCAGCCAGAGTCAGTTATGATTGGAGGACTAAAAAAAAAAAAAAAAAAAAAAAAACATGAGGCTGTGATTTGTGTTTTAAATAAATTATAACTACAGAGGTCGGCCAGAAATAGGAATAATTGTTCATGAGCAACAACATTCTGTATTATTTATTTACATTACACTTTTTGGACGGTCTCCCTTTCCGACCGCCACAATCCAATGAAACGTTCCTCTATTACGTCTGGAATGTTGGCATCTAAATTAGAAGTATTTTTGAAAGGGCTGGTCCCTCCTTAAAGACGGAGCTCTCCTCCTGAGGCTGGTCAGGAGATAAACTGTCTTTCCATAAATAGCAGATGGAACGGGTCAGGGCTGGGTTACACTGCAAACCACGGAAGGTAATCACACGCTTCCCGGGCTGTGGTGAGGAAGGAGTAGGGCACACACCCTGGCTGCTTGGCAATGGAATACTGTGGGATAGTTTTGGGAACACACTATGCTTTTTGTTTTTCTTGATCTGTAGTGTTAGTCCTAGAATCTTCTTGACCACTGTTTGGAACCACCTCCTCCTAAGCAGTGTGTGGCAGCCCCCTGTGCAGAACTTAATTCCAGGGTTTACCCATCTTGATAAGGGGGCGAGTCTACTTTAAACAGAAATACTGGTCTGTGTCACAGGAGTTGAAAGCCATTTCTCTGTGTGGAGCTGTGGATAAGGTGACTTTGCTCCCTCGTACCCACCACCCCCCTCCCCGACACTTCAATCCTGGAAATGAGCGAATGTGTTTTAACTTCAATTAGCGGAGTGATTGCAGGGCTCTCCACTGCAGCCCCAGCTTTATTACTGGGATGATTTATTCAGCTTTTTATTTTTTATTTTATTCTGATTAAAAATGTCTCTCCTATGGGTTTTGATTTATGAGAAGGAACGCTAGAACTAGAATGACATCATTCTTTTGGTTCTTTGCGATCTGGGATTCAGTTAATTGAGGTGACACGAATTTTTAATTTCCTGTTCTCCAGCGGGAGGGGGGGGGGGAGGGAGGTGAGCTTGTGAAATACACCTTGTTAAGGGAGTGATAAAAAGGGTAAACAAAAACAGCTTGGTCTAGTGTAGAGTGAATCTGGGGAATGCATTTAGGAAAGACCTTTTTGAGAGACTTTTAGAACAGACACAGTAAACAGATGAATAGATATGGACTGAGACACGAATTGGCTAAACGGTCGCACGCACGCATGCAAATATAGACACTGGCAAATAAACAGATGGATATAAAAGATCTGCCGTAGATATTTAAACACACATTCATAAATACAATGCACTGCCTGGCCAGGAAGATAAATGTCTGGACAGATAAATGCACTGATAAAAGACCCACAACGACCAATCCTCAACGCCCCGGCCAAAAGACAAGAGTGAACGAGAGTGCAACCTTTCTACACGGCAACCTCTGGAGCGGTTTGAAAGCTCCAGCCTTTTTAGAAGCATGTTACATTTTAGATAAATGCTTCCCTTACTGTCTTGATACCTTTAAAAGGAGTTCAAACAAACAAACAAACAAAAAAAACCCTGTCTAGCCGAGACATGTTTTTGCTTTGTTTCTTGTAACCTGACCGGCTTGTTTGCATTGGTTGTCATCTGAATTTGTGGGATTTTTTTGTATTACATGCCACCTTCTTGATCAGGTCTCTCTTGAAAAAGAGATTTTGATCTCAACAAGACTTTCCTAGTTAAATAAAGGTTCAATAAAATCAGTCTCAAGCTTTCTTCACCTCTGTCTTTTTACCTAGACCGTTTGTTTACATTTTCCAACTTATTTGCATCGCTTTCCCTTTTTTGCTGAAGCATCTACAATCTGTGTTGTATCTCAGGAAGCAAATGGAAACTCACATTGAGAATCACAGCCAATCAGGAGCAGGGACAGTAGAGCCACCAATAGGATGAGGGCTGACATCCTTGGAGAGTGATTTGGCAGCATGCTTGGCGGTGACCTTTGACCTGGCCGGACAGCCAAGGCTCCACGATGGAGAGTCGATTTGGCTTCAAAGAGGACGTCTTGGCAAACTGCAAAAGAATAAAAGAAAAACATAAGTCGGGACATGTGCAATTGTTGTGCGATTTCCCAATGCTGACAAAGCCATGACCTGCTAATGGTTCTGCCAAGGTTAGGTAATGCTTTTTTTTAAGCTTATGTAAACAGGCCTAGATATTGCAGCGTTCCTCCTTTTTATACTGGCAATAAAATCAATTTCCATGAACGTTACTGAGACGAGAACCTCCGCAAGTTACAATCGCACACAACTTAAACACAATGCAAAACCGATATAGAAAGAGGGCAACAAAGCTTCAACCCTGTTATATCCCTTTTAAACTGAATAGGGCCAGCAACCCAGAGGATGGGTGTTGATATAAACGAAATAATGGCTTGCTAATCCAGACTCCTTACTCCTAACTCAATCTTCCACATTCCTATGAATTTTGTATTCAGAATTTCACAAGTCAGCTCTAATCACCACTCTCACGCCTTGACACCCAGGCTGTTTAATCGGGCAATTTTCATGCATTATTAATAATACCACATTTGATTTGAAAGCCACAAGGAAATAAAGCATGTTGCGTGGGTGGAGGAGTGTGGGATTTAGCCAGCCAATAGCTTTACAGCAAATGGGAGCATTGTAATCCTTGAACCTACAACCTCTGACACAGCCCAGAATCGCTCAGCCAACTTTTTCAACACACTTCTCTGGCTTAGTTTATTCATCTTATGATTGAGTGTTTAAAGTTATGAATGGCAGATTAATTACGGTATCATTTTCAGACTTAGCAAAGCATGCATTTTGTACTGTACAGTATACACCGTTGAAAAAGCACACAATATAAAGGCTATTCAAGATTGATGCACGGAAAAGGATAGTAAAGCAAAGGGAAGTGTGACAAAATCACAGTAAACGACTTTAAATACATAATATAAGCAAAATTACTTTGCTATGGTACTCTTTTTAAGGACTGCATGAGTCTGGTTTTACAGACCTGTTCAGTGTTGTGTGCATAGCGTGTTGTTCACCAGAAACAGGCGAAACAACTGCTATGCACATCAAGCCTTGTGAACTAAGCCAAATTTGAACCCAGATCCAGGTGGCATCTCGCCTAAAATGATGGGCATTTAAAGACTAAATTTTAAAGGAGAGCTGCAAGTTCGGTCTTTCTCTACAGTAACAGACAAGCACCCACCCTCTGTGAGCCAACCCCACGACAGTATGACCTTCCCTTCCCCTCATCTCTAAAATCTCTCTCTCTCGCTCGCTCTCTCTCAGGCAGTAGCTGGAGCTGGAAATTAACAGGTTATCATATCAATGTCGTCAGCCTAATGCTGTGTCCGCTTGGATGGCGGGGAATTCTCACTGATTGGTACATTAGTGGAGGGTTAAGTTGCAGGAACATACCCCACGCTGCACGCTGGACAAAAGCAGCCAGACAGCCCGTCTCGCATATAGGGTTGTGTAGCTGCTTAGACAGTTCACATCCCCCCATTATCCACCCCTAAACCACACAGCTGAAGCAGATTCACAAACACAGCGCTTTAAATACTTCCAAAACTGGGACTAATGCACACAGCTGACAATTACAGGTTGGCCAGGATACAGTGTTTTTAATGGTCCTTTTTTGCTGTAAAACAGGACAACTGGCCCGTTTAGAGTCTGAGGGTATTAGGGTATAACTGTGTAAGGCTGCAGTTCAGTTTAATGCCATACCCAAACGAAAAACAGCACAGCCAGTACCCCCCACCAGCTTCCAGCTGGGTCTTTTCTTTGTCGTAAAAGTAGGAGTGATGTCTGCTACCAACTACAACCCTACTGTCACCTGCACTGATGATGAAGAAGAATGTTTATTCAGTGGCAAATCATTCGGAAAGCAAAAACATTATGGCACTGGTATACTGTACCCGAATGATGTTCTACATAATAAAGGTATATATTAGTACAGATAATAGATTTATAAATGACGATATTTGTGGAGGTTATTGAATCAAGTACCAGAATTAGCTAATAAGAGCTACTGAACTCACAATCCGAGCTAGCATGGCCGTAGGCATTTTTAAAGAATAGAGATAGAATCTTTCCAATGAAGACGTTATTACAATGCCACTCACTTAGACCAACGGCATCAATGGGAAATTTCATTACCTTTCAATCACATCAATTCTGTTTATTCAACAGGGAGTGTAACTAGGTCAGCAAGCTTAGTGCAACGTAGTTCTTTTGAGCCCTACATGAAATATGCACATTGAGGCTCATGCATAGAAACTGCTATTTATTCATTTAATTCAGCAAAACACATTGCAGACTAAAAAAAATCTAAACGTGCACTCGTCTGGCAGTTTCCTTACAAATGCACGTGGGAATGTAGGAACGATCGGATTACAGGTAATAGCTTATGAAATGTGTAAAGCTAGGAATGAATAATTCCAATGGTTAGGGAAAGATGCAAGGAGCACACAGACTATGGGTGCCCAGGTGGCATCATCTGGGCTTGTTTTTCTCCTAAACAATGAAACAGTGACAGCACACAGACCGTGTTGTTCCCAGACACAGTGAAAGAGGCATTGTGACTGGCGCTGAAGGGGCTACACATGAGCTCACTGCTGAGGTCTGTGCCACACGGGCGGCCCATGAAGCCCTGCAATGTTAGCCACTGATTTAATTTTATTCAGAGGGGAGTGCCAAGACTGGACGGCCTGCCACTAGGGTGGAGTAGGGTAAAGGGGAAGAGAAAAAGTGCAAGCTTTCTTCCATCTTAAGCCAGCTCTTTCTTTGAGTACTAGAGTTTGGCCACAGTTCAGATCAGGGGAGGGATGTCAGGAAGCTAGGAATGCTTGTTAAAGGCATGAGCTAAAATAGCACCCACTGCCAATTTTCACAGCCATTTCCATGAACTAATTTCTTGATGTCGATTTTAAGAACAGGCAACAGGTTTTGACTGCAATGGATCAACACTGAGGGCCAATGGTAGCACAAGGGCAGCTTCAACAGTATGAGCCCCTAGTAGAACAGTAGCTTTGTGGCAACCTTTCTATTGACAAATGGATTGACCACTACCGGTGTTCCAAACCCAATGTGTTGGTAATGTTGTGGTCTGCTATTGATTTTGCTAATGAACAGTGTTGGCATAGTAATGGTAGCCCAATAGAATTTTCTGTCGCCAGTGCCAGAGAGAGAGAGAGAGAGACTGGTTTAATATAGAAGGGGTCTTCCTCCCCACAGCTGAGTTTGCAAGCTGATTGCTTGGCTGTCATCTGGAACACACAGCAGGCTTTAGTTCACTCCATATGGCAAATCAGAAAGCCAGCATACCGGCGAGTGCTGTGAGAGAGGCAGGCTCGTTTGATTTGGGAGCCGGTGTGTACTGTGAGGTCGGTGCTGTTTGTCTGAGAGCACAGGCAGGTAAAAAGCCACAGCCAGGGAGCAATGGCCTCAGTGCGGCGTTTTCTATACAGTAGGTGTTTGTTTTGGAGAGGCCCTCTTTCACAGGGGCCTGCCACCGAGGGGATTCGGGAAGTAAAAATTCAGGAAACGCCACTCTCTTTAACCCTGCAAACTTGTCAATTTCGGTCGCTGTCCTCGCACACTGCTACTGTAAGTGATTTGAAAATATTCTTGCCCTAAGCAAACATCTCAAATACAAGACATTCAGGACCCCATGCCTTCCTTCTACACTACACTAGACTAGCTCCTTTAAAACCCTTGTTATTAACACACTGTGATGCAGCACTTATTCAATTCAGCCTGTTTTATTGTTGATTTTCACTGCCAGACAATTACAAAATGTGTGTGTGTGTGATAGTGAGAGCGATTGTGATTAGAGGAAGAAGAGATTTTGAGAGGAATGCAGTTTTTCTCTCTCTACTCAAATGCCTTGAATGACAAATTACGGTTGCCTGGAAATCTGCAAGCCCTGTGATTGGCTACAGGTCAAGAGGGAAGGCTGAAGGGTTAAAGTCATTTTAAATTGCCCAGGAAGCTTACAAATGCAAAAAACAGGGGGGGGGGGGGCATAGGGGAAGCTTGCTTTACTATATCTACACAATGGAAGCCAGCTGTGAGAGTCTGGCAACCTGGCAACATGCAAACTGGTGACTGCAAAACAAAACTGCCAAGACCAGACACGTCTCTTCTCTACACCACTGAGTTAGACTGGAGCTGTGGCTCACACCTTTATCTTCTTGGGGTCTATACACTGCAGGCTTTATAGAGGCATAAAATATAGTTTTTAAAAAAAGAATTAACAAATATAGCTTCATAAAGATGAACGAAACCTGCCAAAATAATGTTACATTAACATATTGAGTTGCATGCTGCTTTGTAGTTTTCTCATATATTTAACGAAAAACCGACAATTAAAAAAATGTGACATTCTGAAATTCAACATGAAATACCTTACTACTATTATGGCTTCCGGTATACTTTTGAGATACCATTTTGTAGTTTCTTAGATTACATGATGCTAAATACAAGATCTAAAATTAACATATATAATGTTTCAAGCCTAAAATTCTAGGTGATGCAAAAAACCTTTGGTCATAGCTGTACCCGGAGGCTCAGACGTGATGAGGTACTGAAATCGTTCTGGTTGATTACTTTATTTGATTGCCAGCTAGAATTCACTTACGATTTTAAATTAAGCCAAGCCTTTTTAAAATTGTTTTATAGATATATTACAAAATATCAGGAGCCTAAAATAGCATTAGCAATTATCTCAGCACTGAACAGATTTATTACAGAGGCAAGCTACCCAGCAAGTCAGGTGGGTCTGGACGGCCTTAAATGAATTACCTGCTGAACGATATTTCAGTGCCGTGTATCCACAGCCCCTAGGAGCACTAAAACAACGAACATTTCAGAACAGGTAAGCAGACAGATGGAGATTCCGAAACAGGTGGGCAACACACCCCTTACTGGTGTCCCAGTAAAGAGCCAGGTCTGGCCAGTGTTCATGTCCATGTGAAGACAGGCTCTTCCCAACACAAATGGGACTGCCTATAAATAAAAAAATAAAAAAACCCTGGGACCAGTGGGGATCTATAAATAGGTCTGCTTGTGTTGTACACCAGGACTGAAGAGGCACTCTTTGAACTCTGGATCAGATACACGAAGTTAACATGTTTTGAAATGGTGGTCTCTCTCTCTCGCTCTCAAACACACACACACAAAGCCTGGCACACACACTCTCACATGCACACTCTGACAGAATACAGTTGCCACGCACATGGGCATCCAACACACGCAGGATAAACCATGGGATCTTATTTTGCTCCAATGCCAAAAAAAAAAAAAAAAAACGTATTCAAAACCCGGGGGCCCTACATAAACAATCAAGAAACATTATTTGTTTAAAAGCATTTATACCACGGTGCTAGACGGCATTGATTTTCAAACAGGAGATACAAACAGCCTACTGTATAATGTATGAAAGATCCAGATTTGTTGCAGGCAGGAACATTTCAATTAACAACAATGATTGCTTTATTATTTAATCCCACTTGTTAAACCTTCAGTAAAAAACATAAATCAGGCTTTCACTGTACAAAACAAAAATGCATTTCTAGTGCCCACACAGAGTCACAAGTGATGTTGGTATGCAAAAGCAGACCGATATACATGCACACATGCACGCCCCACCTGGCTTCATGTATTTAAAGCAGGCAGGTTGTAGGTGACAAAGCTGGGAAGCTGGAAGATTTGAGATGCCATTAACGGACACTTCTCTGAATTCCACTGCAGGCACAGGGAGCTTCAGCTGGATTTATTCAGGTGTTCCCTGTCAACGGCCGTGTTTTAACTAAACGACATTCCTGTGTTCAAAGCAATTCAAGTGTGCTGTAACCGTCACTGTACCATGAACAGCAAGTCTTTCTGTCTTTCAGTTTGTTAACTTGGAGTGAAACAGGAGACGGAGCAACAACACAGAAAGCTTCTGCAATAGACGTTCCAGTCCAGTTGGGATTACATATCAATATTATTTCCCCATCAGCAAAGTGGAAGACATCCAAGTCTTCACAAACTATTTTACAATAGTATAATTTAAGACTTCACACAAAAGTTTAATCTTCCTCCAGGCAGAAAGTTGTTGAGTGGATGTGTCATGGAAGTTTTCAAATAAAACTAGAGAATTTAATTTTCAGTCAAACAGGACCGCAAACCAACCTCTTGTAATTCCACCTGGGATGAGCAGACTACGCTTTTACTTATTTGAGTTATTGAAAGCGTTTGCAGCGGTCTGGTCCAAAAAATTGTAATCTAAAATTCCCCCATAAACAGAACAGTTGTTCAGTCTCAATGAGAGTGAGCAGTTTCTGATCAAACGCGAGATGCAAAGTTCTGTCAGATAAGAGTGCGAAGAGTTCAATGGCAGCTTCCGTCCCCCCCCCCCCCCCCCGAGTTCCCGTGTCCCCGCTATCCGGCAGTCTCAGGGTGGATCCATTTTCAGATATTCCTGGCTGACCTGGGACCTGCAGGAATGGCATTCCGGAAAAAGCAGGGATTGAATGACTTCCTGTTTGGCATTCTCCGTTTTTGGAAAGGGGGAAGGGCCAGCAAGATGAAATGACTTCCTGACACGATTACCAGACTTATTTCTAAACTTGCTTTGCTGGGGACACCTCCTCTGTTTAATTAGACCATGTGTGCTTGTGAGTTGGTGTTCAGAGCTGAGAGATGGTAGGTATTGCGGTCTGGGCTCAGGGACTGGTAGCTGGGTGGGACTGGGAGACAATGTGATGCAATGGTTAGAGCTGGGGGACTAGGAGGTGAGCGAGACCTGGCGGCTTTATTAAATAATTTCCCAAAACAAATGACCTACATTTTAAATGTTTTTTTTTTGGTTTCTGAACAATGTCATCAGGAGGTGATTAATTATAATCCCTGCTCTGTGGATAACTCGTTGACTGGCTTTGCTTTTCATTGATGTCGAGAACGCAGAATGTAGCGGAGCTGTGCAATCTTTGCCTCCAGGCTAATCCTCAAACAGGTGCGTGACAAAGCAGCAAACCCTTCCAGACTGTACTAGGTCCCTTGGGACGAGGTACAGTACACAGAACTGAATGAGATCAATCTCAGATTTGTCCAAAAAAAAAAACAAGTGCTTTGCATTTATACTGGAATCTGACCATCTTGCAGCAATAGTGTATTTAAAATGCAGAAAGTAAAATACACTGTTGCATTGTTTTACATACATAAGGATCGTTTCAATATTATTTTGTGTTTACTATTAAAGAATGTTAAGGAGACTTAATTACCAGAGTTCCTAAATTGAAGAGTTTGCTGAATTTCCTTTTTCAACGCCATCAGACCGAGTACAGGGTCCAATGTAATACACTTTTCAATGCAGGTTAAACCTTTTCTGATACCAGTATGTTTTGCCTTGTTATCTACTGTAGAAGGCTTTGCTTTTCTAAATCACTCAGTAGGGCACCGGCATTAAGAATAGCTACAGGCTGCTCTAACCTTTGCATCTGTGGGCGTCTGGCTAAAAATATGTTCTACCCACTGAGCCATTCCATCACAGGATATTTGCAGTTCTGGGAAACTTGACGTGGCCAATAGCTGTCTGAATCTGGCACAGGGAAGTGTGAACAAGCTTCAGAATTATCTTGCTCATTGGAGGCCAGTCATGTGGTACAGTGTGCTACAGTAAAGGGGGTTCCTGCAAAGAGCTTCCTGTAATACGGTAAATCAGATCAGTGCCTACTAAGCAGTTAACTTCATTGAAGGATTCCTGCGTTGGAAATGTCATGCCGCATCATTCACACAGCCGTCACCTGGTCTCTGCACACACCCTGCTGGGACTGGTTTTAAACAGCGCCAACTAAATTAGTCATGATTTCAACTACCCGCGATCAGTACCACTTCCAAAATGAGCTGTAATGTGTGCAATGACAAGCAGGTGGCGTTTATATATATACACCTTTTAAAACCCACTTTGGTCCACTTCTCTCATTTACACAATGTAGAACACATATGGCCAATTTTTTGGATTGGCAGTGCTGCTTTAACCCTAAACCAGCTGCCCACATGTAACCAATTCAATTATTTGCGTAAAGTGGTCCTGATGTTAATTAGCTATGCCCTTAGTTATTCAACAGCAAGACTATTAGAATATTATCAGCGCTGTGTTCACAGTTGGGGAGAGGAAACAACATGCACATGAAAATGAGTCCTCCCTTTTATTTATTCTTCCTTCTTTTAATGAAACATACAAATGAATTCCGTTTGGCTTAACTTAGCAATATTGGGTTATTCATCAAGAATTACATGCAAATAATTAGCATGCTGCCCTGAAGCTCTATAAATATTCAACACAGGAACAAAACCATTTCTGTGTTACATTAAAATAAGAAAACAAAGCAACACAAAACAAAAACAAAAAATCGGGCATTGCCCATTACAAGCTGGGGAAGGAGATATCGAGGCACTGATACCTCGTCTACATTAGAACCAACCATGTATGAGACTCACAGACTGTCTTGAACATGCAGATTGGAAGCGGATCAATGCTAAACTGCATGACTTGTTTGATGAGCATTCTTGTGTGACGTGAGCTTCTGAATGCAAGCAATAATTTAGATCCAATTAGTGCCATTTTGTAAAGACATAACATGATGCATTCAATTGGTAGGTGGATCGTAGAAACTCACACTAGTACTGCACCCAGTCCTGGGTTTCAGAGCTACCCTCAATTAAGCATACTGTTTACCCCAAAAGCTGCAGGAATAACTCCCGTTAGTAACCCTACAGACACAGGCGAGATGTATTCATGCTATGATCAGTGCAATCGATCCAGAGTAGATTTGGCTAGGGTCTGATTGCTCCTGGTCATTTCGATAAAATATCAAAACTAGGGGAGTTCTGACACCCAGGACTGGGTGCAAGGCTAGTGTTCTAATGGTAACCCAATGGATTTGTAACAAATAGAGCACAGTGCAGTGCATTAAAGGGTGGTAAAAGCACAGTACACTGCAGAATTACTGTTCAACTTATACAATATCTTACACAAAGCAATTTCCAGCTGGAATAACATCACACACTGACAATTACACATCGCCGCCTGACCCAGTGCTTCTTCGACAAACTGTAACCGCCTGTCTGGCAAACTAATTAGAATGAAAGAACATAAGAACATAAGAACATAAGAACATAAGAAAGTTTACAAACGAGAGGAGGCCATTCGGCCCATCTTGCTCGTTTGGTTGTTAGTAGCTTATTGATCCCAAAATCTCATCAAGCAGCTTCTTGAAGGATCCCAGGGTGTCAGCTTCAACAACATTACTGGGGAGTTGATTCCAGACCCTCACAATTCTCTGTGTAAAAAAGTGTCTCCTATTTTCTGTTCTGAATGCCCCTTTTTCTAAACTCCATTTGTGACCCCTGGTCCTTGTTTCTTTTTTCAGGCTGAAAAAGTCCCTTGGGTCGACACTGTCAATACCTTTTAGAATTTTGAATGCTTGAATTAGGTCGCCACGTAGTCTTCTTTGTTCAAGACTGAACAGATTCAATTCTTTTAGCCTGTCTGCATATGACATGCCTTTTAAGCCCGGAATAATTCTGGTCGCTCTTCTTTGCACTCTTTCTAGAGCAGCAATATCTTTTTTATAGCGAGGTGACCAGAACTGCACACAATATTCAAGATGAGGTCTTACAAGTGCATTGTACAGTTTTAACATTACTTCCCTTGATTTAAATTCAACACTTTTCACAATGTATCCGAGTATCTTGTTAGCCTTTTTTATAGCTTCCCCACATTGCCTAGATGAAGACATTTCTGAGTCAACAAAAACTCCTAGGTCTTTTTCATAGATTCCTTCTCCAATTTCAATATCTCCCATATGATATTTATAATGTACATTTTTATTTCCTGCGTGCAGTACCTTACACTTTTCTCTATTAAATGTCATTTGCCATGTATCTGCCCAGTTCTGAATCTTGTCTAGATCATTTTGAATGACCTTTGCTGCTGCAACAGTGTTTGCCACTCCTCCTACTTTTGTGTCGTCTGCAAATTTAACAAGTTTGCTTACTATACCAGAATCTAAATCATTAATGTAGATTAGGAATAGCAGAGGACCTAATACTGATCCCTGTGGTACACCGCTGGTTACCACACTCCATTCTGAGGTTTTTCCTCTAATCAGTACTTTCTGTTTTCTACATGTTAACCACTCCCTAAAAAGGGCTGAGCTCTCACAATAACACCAGCACTTTACTTTTTTTTGTTGCAGTGAAGCAGCAGAATCCCATTAAATAATAATACATTTAAAAAAATCTACGTGCCTTTTTAAAAAAAATCTGCCTCCCGCCGCAGCTGAAACAATGACTGAATTCGAAAGCTGCAATTACATTAAATCCCTTCTGTTTACGTTATAATTTAGAACTGCCCTGACATGGCAAAGTAAAAATGTTCAGTCTTTTAAGACGCCGTTCCAGGAGGGATTACAGTTCCATTCCCTTGTATTACAGAAATACACACACGGCACTGGGAGACACAGCGCACACAGACCAGTGTGGCTTGCTATCAGCCTCTCTCTGCAATATTTAGTTTGTTCAAGCTCTTACAAAAAAAAAAATTATTATATTGACATACTGTTATAGCACTGTTGTATTGCCCTGATGAAATGCTTAAGAACCAAAAGCAGACACCAGCATAATCTGCTGTACACAGTGGTGCTGATGTGGTACAGGTACACAATAACACATTTAATGTTATCGAAGCAGCTTAATGAAATACTGAAAAGATTCCAAAACACCTACATGAATCAACAGCCGAGCAAAATAAATTTGCATGATTACGTTTGCAAGTTCTCTGTTTGACAGCACATGGCTGTTTATTTTACTCCTAGTGTTCCCACACACACTGAAAAACCCAGTACCTGTCTTTTATATCTGTTTAAACAAATCAACACACTTGGAGTTAGCCAGTCTAATGTATCCAGTTTCATCCTGCACACAGAAAGATCTACACCAGTGTTCTTCTATGATTTGAACCTGTGATCTCCATGCTACAGGACGCTTTTACTAGATGCGCCACTCGGACACCGCATTGAGTATGATACCTTAACGAGTGAGTATGGTACCAAATTCTATGTGTTTTGTGTACATTCAAGGCTGAAACCAAGGCTAACTGGATTTCCCTGTCTTGTTTGTTTGCTCTCCTCTATTGGGAGACAATGACATAAATGATATTCACCTGTCTCTGCACATAATGTGTGAACCACTGCCTGAGGAATAAACGCACCCTGCGACGGGGGCGTCAGACATGTCAGCGCACTGAATCAACAATGCACACAATCGTCTCACAATAAAACATATTCAGCTCAAAAGCTTACAGGTTCCTTGCCCCAGTTTTTATTTATAAAATTATTTTATGGGGAGGATAAAGGTAAAACTCTTAACGCTTGCCATACTGGCATTGAAACACAACATCACAGTTCAGGTTTGGTGTGATGCATTGAATTGAATTTACACGTTACAAACGTATTGAAAAATACCATCGGCTCACTGTGAAAAAAGCTTTCTTGAACACAGGTTTTACTTGTGGCATCTTACAATAACTGACAGCTGCATGAAATACATATCAACCTACTGTTTCTCTCTTTTGCTCGAGAAGGTAACTTGGTGGGACACATGGTTTACTAGACTCCCTGTATATTCTATTGCAGTTCAATGCTAAAATACCTTTATTTTATTTGCAACTGAATGTGATGCATCATGAATGTTGAACCGCACTTACTCCATGATTGAGTACGACCAAATAACGCTCTCGGGTGGAAAAAATAAACACAGCTCTCCAAGATTGTACTAACAGAATACTCCATGAACAATGTATGGAAAAGAAAGCCTGTTTAAATCTAAACTAAACAGTTCAGGTCATTATTCTGTTCAAGCTCCACATCTGATAACAATGTTTTGGAACAGTGCGATTCACTCTGGTCATTCTGACATTGGGTTTGGTCGACTCCAAGATGGAATGGAAAATGTATTCGATGTTAGATCTCTCATCACACTTGAATTCTGAAAGAATATTACAAACCCACACTAGCACTGTCCCAACATCACCTTTTTCTACGATGAGCGCTGAGCACACAAGCAAAAAAAAAAAAAAAAAAATCATTTGTTAAAGGAAATTAAAGCCCATCATTTCAATCTGAACAGTGGCAGGGTAGCTTCCTCCTTTCCAGTCCAGATAACACAGCAGTCAGAGTGCAGCTGCTCGCTGACACTCGGCATTAAGATCCTCTGTCTCTCTCATCCGCCAGAGAGAACTTGTCAGGTCGCTTCCTAGCTTCTCTGTCACAGTTTTACAAATGGAGCATATTTTCTGTCGCCCTAGTCAGTGAAAGGAGGACCCTTTCTCCACTCCTCAACCTTTACCAGCTTGACTCATTCCCATATCAATCACCCCCTGCCCCCCACCCACCCTGCCCACTGCAGAGGACTGTATTGTGGAAACCCTCCCCCCCCTGCCCACTGGAGAGGACTGTATTGTGCTGGAAACACAGCCCCCTCCTCCCCAGCACAGCTACACAATCCATGTACTGTGCACCCCCCCCCTTGCCTCACCCTCCTCCAACCCTAGGTTGGGATCGCTGACAGCACACTGCTACACCCCCCTCCCCCATACAAAGTGTTTTATCTGTCGGAAGGTCACTCCGTGAGATGAGCTGACAAGCATACTTGCAGGCAGGTCTTTGTGGAAACGCTCCCTCTCTCCTATAGACTAAGAGACTGCACTATCTGCCAGCATAGAAGGTCATTACACCAACAACAAATACTTACAGTAATGGAGCCCAAACAAGCAAACGCAAAAACCAAATGAAATCCTACAGATCTCAAGCAAATCGCTTTTCTTGCTTTATAGCATCACAGTCCCTTTCGCTAGTCCTTCAGAGCCTGAAGATGCATTCTAAGCTCTTAAGTGAGTTTAAGCTCACTTTTTTTTTTTTTTTAAACAGACATGTAATTTCAATGGGAATTTCCACTGCGCACACATTGCTTACTGTTTATGTGTTATAGAGGGGTAACAAAGATTATTAACGAAACCCCTTAACCTTTAAAAACGCCTTTTTTTCCAGTACTAGCAATGCTCGACTCTACATCGGGTGCTTCTTTAGATAAAATTACATAATTGTAACTTAATCTGTATAAAATAACGAAGGTAGATGCAATTAATGCAGATTGGAGCATTTTCTTTATTTTAAGCTCTGGGTAATCTTTGCCAGGTGGTCCGCTGAGAATTTCCTTGATGTAAACAAAAGATTTGCCTTGAAACCACATCACAGAGTGTGATTTTTCTTACCCTTTTGTGTGCATTAGGAGTGTACAATGCAGAAAAAAAAAGAACCAAACCATTTCTCTTTTCTTTTAAAGACTCAGGCTTCAATAAATAGAAGTCTTTATATACGAGACTACTTCATCACTGTGAATAATTTGGTTGTTGGTTTTTGTTTTTGTTTTTTTTTGGAGGGGGGTCGAATTATGCCCGCAAACCCATCCACTAAAAACGATTGTTATTACATTTTATATACTGTAATGTAGTGAGTTTTCAGCCAATTAATTTCAAGTTACGCTCCAAGAAAACCGAACACAGTGTAAAAAAGCTATTGAGATACCCTTGATATTTTAAACGACCCTTTTCAAAATGTGACTCTGTAGCCATGAGGTTAAAGTGTTGATGAAGAGAAGAATAATTCGGTCACAGAAATACAAACAAAACGGTGATATTAATGTTAATGTGGTTTTCTGAATTACTCAAAGAAGGCATCTATGCTATTATACTGTATTGAACACAGCCTTTGCATCAGGGATTTAAAAACCTTAATGGAATGTATCTATTGTGTACTGCAAACACCCAGTTTAAATAACCCTAAAAATTCCACTTCTGTGATTGCACCTCTTCCTAATAAATGTTCTGGAAGAAATTGAACTCTGCCTGCATCAGCTGCTTCTTCAACTAAATCCCAGCTTTTGCTCAGGTACAATCGTTCCATTACAGTAACTGTACCACTGAAAAGAAATAAAATAAAGCAGAAAGTAATCTTTAAATCACAATAGCTCTTGGATTGTTAGTTTCTCTTCCCCTGGAAGCTGCAACAGTTTTAAATCAGGATCATCTCTGCTTGTAGAGCGATAGACTGGTTCTTTTTCAATTATATTTACTCCAGGAGAGCTTATTGCACTGGAGACATGAGAAAACCCCATCCTCATTTCAGAGCGCTTTGTGATCACCTCTGTCTTCCTTAAAGCGGAGCTGGCATCATTTACTTTTCTGTGCAGTGTAACAGAAACTAAATCTACAAAATAACTACCAAACAACTTCTCAAATTAACTTTACCACCTTGCTATTCACTAGATGTGTGCAGTATTCCACTTTTATAGTGGATAACCAGGCTGGATTAATTTACTAAAGCTTTATTGGGGCTACATGGCAGAGACTGCCAAAGAAAACTTAAAAACAAGCTATGAATAAAATATTATAACCAGGAACGTGCCTTCTAGAAATCCACATCTGTGCCAACAATGGCTTGAAAACAGCCCTCCAATTGCTAATGAGTTTCTGAATCGGATTTATGTCGCCTATAGACAATGGATCACAATCCCCAGCTTGATTATATTTTTACCCACCCCAGGGTTTACTACATGTCAGGGAGTCGGCCCAGTCACCTTTCCTCTTAGGGTTCTGATTTCAGTTTCAAATTACAAACAATTACACCCATAAATTACCCCTCTGTTAGCCTCCCCCCCTTCCCCCCAGAGCTAAATCCTACCCAGCTGATCCCACCCCCCCGTCCCCCCTTACCAGATGTCCACTGATTGCATGGATAACAAAAAGCACCTTTTAAAAGGCTCGGACTTCAGTAAGGACCCCCGGCTACACAAAGGCAGGAGGATTAACAGCTTTTAGCACATAAAAAAAAGCCAGCCCTCAAGCCATCAGCATCCATCCTCTTGCTTCTTTTGTATCCCAGCTCATTGCTGTCCTGCTGCACAGTCTATCTGTCTCGCAGGGACTCTGCTCCCCCCCCTCTGTATCCTGGTGACTGGGGAACCGCCCGCTCTTCAAAAAAAAAAAAAAAAAAAAATCTAGTAGCTCACTGTGGAAAGCTGTGATTTTTGCTCCACGCTGCTGGACTGTGAGATATATAAAATACACACTGAAAAATAAGCGGAATAAGGTACAGCAAGAGATCAGTCTGCAAACTGAATGCATAGTTTTCACTGAAACAACTAAGCACTTTAACATAAAAAGAATAATAACATAAGTGCATTGTGTACATAATCAACAGTATACAGTGAAAATGTGATCATGTTGTATGCAATCACTTTGAACACACAAAGCGTCCATTTCCCCCCCCCCCTCTCTCTATTCCTCCCTCCCTCTTTCTCTTTCCTTCTCTCCTCCCGTGTAGCACAACCTTCAATTATAAAACTGCAGGAACAGACTGTTGGAATATTCTCTTTGAAGACCGTTTTAAGAGAACTTGAATAGCTTCCAGTTGGTGAAGTGCGTGGGGGGGGGGGCAAAAAGTTTAGCGTATGACGATTCACAGCACAGTGGAAAAAGAACCCTTGTTGCAAGTGCAGCTTCAGTTGTTGCAACAGGAACAAACAGAGACTCTCGCTGCCAATTTAGGACTGGTTCCCTAGTTTGAGCCGCTTATAAACAGTACAAGGATCAAAGGCACCTTTGAAGGGCATGTCCTTTGTGTGCAAGACATGAGTTTTACTGCCATTTCACCACAATTTATGTGCTCTCAATGAATGGGAATAAATTAAATACACTTCCAAACTGGAAAGTGCCAGGAAGAACACTTCAGTGAAATATTATTCATAATAATATTATTTTCTATTATTATCAGTGTATATTCTGTGAGTTGCATTGCTGATGTGCCTTGATTTGTACACTTAGAAGGAATATGCAAGTTTATACATTGCTGTAATGTTTTAATAAAGAAAGTAGACAGTCAGGCACAATGGGTACCCTGCAGGCTGGAAAAGGTTAAACTATCCAGGTAACAAACATTCTTATACCAGGAAAACAGAATCCCTGCAAACATCACAAGTGTTTTTATTCAACCATCATTGTAAATGCATTACTGTAAATTACACCTGACCAAAGAACAGAATCAATACCGCTTTGCCAGTGTGGCGGTGGTATCCGTCTTCGAATGAAATACTTCAACAGTGGAGATTGCATTGATGCTACATTATGCAGTACAGCGTTATACAAGATCTCCAGGGTGTTAACAGGGAGTTTATCTTCTGTGGATTTCATTTAGGGAGAATGCCCACAGACAACACCCAGGCTCAAGCATTGTAATCAAAGCAAATTGAATTCTCCCTGACCTAGAAATGACCTTAATATCTCCTGAGAATACCTGGTGCATACTTGTGAGTATTGTGTATGTGGTTTTTTTTTTTTTTTTTTTATTGCAGTGCTGCCTATATAAAAGTATGCAATGGCAGATATCAACCACAACTGTAGCCTCGTTTTTAGTGTGGTGATCCTAGGACACTGTCCGCATCCACTGCCTAGCATGCAGACTTTCAAACCCGAAAGATAAAGGTCTTTTCTCCGATTCCAAGCTGTGAAATGCAGGAACCAACACCTTTAAATTCAAATGCAGAGACTGTAGAGTGGGGTCGAATGTTATGGCTTAAAACAACATTTTATAAAACTGAAAGTGTTTCTTCTTCCGTGGCGCATTTAGGTCTATTCAGCCATCACAAGGTGGTCGGTGACCCTTTGCAAACACCTTGGGGGCAGTGTGGCCCTGGGGTTATAATCACGGGCTTGAGCATCAACTGGAACTAATGAGAAAGGGTCCCTCTAAGACATGTGGAAAACACTACATCCCACTGTAGTGCACTGTCGCCGAGTTCCCTAAAATTACACATTTTTAAATTATAAATATATCCCCAACATAATATCCCTGTGTCAGTAATGAGAGCAGTCACCTAGAGCTTTGGTCCTATTGTAAGTGACTGTGCTCAGTCTCTGTAAATCGATTTGGAATCTCACACACACACACACACACGTATTTATTTATTTATTGTCACCTTGCAGTTCTTCTGATCTCTTTTCCGTTCTGATTGGCTCATGAGGATACGTGGCCTTTACCTAAATGTACCTTAAAATCACGTGGAGAGAAAAATAAATAACTAAATAAATAAATAGATAAACTGTGTTTTCAAAACGACGAGGAGACACGTGTCCTAGCACGAATTTAAGATAAGTGCATTTATCCCACTCATGCACTATAAACTACGCAGTGTAATATATGAGTGTTAACGGTAAGTGTAATTATTTGTTAATGTTGTGGTTTAATAAATCACTTCTTTAAAGACGTGGCGTGATTAATACCTAACACCAGCATCAAATAAACAAACATCACGGACCCGCGAGTAACTCGCACGTCACTGTGATTGATAATGTGTCACTCAAACGCAGAATCTGAACCCTCACACAAACAATCAATCGACAAAAAAAAAAAAGTATAGCTTCGGGGCACGGCGTTCAGGCTGTACTGCTGTGCACGGACAAGCTCTCCTAGCAAGCCGGGAAAGCCCAAAATATGCAAACCGGAGATGCATTCAAATGTGCGAATTGAAAGACTTCAGGCAGGCGGTGCACGCTGTATTAAATGAGAGAAAATATTCGGCCTTTAATGGCACAGGACCAGAGGGTGGGTTACATAGAAGCGCCCGCGGCGCGCTGTGCCACTGCAGTTGCAATACGCCGTTATTTAAAAAAGAAACATACAAAACGTGTTACAAGCTAAATTAAAGTAACCCTCACCCAACAGCGACCGAGCGTTTAAAAGACCTGTATACAGTACAGTGTAAGGGTTCCCTGCATGGTTTATTACTGGAGCAACCCGCATATATTATTCGTGAATTCGGCACAGCGTTTCACCAGCTGGGTCGGGACCGCTAGGTAGGGATTGCTACAATACTGCAGAGAAACAAACCTCGTTAACTTTTACCTCGTAAAATTACTAATTTAACTGAATGCAATTTCAAAGGCAGAGAAACTGAATCAATCAGATATTCCCAGGACATCATAATAAACTCGAGTTCAGAATCAAAGTGAGTTAAAACAACAAAAACGGGAGGAGGTCGGGGTTTCTACTGTCCATCAGAACTCCCTACTGGAGTTATTAAAAAGAAAAGCCGTACAATTCCCAAACACAAAACAGCAAGGTATACAGCGTTTCAATCAAAATAACCGGGCTTAAAACGGACAGAACGTGATTTGAAACGCACCACAATACAATAGTTATCACAAAATAGTCAATATATATACATACAATACAGTTCTTCACTTTAATGCAAAATGTTTTTTTTTTTTTTTTTCTATTAGGTTAGTTAAATTTTTAGCATTTTAAATAACACACACACACACACACACATCTTGTTCGCTTACCTTATTTTTCTTGTCCAGACTTTTTATTTTTTTAAAGCCCCCCTCCTGGGGGGGGGGGGGGGGGCAACGAGAAGAAAAATTGAAAATCCTCGTTTTTGTTATATCCAAAGGAATAAATTAGGTCGACCACAAAAAAAAAAAAAAAAAAAAAACACAAATTCCCCAGCCCTCAACCCCCCCAAAAAAATGATTGTGTTTTAATACTGTATACAAATACAAAAAACCCCAGCTATTCCGTTATGAGAATGCGTTGAGTGAGACTGTCGCTCTGGAACGGACAGGCTGCACAAAGCGAACACAGCGCTCCGTGTCTCTGAGCCCTCTTGCTGGTAGTGCTGTTTGTGGAGACAATTTTTTTTTTTTTTTTTTTTTTTTTTTTTTGGAGGGGGGGGGGGGGGGGGGGATGCGTAAGATGGCCCCTCAGTGAACAAAGCAAATCCCTTCACGGGTCATGTGACCAGGTTTGTGAATGACACTACCGATTGAAAACAGATGAGGGACTCAGGAGGCCTGATATTTGATACCACGGTGAGGGAGGGATTGTATCCGCCATCCTGTCAGCAAGGCAGCGTGCTGAGAAGTGGGCTTTATGTTTGTGACTCGCTTTGCTTTGCTTGCATGGAATAGAACGCACACGCATTCCATTCCTGTTGGGATTTGCATTGTCAATTTGAGAATCTATGTAGCTGCAATGGTTCTGAAAACTAGATTCATACTTATCGGTATGCTTTTCTTGGGCTGCAGGAAATCTAAATTGAAACCATCCTGACTAAAATCTTTTACCAGCTCAGTTAACAGTTAACTGGGAATCCACATCAAAGCATTCAGACCTTGCTTGAAGCTTTGTACAAAAATCCAGCATGCAGATTTGTCATTCTGAGGTTTTGTTTTGGCTAATAAACATTACAGATAGTGATTAACGTTGCTTTTGCTTTCATTTTGACATCTAATCTACACATTGATGAATCTGCTCGTCACCATTTATTTACATCTCTCGTTTTTTTCCGGCATATTCTCAGTATGTTACAATTACACTCTTAACCCAGCGTAGATCTCCTATTTGAGGGTCATCGTTTACAGAATATTGATTTCATGATCTGGGAAGAGCTGCAGGAGAGAGTGTGCCTGCATGAGCCTGCTGCTAGTTCTATTTTTCATCTTTGAAACAGGAGATAATGACCACGTAAAAAGACGTTGGATGAGTGCCAGGAGGAAATGCCCACAGGTGATTTTAACATTCAAAACGTTTTGTAACAATGAATTGGTGTAAGGCTGGAGCCCATACGCACCGTGGTGTCTCTGGTGCCATTTAAAACACCAAGTCAAACATTTGCTTTACTTTTGAAAATGTATTTTCTTTGTGCTGCTTATTCACTGCTGCCTAATTTAATCACTGCAATAAATCTTGTGCAATATGCCGGCTTTTACTGTCATGAGGAAAATCTTAAGCATGGGAAATGTCGCTTGGGTATGGAAATGTGTTTTGTGACTGGTGCTTTTGTGGCGAATGATAACAGTGCACTCACAGGTTGACAACAGCAATCCATAACTTTGTAATGAGCCGGACGGAAAGGGGATTGTTGCTGCTGTCGTCTCTTTTTACCTTCAGCGACTTCTGCAGTGGACTACCTCTGCAGCAACCCAATGCATTTCCATTCTGTTATATCTGGCTGCAGTTTGGAATTATAATAAAACATGCATTTTGTTACTTTAAAACATGCAGTAGTACACTCAAGAAATCTCTAGTTGCAAGCCATTGTTTCAGATTGTTCCTGGTCATGTTTCCTGGAGAGTGAAACTGTCCCCATCCCTTCAGGGCACTGTCAGTAACCAATCAGCTGCTTCCCCTATTGACTGACAGGCTTTTAACCAGTAGGTACTGCTGAGGGGAAATGACCCAGGAAGTGTAATAGATTTCCTGAGAATAAGGCATGGAAACTAAGAACTTTCTTGAAGCGAATGTAGTTCCATATCATGTTAAAAACACTGTGTTCAAATTCAAATACATGTTTGCTAAAACACTTTAAAAACTGCACCTTTGAGACCTATGTAGCTGAAGGAAGTGCAAAAAACAGGTAAGATTTATTGTTACAAAAAAAAAAATAGTTTACATTATTAGACAAATATTTCCCTGTGACAGATTATTGCATATTTTTTCAGCTAGATTTTAAAACAAATAAACAATGAAAAAAAAACAAGAACAGTAATTTGATTTTGTTTTGTAAAAGCAGCGTGTTCTGTATGTTAGGTTTCTCAATTAACCTGCTGCCGGTAGTATTTTTTCTCCCCTCCCTCCTGCTTTGGCATTCCCCATTCTTTCCCAGAGCACTAAACACAAGATTAACATCCGCTAGCCTTACCACAGGCTGGAAAAAAAAAAGGCTATCGGGGAGCTTGTCAAACACACAGCAAGCATGCAGTAAAAGGGGCTAGCAAGCTCCCTAGCCAGGCTCCCTGAACTGCAATGCATTAGAACACTACTGATAATTGGAATTCCTAGAATTCTTTGTGTGACCCTTTGCTGGTTAGGTTAGGGTCGTTGGAATGCCTGGCAAAAAACCAGAGGCTGTAGTACGACACAATGGCTTTCACAGCTTTAAACAGCTCAAAGATCCAAGGAGAAACGATTCAGCCTCTTAAGATCTGCAACTCGCAGGTAGATGCTGTGTCCCTTATATTCTTTCATCGGCTGAGTCACTGACTAGTAAAGACCCGAAAAGCACATGCAGACGTGAGAGCTGGAGGACGAAAAACTAGACACACCTGTTATAACGCTGTCAATAGGGAGATATAATGTGAAAACGGCAGGCATCTGCAAGTGCACTTGATAAAATCTGTCAGATCTGTTGTCTTGCGCATCATGACTGAAACTAACCTGGCACTGGGAGATGCAGCTTTTATATATTACAGGCCTGCTTACACAAACGTGTGCGAAAGGGTTTTCTTTGTTTGCCCAGATCACAGGCATTTGAAAGCAAGTTGGTGGCGTATGTTTTAGCACTTAACAGCACTGAAAAAAAAAAGTACGACAATTCATGTAAGGGATACTAAAAACATTAAGACTTTAAGACTTTTTGTATCCATGCTGTATTGTAGTGATTATAAACAAATATATAAACATGTTAGTAATTATCCTAGTAACAATTATAGAATATGATTAGAAATATCACTTTGTAAAACTCGTACATGCTGAGCACCTTCAAACTCGAATAGTACAATTTTAAAACCGTATTTGAACCTTGGAATACCTCCCCTAGCCAGCTAGAAAAAGGTTACTAATTCAGCAGGCAAATGCCTCGCAGTGGCTCTTAGACAGGAAGCTGTCTTGCTGAAATGGCTCCGGGCGATTCCAGATTGAACGTGCTGCGGGTCTCACTGTGCGGCCGGGGGCTGGGTACCCACACGTCTATAACCCCAAGAGGGAAATCCATACCGAATGTACCTGCTGTATTGAGCAATAACTGCTAAGGATCAACATCTATGAGATTGGAAAGGTTTTATGCTGTGCTATTTATATTGGGAGCATCGTAATACTGTGCACCAGTCTGTTTACATGTAAACCTTCAAATCTTATTAGTTTATTTCCCAAAGCAATATTAGTAATCAGTTGTATGACTCTTAGATGTGAGTGATATTGTTAAAAAACAAAGTGACATTATCAGGAACTTCTCCCTATGGGTTCCCATCAAGGCCGGGAGATTTTAATGTGGTGATATTAAGTGGATGGTTCACAGGAGCGACACTAAGCAGGTTTTACTGTACGTCTCTTCCATGTGAAAATGCCAGTTGTTGAAAAAGGGGATACTGTACTATATCAATACCAGGAGTGGCTTAGCCACCTCCTCAAATTGTTTTTTTCTCTCCTGCCTGCTTCTCAGTAGTCAGTAATTGGCTCCAGAAATGTTTTTTTTTCTTCTCCGCCTTTAAGCGAAGCCCGCAGGCCCAAGAAGCCTCCAGGGGCACGGTTTCCACGACAACCAACCAGCAGGCTTACACGATTCTTCAATCTGACAGGCCACTTTGATTCTAGCCTAGCCAATCAAAACTGTTCACAGCTGCAAGCAGCGGACGGACAAGAGTCGATTTTGTGTCCTCTGGACTGTTTAAAAAAAAAAAGGAGATTAGGAGAGGGGAAATAAGGGATATACAGTGCTAGCAAACACAGCTTTCACTAGGATCCTTTCCAACACATATAGAAGGAATATAGCTTTCCTATATGGGATAGTTAGCTGTATACTGTATATTTAATATACGTTGCAAATGTATGCTTTTTACTAAATGCATAGTGAACGCATTAAAGATTAATGCATTGCCGGCATTTAGGATTCTCCAGACAAGCTCATAGCCAGGTAAAGGTTTGTTAATGATTGTGATCCTTTGTGCCGTTCAGAATTCCCAGCACACAGCACGGGGTTAAACAAACGCGTTTCCTCTTTGCTGAAATGTGACTGCTTATTCCCTCAAATCCCTGCTCCCCTCTCCCTCTTCCGCTGCTGAACACAACAAGGCTGCTCCCTGAACCAATTAAAATTTCAAGACTACTGACATAAGAAAAAAAAACTGCGATCCTCAGCTTGCCCTATTAGCGTACTGGGGGTGTTCCCCTCTCTCTCTTAATAGTAAGGTCAGCAATATTTTTCTCAATATGAAATTAAAACTAAAAGAGATAATACTGACCTTGAAAGGGCAGAGGGCAGTCTCCCTGGCTGCTCTATTCTACATCGTTTGTCACATTTATGTTTTAATAGAAAGCTGCTCTCAGCGCCCACTCAAAGAGCAGTAACTGCGGCTTGATGAACGCAGTGGAGGAGCACCGAAGCATGAAGCAGGTGGAATTTCTCGACCGAGGGAAAATATTTCCTTTTTTTTTTATTTGTGCTTTTTAATGTAAACCAGCTGATGCAGGACTACAACCGACAGATGAGATGTTAAACAGATACAGTTCTAAATACCTGTTGCTGCGTTTCACACATGCAGTTTTATATGAATAATACAGTAGGCCAGCATAACATGGTTTTTCTCCTTAAAACAGCCAGTAAAATCATTTTGCTTATGTTGAAAATTACTAGATTTACACTTTTTTTTAGGTATTCATTTTTTTGCAGAGTTCTGTCCGTACTGCTAGATCTACCTTTGTAGATCTTGTTAAACGAATTAACAAGATCTACAGTAGAACGCAGAGACAGCGAAACAGTGGAACCCAGACAACCGACAAACCACAAGAAATCAAAGTTTTCACTGCAGCTTTAAACAAATCTCCTGAAACGTGCAGCATTTTCCCTCCCAAAACTGTAAATGATGATTCTAAGAAAGAAATAAGAACGTATTCATGTTTGTATTATTATTATTATTATTATTATCAGCTGGCGGGGGATTTGTGACATGAAACCAGAGGCCTAGTCTGACCTCCGCATCTTTAAACCCAAGGTCCAGAAAGCTGGGATCATCCCTGATAATCTGCCCTCATTACAGCTCAGCTCCATCATAGCATCCTGCCATCAGCTGCATTTCCACAGCGATGTGATCGCTAGCAGCTTTAGCTTTATTTTAATACCAATATAGTGTTAGAAAGTGGTACATCATCACAATGTGGTACACATACCACAATTTGACCCGTGTCATGTCAGAAAGTGATACGATGTCACATTGAAAGTGGTAGCCTGATTTTGGTACAGATGCAATCAATTGCAATCTGATGTGTGTTTTCCTATTGTCAAACAGAGGTGCATTTACCATTAATTATACTTGGCGTACTGTTTTCTTAATGGTGGAAAAATATGATAAATTCAATTCAAGATGTAAAAGACTGAAAACAGCATAACGTATCAGATTTGACTGGGCGATTCCCTGCTTTCTTAATGGAAGTTGTTTAGGTATGTGCGAGCAAGCGTAGTGCGCTGAGTACCGCTGTAACACGTACCAGAAAATAACACTACAGCCAGGAAGAAATCAATAAATAAAGACTGGATGCTGTGTGTTCATATGATTGACAGAAAAAGAAAGCTTTTTTTTAATAATAAAGAAAAAAGTGGCGAGGGGGGGTAGGAGGAGAGAAGATTTTATTATAATAAAGTTACGTCTATATCTATTAAAACAGCTGTTGAAGAATACGTTGTTTCAAAACGCTACCCCCTTATATGATGTTCACAATCATTCTCAGTGGTTACCGGAGTCAATCAGATACTGTCTTTTTCATGCCTGTTTCATGGGTTCAGGAGCTGCTCTTCAGTTCAAATTGCCTGACACACACGTAAATCAAGGCACAGAACCGTCTGCTTGCTAAATCATGCTGGGCTGTTGCAAGTGTCCGATGATGGAGGTTTGAAGGCAAATTATCCAGTTCAGCTCATTGAGCAGACACAAGTAATCTAACACAGTATCCGAAACACACGTCTGAAATCCATTCTGCGCCAACTGATTTACGTTACAAGTCCAGCGTCCAGCAATTAACATGTATCAGGGAACCCTGTAGTCTAATTATAATCTCATTTGTTTCTAATAAAGACCAAAAGCTAAGCAAATAATTTTAACTGTATTTAAATGTGCTGTGAAATATGGATTTAATAGCTGGTATTTATTAATTACCAATAGTCCTTTAATTACCTCAATGTGTTTCTGTGTCTTAGTACGTTGTTAGCACACATTCCAACATGCGCATTGTTTGGTTAGAAAGCTTCTCTTGTATTTCTGTAAAACACCGATTAACATTCGGCAAGGCTGTAAAATAAGACACGGTAATTACTGAAAGATAATTGGTGTTTATAAAGAAATAAAAGATTTTCTTTAATTGACTAACACAGTGTGTCCTATTAAATTTTATTTAAATGTTGATCCTACATTTTAATTGGAATTTTTTATTTTTTTTCCTCTCCGTTTAGAGAACAGCGTTAATCTACTATATAAAACAGGTTTATCTGTCTGGTCCCATGTACCATAACCGGGGGCAGGGGGGCGGGGGGCGTTCAATAATTTGAGAGCGCTTTTACTTCCCAATCACAACGGCCTGAAGTGGTTTCGACGCTAATTCAAGGGAGGCCAACTCTAGTCCTGGACAGCCACAGCTGCTTCTGGTTTTCATTCCACCTGAGTTCTCAATTACTGAATTGAACCAATTATTTTTCTCATGTGGTCAACACTAAAAAAACGTTCAGGTCTTTTGTCATTGATGATTTAAAGAGACCCAGAAAACCTGCAGGATTGTGGCTCTCCAGGACCAGGGCTGGCAGGCCAAAAGTCTAATAGGGGCTTGGAAAATCTGCTGCTAAGTCTCTATAACGACCCATAGATTCAGTGTTAAGCATCACTAATAATTTGAATACAGATCTACCAGCCAAACAAGCCCTCTGTTGAGAACATATGAGACTTTATAAACTGGAATCAATTCCCTTATATTTTTATTTCTTCCAGGCAGCTGCTGTCTTGCCTCTCATGACTGAAACTAGTTTCCAACAGGGAGATGCTAATTTAATATAGTAAAAAAAAAACATGTTAGAGATGCCAGTTGCTATCTAATAAACCTGTGGGGTGTGGCCCGTTTGCCATAAACTTTGTGTTAACTATCACCATTACTGTTAAAATCATCAAATCAACAAATCATCAAATCATGTTAAAATCATCAAATCAACAGTAATCATTTGTGATCATGAGAAACCTTCCGGTCATTGAAACTTCAAAATGGTTAACTCTATCTGCGCTAGCAGGGAACAAGAAAGTCGTGCTGCAAGGAAAGGATGATTTTAAAATCTATAATGTCTGTGCTTGTTAATCAGCTGCAGAATTTCCTAGCAGAGAGGCCTGACCTTCCTTTACCTTTGATATGCAACAGAGAAAGGGACTCGCGGATTGGCGGAGATTTCACCGGGAGATTTCTGCCGCACTGGCGGATTAAACCAATCAAAAGATTAATCAGACTTAACATCACCAAAGGCGTGCCTTAGACACAGCCAGGGAAGCAAGATAATGTAAGCAGAGCAGACGCTGCCTATCTTTCTTAGCATAGCATCGCTTACAGGCTTCGAGAAATCTCCTGCCTAAAAAAATATAATTGAAACAAAAACAGTCCTTGTGCTGCGCTACTGGCATAACTTGGTACTAGACGGTATCTTTGAATTCCTTTTTATATTTCCATTACTGTGTACTGGAGCCAGCAGTTGTTCAGTGTGGTTCTGGTTACTGGTACCGCAGCACTAAGTTATCACAATGTCTCTCTATACCTCTCTTTACCAGGCTGTGAGCTTGCCTGGGGGGAACAGAATTTCTCATTTCATTCAAGTCATGTGACGATGTAACCTTCAAACTCTGTAACCCTGCCCCAAGCTCTGTCTATCTTTGTAGAGTGGGCGGGGCTAGCAGAGTTGAGTTGAAGACCAAGGCAAACCTACTTTGTAAGAGTTTGAGGATCTCGTTAAGAAGGGCAGTTGAAACACACGCACGCGCACACATTTATATCACTTAAAGGCTGCAAACACCATTAACTGAAATCCCTACTCTAAAAGGATTTTAGAGGCGATTGTACAAGCCAGTGGAAATTGGCATTTTTTTTGCGTATGTTCAGGACATTAATCAGCAATCATACGATACTTATCAGCATGCATCTGTCACTGAGCTCTAGCGAAGGATGAACTCGTATGAATATGAATTCTCTATAGACAGCATACACATAATAATAAAAGTGACATATAGACAGACATCTGACTACATCGTCAGTCCCTCAATATGAAACGCACCATTCTGTCCATACAGGAGTAGTTATTTTAAGCTGTGGCAGATACAGTAGTTTTTTTTTCTTGGCTAATCTATATTTTTCAGACCTCTTTTAGAGGTAAAGAATGACTTATTTTGTTTCTACCTGCATTTCACAATGCATACTTCTATATATTATATATGAAGTAACAATAAAACAAATAGATTCATTCTACGATACATGCTTGTCCTCTCCTGAGTGCTTGCTTATTTGGGTCTGATACACATTCAGTCTGATTCAGATAAAGCTTTGATGGAAAGTGCTGTCCTCCATCCACAAAAACCTAATACATCTGGCCCTGCCTAACCATCTTCAAGGAAAACAGGGCTCGAAATTTATTAAACTCTTCAACTGACGCTAATGAAACGATCAGTAGTCCAGAACAGTCTCATGGGTTTTAAAACTTGAAATAACCCAAGATTAAAAGCTTTGAGAATCATCACCAATGTGGAGCTTTAAATCTAGTTTCACCGACCCCAATCAGCACCAAAGCATACTGCATCGCAATATATATGGCGTGCTATTGGCTCAAATTCATCTGTTGCTAAGAAGGAGAGCAGGAGGGAGCTGCCTTCAAGGATCTCACCTGGTGCATCAAGCCGTCCTTAACCCGAGGGACTGGTCCCACCAGGGGGCAGGCAACACAATGAGGTCTCTTCCTCGGGAACAAAAGCAGGGGTGTGCTCAAAGTGGCAGCGAGGATTAGGGCTCTATTATCTACCCAGGGGGGCAATTTAATAAACAGTGTTTAAAGGGCAATACTGAGCTGTCTGCCTTGACAAAATAATAGGAGACTGCTGGAGAAACAGTTACTATCAGTGTGGGGGACCTAACAGGGGATTTGCAGACAGGTCTAAATATTTATAGCTTAATTACTGACTTTCAAGAGTCAAGGAACACTAACCTGATGCTGTTTTAGACCATAAAGGAGACAATCACAAAAGACATTTAGGTTTGAAGGTAATACAGTCTCTTCGTTTTTTGTTTTTTTTCCCCAAAAATACCAATACATTTTAATTGACAAGAATATTACAGAATAATAAATAGAAAGAAAGAGTGTTTTAAGGAATGCTTGTTAATTCATTTTTTTTTTATATATATATGAACATTGAAGAAGACGTTCCTTAAAAAGTTGATATAAGTTCCTACGTCTGCCAAATTAAAACATATCACCTTTTTGACATCTATCAAAACACATAACATTAAAACAGTGCACTAAATGAATTACTGAGATATAAGTTACTATGGTATTTCACAATGATACTGTATAAGTGAGTCCCTAGGGCAGCCCTGTAGTGACATTTGAACCCTGCCCCCTCACCCCAGCACTCTTGAAACTAGAAAAGGGCAGCACAGCTGGGCAGACAGGAGAAAGGCTCTTTCATACCCAATCACACAGAACAGAAATGCACTGTGTCCATGCACAAGCCAAATTAAAATCACTGACATTGCAAAGGACTTTCACTTCAAACCATTCCACAGGGCTTTGTGACGTCTCTGTACATGCATTTCCATGTGCGTAGTTCAAAACAGATAGTTTGTTTCTTAATGTATTGCTTTGAGATATCAAAATCGGCATATATTATTAGTTGCAATGGAGACACATGGTATGATACAGGTGTGTTGCATAATATTAGGCTTGTAGGTGTTTGTTTGTAGCAATTGCGGCATTATTATATGACCCTCATGAAAGCTTGGAACATATTGCTGTCCTTCTGTACTGTTAATGCCTATAGTCCTGTGGTACAGAACTGTTGCCCTTGAGATCCACTCCGGTCCTGGTCTTCCAAGCAGGTCCTAAATTAGTTAATTGCCATTTAACAGCTTCAATTAACTACATTAGAACATGCTTGGAGCAAAAAAAAAAAAAAAAAAAACAAGACTGGAATAGATCTCCAGGGCCGGAGTTGGGTACCACTGCTATAATCCAAGACTTAAGCAAGTAATACAGTGCTCATGTTATGCAAATGGTATTCATCCCCTACAGTATATACAAGCTGCATTTCCCTGATGCTAGTTTCAGTCAGGACAGCAAGACAGCTGATCTGACCAACTTTGATTTAAGTCTGATAGAGACTCAGGGGTTTCCATATCCATCCAAGACAAATTACTTTTTTTCACACTTTCCCCTAGAGTTGTCCTCACAAGCAGTACATTGAAAAGGGACATGTCAGAAATAAGAAATCATATCCAGCACACAAACTCCCTGGAGAGGAAACTTTTGGTCGAGGCCACAAAAATATCGTGACCTTTGCCCCTGCTGCAATCTAACACTATCCCCTTTCAAACACGATCGCAATGCTGGACGATCAATACGTTCTGAAGGATCACCACTCCACGCAATCGAGAGCATCTCACAGCCCGGCAATGAAACTGCCTGTGATTGCATTCGACCAAGCCTTAAAAAGATGTCATACATCAAGCGGCAAACAGATAAAACACTATCCCAGGCAAGTTAATCAGTGGAGTGCCTTTCATTGCCATACATCCATTTGTCTCAATATTCTAAATAAGGCGCTCTGTACTATCAAACAGAGCCCACTATCTTTCATTAAACTGCCTGTCGCTTGCATGTAAATAACGTTACTTTCTCCCCACCCCCTTCCCCCAGGCTCTGCACCACAGCTCTCATGCCTCTATACACCAATTCATTAGCTTTTATTCCAGGATACAGTGGCAGTAGTAGCTGACATCATCAGATAGCAGACTTGTGAATTCATTCATTTGTATATGGAAGCACCTGCCAACGAAACACCTGTCCTCTAGCAAAGCCAGTCAGATATCTTATCTTGCCCGTCATTTAGTTATTATAGATGATATCAGAACACAGGACGTGTGTCCAGAATTTTCCTAAACTTTCAACTTTTCAAAACATGTAGGTCAGTTGTGCTGTTTAAACAATAGGTCTAGTCCAGTGTAAGGTTATTTATTTAATATTTATTCAAATAATAATCTTTATATAGCACCTTTCATAGTGGACCACCATCACAAAACGCTTTACAAGATATGAGACTAGGGTGTGTGAACTATGCATCAGTTGCAGAGTCACTACAAGAACGTCTCACCCAAAAGACAGAGCACAAGGAGGTTAAGTGACACAGTGAGTCAGTGGCTGAGCTGGGATTTGAACCGGGGACCTCCTCATTACAAGCCTGTTTCTTTAACCACTGGACCACAGAGCCTCAAAGACTTTCTCATGGATATAGTCTCATCCAGCTTAATGTTGTAGTTGATCCTAAAAATTCCTGGACGTGGGACCCCCCACCCCCCTCCTTTTCCAGACAGCAGTCTGTCTGATCCCAGGCAATCCCCCAGAACTCTAAGGCACTGGCAGCTCACTCCACTGCCCTGAGAAAATGTTTTTCTCAACTTTCCGAGAGCAGCAGGGATAAATGCAACCTATGAATTATTAATTACCGGAGCTGCAGTGTTGGAATAAGTGGGAATTACATGTGGGAGTGCCATGCCAGGGGTTATCATGTTCTATGGAGAAACGAAATCCTGCGGATTACAAAACGTGACGCGCAGGTTATCCAGCATTCTCGACACATCGGCCCAGGCATAATGTATAGTTACCCCCTCAAATGTGCTCTTTAATTAATAATAGTCTTTGTATAAATATTATACACGTGTTAGCTGCGATGCTCGAGCATTAACACACTCGCTGGTTTTTATTTTTTTAAACCATATTTCTTTCTGCATGAGACTGTGATTTTAAAACAAGGTCATTTTAATTGTCAGGTATGTGTTTCGGGGGCCTTTCCCCTTGAGGGGTCCTGAGAAGAGCTCAGATCAAATAACAGCACAGATGGGAATCACCTCTGTTGCAACAGAAAACACTGAACTGAACCATGCATGGGGTTAAGCGAACCCAGGAGAAACAGAAGTGCCCCAGTGCTCTTTCCTATACACACCTGTTTCACTGTCGGTCAGTCAAAAAGCCTTCAATCACAAAGTCTGGCTGTGTTTTTAAGACCTTCATAATCTGTTCTTAAGGAGTGTGCTGGACTGTGTTTATGTGCCAGTAATCTGGGTGCAATACCACAGCAATACTCATCACGTTCCTGATTAATATTTAAGCATCCCTACCCTCTCAGGATTGATGACCAGTCCCTTGGTAGAGAACATTGCGCTGTGGGTGGAGCCCTTATCAATGAGAAGGTCCCCAGTGTACTCAACCACTATAAAGGAATCATCAGTTCGGGTAATGAACACGTCATCGAGAGATACTGAAGTCTTGCAATGAATTTGCTTAAAATGAGCAGTGTTGACCTAGCCTGAACAAGATCCGAATGCAAATCACAGCCGGTTGAAACCATTAGGGTTTTTTTTTTTCTTTAAGTGCATCTACTAATTGTTCACATCCCCTCTTCATCAACTCTAGATCTTTGATGGATACAACATAGCATCTGCATACACTATAACGCTTTGCAGTCTATTCCCACCTAT
The DNA here is from genome assembly GCF_017654505.1 of Polyodon spathula. NCBI lineage: Eukaryota > Metazoa > Chordata > Actinopteri > Acipenseriformes > Polyodontidae > Polyodon > Polyodon spathula. The sequence continues at coordinate 19,419,232 of NC_054559.1, forward strand.
CCCCTCCCATTTAAGGCAGAATAATGCAGATTGCGTCTCTCAGCAGAAGCTTGTATCTACATAAATCCGGCCCCCTGAGCTTAGAACTCATCACTACAATTCCACACTTGAGAAAGCGCCTGTCACTCCAAATGCAACTGAGCCATTATCATAGACAGCCTCACGCTAGTATATCAATAGGTCCATTAGTCATGTTGTGCAAATGACTGAAAACAGGCATTTTGTCTCGGTTTTGTTGCTACAGTGCAATAGAAAGCAATGTCACATATATATATATATATATTACAGCCAGTTCCCACCCATCTCCTCCCATTTAAAGCAGAATAATGCATATTGCTTCTCACAGCACCAGCTATATCTGAAGCCTGAAGGTTGAAATAGAAAGGAATTGTAGATCGTTACATCATTAAGTATTAATAGTAGTACAGTAAATGACATCCCAAACACATTAATAGATTTAAATAGAAATAAAAAGCCTAGAAGTACCTGGGAAGTTGACTCTTGAAAAAAAAAAAAAAAAAAAAAAATATATGTATATATATATATATATATATATATATATATATATATATATATATATATATATATAATTACAGAGCAAACAATTGTATATCCAGGGAGAATCAGGATCAGACAGGATTCTCATCAATCACTAGAAATACTTCATGAAGAAAAGTAATTGATGAACTAAAAACTTGTATTAATCATTAAAAACAACATTAGTCTACCGGACAGGTTCTGCCATGCTATGTGAAAAAGGCAGAAGCCAAAACATTGTAGCTAATTAAAAAATATGATTCTCTCTCTCTCTCTCTCTCTCTCTCTCTCTCTCTCTCTCTCTCTCTCTGGAAACATATACAGCTGCTGTAATGTTTTTTTGTACAAGGCTAGGCTAAATCACATTTTGTTAAATATTGTATTTTGAAACATTGCAGTAGTACAATTGAAATCTATATCTTTTCCCAGAAGGCTGGGGGGATAAAATCCATATTTAATCATCCCTGCCTGCATTACAATTGCACCACCAGCATCAGATTGATCAGGCTGGACCAGCTCAAGTCCTGTGGTCTATTCGGGTCTGGAATCATATTGACAGCCCTGCACAGTTCAGCAATTATCATGAGCAGAAACCATACATAAGAGCCACTGGACCGGTGAACCAACATCATCATACAAAACAATCCTACAGGGGCTTGAAATTTGCACCAGCCTTGGGAGTCAGAACCCCCCCCCCCCCATTGAAGCATATTATTGAACACAACACAACAGTTTGCATCAAAGAAAATTAAAATAAATAACATCTAGAATGATTAGAGTGACTTTTAAAGAAAGATTGAAAACTGTGAATCAGTGAAGGGCCCTTACATAGTCAAATATAATACTTTCGCAATTTACTGTCAATTAGACTAACCATGAATTCAATGAATTTGTGACTCATTGAGTTGTGCAATAATGAGCGGGCAGGTACCTTTTTTATTTGTCGACTAATTTAGATTGCAAACACCACCCTCCTCCAGGCATTTCCCAGTCAGCATGTTAAGATTTCCTTTCTTCCCAAGGGCTGTATCTGTCAATCGCAAACCCATTTCTCAGGTCAAAATGCCATGAAGCTGTCAATAACCGGCACAAAAAAGCATTGCTGATTAATGATTGCCTTGTTAGGGCCATTGCTGGTCAGTATTTCAGTGCTGTGAAGGCATCAGGAATTGTACGCTTCCAATACTGCACTCCTTATTAAAACTAACTGCGATCCTGTTCGTGAGACCCATGTGGATTAATAGAAGTAATCTGTATGTCAGGCTCCTGCTTTGTTAATGAGTTAATAATCAATTTCTTAATCTCTATTTTGGGGGTGGGGGGCACACCACTGCAACTGACAATCTTGGCATCCCAAGAGTTGCAATTACCAGCATTCTCTTTCTGTAGCAAGCACAATGTAACTGACCCAAAGTGAGAAAAGCCTGCCATTCCTTGAAACTTATACACATTAAAAACACCCTTACCAAATCATTTTCAATGGACATCCAATGGCACTACAATGGTTAGGTACTAAGCAGCATGTGAAACCAGGGCAGCAACCATGGGTATCCACTGGTAAAGGAGTGCCACAGTGGCAACAATATGATATTGTGACAATACTCAGGGCATCGCAGAAGCCCGAACCCTTATCCATTGGTAATCCATTGTGGTTGACATGGTTACGGTTTCAGCTCCAATGTGCTACAGTATGCCATTCCACTGCATTGCAATTGCTCACCTGGCAATAGTTTTGCTAAAGTTTCTTCAGGGCTATGCACTGGTATTATAATGGTACTCTGATTATACTTCCCAAGAAACTGTGAATGCATATCGTCATTAAGCAGGAAAAATCACTACAGATTTTATCGTTGCTTGCTTTGTTCAACAGACAAATAGGGGGAATAAAACACTGGCGGTCAAGGGGCTGTAGCACTGTGAGGCAGAAAGCACTGTAGTTTTACCCAGAAACCCCTATCCAAACGTAGAGATAAACGCTTTCTTTTCTCACATGAGAATGGACGGTGCAGCCTGCTAATTACTTCATTAGTGACCCCCAATGACTAATTACCTTTCGGTTTTTATCAGCCGCCCTTCTTCACATTCTCTCACTCTTGGTGTATTAAAAAAGACCAACCCAGCCCACTTACAGCCCTGATATTGATGCTGTAGGAAGTTAGAGAGCTTAGCTACATACGAATATATTCCATTTGCTTTGTTCCGAGGACAATTAGTATTCTAAAGCACCATTCGAGCCCTTTTTCTCTGCACTTCAGGCTTCTACTTCCTTCTTAATCAATCGAAGATAAGTACCAATCAGTCATTCTCAGTGACTTCAGTATTTGTTCAAACGTGTGTGTGTGAGGCCATCAATGATTTATCTTCATCATTTTTGAGAATGAGCCCGCTATAGAAGACGCATACCAACATGCTATTTAATACAAATAAATGCAAATAGCTTGCAAGCCAAGCTTTTTTTATCTCTTCCATTGGTCTGGAGGTTTGATTGAACATGGGCCGCAGGGCAGAGAAATGACATACATTAATAAATAAATCAGAGCTGTATACTGATTTGATCGAACCCCTCTCTAGTATTGACTTCACAAGGTACAGGCTACATTAACCAGCAATGAAGTGGTATTAGCTGTGATTGTAGACTGGCCAGCAGAGGGGGCTGACATTAATCTTGAAATGACTGAGAATTCACCCTGAACCCTGAGAGAGAGAGAGAGAGAGAGAGAAAGAGAGAGAGAGAGAAATAATGAATGGGGCTTTCAAGCTTATTATTGTGTGGCTGTACCATTGCATATGAAATGCTGGGTTGTTGAATTTGTATTAGGAACCCATTCCCATAATAAAAGTGGGCTTGAATGGACATTATTTTATAACATTTTAAAGATATGAATCTGTCGTTCGGCATTATTTGTGTAGTCTTTGTTCAGCCTTTCTTTTTTGTTCAGTCACCAGGGCTCAATTATAACAATATACTGAATATCCAGAGGGATGGCATGAATGATAAAAGGTAAAGGTAGATCAATATAGCAACACAATCAATACAGAATTCTTACATATGTTCGTGTTCCCCAATCAATGCCGATGTAATTACATGTCATTTATATTGCTACACAGATAGTGGAAATTATCTTCATAATAACTGTTACTTTAGACATTGAGAGAATACAGCCCTGAGGGTAATTAGGACCATTAGAGAATAACTGCACTAAAAGTAGTGCTATTTTTGTCTGGAAGAAAACATTTGCAATTCTAAAACCAACAAGAAACTACTCACAAGCCCCTTAATGAAAGGTTCGAATTGGAGTTTTTTTCTGATCTGGTCAATGTATTGGATGCGTTTTCACCATCTTGACGTTTCAGAGCAATAATAATAATAATAATAATAATAATAATATCTTTTTTTATATATCACCTTTCATAGTGGACAAAGCGCTTTACGGAGGCAGGCTGTGAACTGTGCATTATATGCAGAGTCACTTACAATAGGACACTGATTTAACATCTCATCCGCAGGACGGAGCACAAGGAGGTGAAGTGACTTGCTCAGGGTCACACAGTGAGTCAGTCAGTTGCATCAGTGGGATTTAAACCGGTGACCTTCTGGACATTAACCACGCTGCCTCCTTTAATCAGCTATTGAGAAACACCCCCCATATTGGCTCCCATTCACAAAACTTTGACTTGCACTACAGAGCAAGAACCTTAAACTCCTGCCATGATGCTGGCTCTGATATGAACCCATTACGGAAACAAGCTTGAAGTGTAACTGCATGTTTCACTTAGCTGTAGTTTAGCATAACTGCCTGTTAATTGCAACAACATGAAATACAGTGAGCCACCATTAGCCGCAGGGTAGTAAACTGCAAAGGTGAAATGTTCATGTTACTAACTATTAAGGAAAGTATTAACTATTATAAAGGCAGGGCATCATTAATTAACGTGTCAAGTTGTTTACTTGTACAAGGTTTTGAAACATTAACAGATTTGATTTTAAAAGGTGTTCCCAATACAGGATACAACTAGATGGTAGCTTTCTTTTTAAGTAGGCTTTTTTTAATAGCTAGCTTGTGGTTACTGTACATGCTGAAGAACATTTTTTACTTGACATAAGGGTTGTAAAAACAAAAGCATAACTGAGGCTGTATTAACCACACTGGGAATAGACAAGGTGCTTCAGCAGGTACAGTTTTGCTTCACCTAGACTTTAAAAAAAAAACTTTATGAACATCATTTTGATGCCTTATGTAATCAAAGAAACTACAAAAGGATACTGCAAAAGTCTACTGGAAGCCATAATAGTAGTACAGTATTTCATGCTAGATTTCGAAATGTCACCTTTTTTAATTGTCCGTTTTTTTGTGAAGTATATGGAAAACCACAAAGCAGTATGCAATTCAACATGAAGCAACATTTGTTAATTCTATCGTGTGATGCAAAACACCGACCACAGCTTTAACTCCTATTAAAAACTGCCCACATTGTCAACGATTAAAATCCTCTGTTTATCGCTTTTAACAACTTGAGGAATATGTAAATGGCTGTCATTGTACAGGTGTTTGAAAGTGAAACTTCACTCAATCTTGTGGTTATACAGAAATAGCCAGGCCAGGTGTTGATAGTCAGTCTGGAGCGTGCTTTCTAAACTCTACAGGCTGGTAGCAGAATACACAGACTAGACTGATAATGTAAGATAGTAGTTATTCTGGTAAGTGTCCCTCCGTTCACCCAAAGAATATAAAACAAGTAAAAAAAAAAAAAGTCTTATAATAGTCTTATCAAAAGGACATTGAAAAGAGAATTTGCTAGACAGAGGAGAATCAAAAAGGCAGGCAGTGGGTACGGATTGCATTACACAGAGTAAACACCGCCTGGAAACTGGGTGGTCATTCTGCAAGCATGTATTTGTTATATATTAGAAGTTTTCAACTCTGACAGATTTGTTAACCGTACTGCAATGCTCTCACCTCTGTATTACCTCTGCAGATTAGCAGTGGACAATGCTGATATCTCATAGCAGATACAAACACCGACATATCAAGACCGTGCAGAGGTTTAATATATTTATGGTATGAAATATAATTGTGTGATATTGCTCGCCATCCTATAAAAACGTCACCTTTTCAGGTAACTGTCTATGCAAGGTTTGTGCAATATTGTTGTATTTAAATATGTAAGATGAACCGCACTAATAAAGTGCAATTTCAAAAAGAAATGCAGGATTTTTTTTTTTTTTTTAAATAGGGCACTACACCCATGTACTACAGTCCTTTATACATTAATAAGACAGAAAGGGTTGGCAGCCATTAGCCTAGTTTGAACTGCACCCCAAGCTGTAATGAGCTTCTCGTCAAAGAATTCCTTCTGTCTTTCCAATGAAATCCCAAATGACAATCACATGACAGGCGTGGCTGCACTCTGCAGCATTTCAGAATGGGACTGTGCAACATACATACAGGGCACTTCATGGTTTTTTAAAAAGGGAAAAAATAACAACCCAGAAGGTTCGTGACCCATACATGTACTTGGAAATCAATCTCTGTCTGTTGAAAGCATTTCGGCTTAAACCCTTGGTGCCACATCAAAGAAACGATGCATAATATCACTGGGATACAATTTTAAAAACGCTTGAGTGTTATATCTTGAAGGAGCCTTATCAGAACCATTATGAGAATACAATGGATTTAGAATACACATTGTATAGGGGTCCTGATACAGCAGAACACTGGCTTGTACTGAGATGCAATGCTACTGCAGTGTACAATGTGTACTGCTGTATAACACTGTTATACCATACAGTAATACCGTACCACTGGCTGCCCTTGTGTTACCCTAGTACAATACACTGAAGATAATATGCTATATCATCACAGGAAACTTCATATAAACCACAAGTTCATGTCTATTCAGAGAAGACTGTGAAATGAACATGAAGATGTGATAAGCAGTTTGCAGTGGCTAGTCCAGTAACTAAAGAGTCACTCTGCTAGGCAGTATGTGCAGTGCTTGAGTTAAAGATCTCATTACCATCTTCAAGAACACTGTGAAAAAGCAACTTTCCTCTGGGATCTTGATGTTTGCTCAAAACATAAAATAACAAAAACAAAATATAGGGGGCCGTGGCCTTTAGCGACTCAATTTGTGAGACAGAAAAAAAAAAAAGAATTGGAACAAAGCAGACATAGGTTAAGCTTTAAATAAACTTTGATTTAAAAAAACAGAGGGGGGAAAAAAAAAACCTGCACTCCTGAGTAAGGTAGCCTAATCCTGAATTTATTACTATCCCGGCACTTTCTACTTAAGTAGATTCAAAGATTTACCACTGTTGGTTGACTTCCACTTTTTTTTGTTTTTTTTTACTGGTTTGCACTGTAAGACTTCCATCAACCAAACCTGCATACGCTTTAAAAACATACCACTAGAAGACTGAAAGATTGGTGAGGATGAGGGTTCCTAACAAGCACGTAAGAGTAAAAACAGGATCACCATAAGTTCTCCATATCCCATAATCCTTGTTAGTTCTAAGATATGAAAAAGGTCAAAAGTGACAATCACCCAGGAAACAGTGTAAAGTCCAGCAGACTTCCCATTGTTATGCGACTTCAGTAGAATGAGCACGTTGGTTCAGGGCAGGCAGTTAGGATTCTCCAGAAAAAAGGAACTGAAATGTAAAGTCTACTGTGGTTTTTCCATTATTTCACCAGCGATTTCTATTAAGGGCAATCCTTGCTTACACAGACAAGTGCACTCGCCCACTCATGCAGAACCACTGTGGTTAATATAGGAAGTCATCCATTCATGAATCAATGAGAGGTAAAACAATTGAAAAAAAATACAATAATCAATGGCGCTGGACAAACAACAAATTCAACATGCAGAGTACGGGAAAATGGTTCAATTTTAATTAAACTGTTCTCTTTCACTAATATGCACATGATGCATTGACTAATTACATTATACAAGGGTGGAAATAAGACTTTCATGCACAGCAGTTTGCTCCATTCCTGCTTTTACTACGAGTTTAACACTACAACACCCTTTGTCTTTCTCTCGCTCTCTATCACAGCACCGTTTTATATTCAAAGAGCTCAGCTTTTTCACTGTTCAAATAAATCATTTCAGATCTGTTTGCTGCAGCCGGGAACCTAAACGGATTATTTTTTGAGGGATCAATGTTGGGTATGAGTGTTTTATTATTACACCAGATGAAATGTACAAGGGCTAGGACTCAGGGCTAGGACCCCTCCCAATTGCATTTTAATGTGCAAGTCAATGACTGTGCCTATAGCCACTGCTATATAATTGCCAGGGTTCGAGGAGAGAAGACAAGTCTGGCAGTGCAGAGGATTTCAACGAGCAAAGCAATAAAAGCAGTTGTTTGTTTTATGCCCTTTAAAGCAGGGCTATAATGATACAGCAATTGTATTGTTCTGATAGGTACAAGCGCTTATGTGTGGACATTACACCCAGTGTTATGTGCTTGTATTTTAGTAGTTTGGAATGATAAAGTAATCCCATTAAAAGGTAGAACTTCTTGAAGACAATTCCACTATCACTCACAACAGTGGTGTTGCTTAGCAAAATGCCAATGTATTGTACACTGTACACTATATACATATATATATATATATATATATATATATATATATATATATATATATATACACATGCACACTATTGCAGTCTATTGTAGTGCCACTCGATTGCCATTGAGGATCCTTTAATAAGGGTTTGCATAACAATGTGTTTTCCATCAAAATACCTCTCATACAGGTAAGTACAAGGTACAAAACTAATGATCAATACCCTAATCAAAAAAAAGATATGTAAAAAATACACGAAATTAAAATACCATTATGAATTCCAATCATTTTTTTTCTTTAGCCCTTAACAGAGTGTTTGTGTCTAAAGTGAAATTGACTTGCAAAGATGAGCATCTTCGACTTAAAACATTCTCATGTTTTATTGAATGGAGGCTAATGTGTCTATCTGTCCAAGAGACTAAACGGAAGGAAACATGCAGACCCTTTTAGCTGGGAGACTAAGAGGCGCTGTGACACACAGCTCTATAAAACACTAGCACTGTGATGCAAGCATCACAGCAGACATGACCTTCAGGGGAGAGTAGTAGGCAAGCAAGGACTGTCAAAGGGGACTATGAATGGGGAGATAGATTCACTAACCTTGTCTGTTTGGAAAACCAATCTAAAAACAGATGCATGTGAAATGCATATACATGTATAGTACAAGGCATGGACAAAAAGCTGTTTTGGAGATGGAAACCATCAGACTGGATACTTCATTATCAGCCTTCTGTCAAAGACTTTCTATCATGACCAAAACAGACTTGCAACAGGGAGATGCATCTTTTAAATAGTGCAGTACAATGGTTTAAATAATACATTTCTCAGCCGTGTGTCCATTTACACAAAAGTGTGTGCTATATACCCCTGGTATTTCCAATGTAAAGTGGTTGGAGCTAGATAAATATTTCTATAAACTGTATTTGGCATAGGCTTGTGTTCGGTACATATTGTAAGTCTCAAATGTACAGTTTTAAAAGAAACACACAAAGCAAATATGTATTTTCATTTCTGAACAATAAATCTGTAGCCACACTAGGTTATAGGAAGTTATCAGTTTGCCTGGCTTTATTTGGAGGAAGTTGTTAGACTTACACTTCCTATTGTACTTTAGGCCATTTCCCTCAGCAGTGTCTTGGGGACTGTGCGTGATACTGCCTGCAAAACATGTCAGCACCTGATTGGTTACTGCCAGGAAAGATGACCCCAAAGGGGTAGGGACAATGTCACTCTTCAGGGGAAATAAGTGCAAGATTATTGGAAAGCAGGGCCTGCAAATCAAGATGTCTTTAACCTAGTGTAGCACCAGTTGTCATGTTTGCTAAAACGTAGATATCATTCAAAACTACACATTTGTGAACAATACACCGAGCGGGTGTACATCATGAGGAAACAGGATTGATTGTGTTTGCTGCAAATCACTTGAAAAACCAACACAAAAACAGACATGTGGATAAAAGAGAGTGGAGAGGGATTGTTAATGGATGGTGCCAAGCTATTCTTCTCTGTAGCTGTTGATCACAATAATCACGAGATAGAATCAAAGGGTGTGTTTTGTACAGGATAAAACACACTCTCACTATGCTGGCTTACACAGAAGCCTGGACCTTCTTCTTAAAGCCATCAGGCGCAGGAGCCCTTACAACACACAGCAGCAAGCCGTCTGCGCAGAGCACTTAGTGAGCTCCGAGCCAGGGCAGGATCTCATGATTAATTCAAAGCAGGACGGCAGCTTTCTGCACTTCCGTTCAAACCCCAAAACGGATGACTCTATTGATGTGATCAATGCGAAGAGCTGTGGCTTTTTTTTTATTATCATCCTTCCATGCACCTTCTTCAGCAGGGCTGGCGGTCATTTCTCAGTCTGTAAAAGGAATTACTGCGTTCACAAGATAACAGGTCATGTGAAAAACAAACATATCAAAAGATATGTTGTGTGACAACTCGGAATTGCATATTATATATTCAACATTACACAGACTACAGATTCTCAAAGCTTGCCAGATAAGAAAGTTTGTTTTGTTTTTTTTTTACAGAAAGGAACAAACAACTCAGACGTTTAATGCAGGGGCTTTTACATAGCTTATTTGTTTGGGGTTTTTTTGGATTGCAATTGGTGTTTATTCTTTCCAGTGCTAATAAAAATATAGTCTGAGAATTTGGCCCCTGCCTAGCTAAAAAACCTGCTTTGGGCAATCTCAAAACCATGACTACACAGCATTACTTATTTAAAAACATGCCCAGCACTGAATCTCAGGCCCTGGGTCGATTTTCTTGGTACAGTAACAACATAGATATCCAAGCGTGACGTTTGTTAGCAATAAGCAGACTCTTAACTCTGCAGCACAGGGATTTCTTGGCTGCCTATCACAGGAGCCAGCTTCCTTCCCCACTCTCTCCTTATTGATTGCGCAGCGAGACAGTCCAGTGCAAGACATTTTTTGGAGCTGTGTGTTACATCTTGTTGGCAACATTTATTTAAGTGTCTACTCAAGGTGTGGAACAGGAAGCAATTTATATCTGAAACCCGCTGGTATTTAAACAGCTAGATCTTTCCTTTTTCAAAAGAAAACACAATGTATAAGAGGATATGGAAAATTCAAGGCTGTTTTTTTTTTTTGTTTGTTTTTTTTTTTTTTTTTTTTAGCAACGCTATGCTAGTGCTCGACAATTTTCAACTGATGGTTGTCAGCTGCTGAAATGTTTTAGAATGGCTCAATATGACAGCCACATTCCCAGATAATATTAAAACCAACACTAGGATAACACTTAACCAAGTAGAGTAGATGACTTATTGTTTGACAAAATACAACATTTCAAGAGTACATAAAATATGGTATTATAACACAGCAGTGAGTGACCATATGGTATCTAGTACTGTTCTCTGCTTAGACTCTCTCTCTCTCACGCTACGCTGTCATCGTACATTGACATTTTACTGTTTAGAAATTCAAATTCTCCAATCTCACAGCCGACATTAAAGCCAAACCGACTATTTATCTGAAGGTGACAACGAACAAGCTCTCTGCTTCTAATTAAACATCCACACTGCCAAGGCAGGGATTTGCATAAAGTTGTTATTTTCTGCCCTTCAAACTTCACGCACACTTACTAAAACCTGGATGTCGCAGCTTATAGACTTGAAATCGGTTTGCAAACTTTACACAGAGCTCTTCTGACTCATGCTGGGCAGACTGGAAAAGTACAACTGGTCAAAAAGAACAGTTAAACTGGTAATAAAGATCACATGAATAATAATAATAATAAATAATAAAAAAAAAAAACTATGCATGCCTTACATACACACGCACTGGATTGAGTCCCAGTAGGTTGAAGACTAATGTATATTTAACATGTTATATCATCTGTATATTAACACGAGTTGTAGGTTCCATGAGTGGTTGTTATATGCATGATTGACAAAATTGCATTCCTATACAGAAACAGTTAAAAACGTTATGACCCTCTTTAATTTCCCATGCCGCTATTCAATCATATTTCAATATCCCAATATCACAATGGTATCATATAGTTAGCGGAAACACATTCAGGAATACTGCCAACATTTTTCATTCGACTTTTGAATGAAACTTTTTGAATGAAACCTGCAATCAGAAGGATCATGTGACGAGGGTAAAATGGCGGCGGAATGCCAGGTTGCCATGGGGTTTTGAACTCAGTGGGAGGGAGAAACAGTCAAGCACCACAACGAAACGAATAAAGCCTCCTGGACGACAAACCAGCCATTTAGTACATCCAACAGACGGAATCTTAGCTGCTTATTTATTTTGTACTTATTTATTTATTTTGCAGATTTGGTTCTATTTGTTATTTTGAATGTAACAGGATAAATTGAGAGACAGTTTGACTCTTACGTAATTGCCCTATGCATAATCATAGCACATTATATATATATATATATATATAATATCTATAATATATATTATATAATATATATATATATATATATATATATATATAGGAAAATACCTTTTATACGTTACGGGAAATAAACCACATCTAAAAACAAACGTGTTGCAAGCTGCTTTTCCTGAACCTCTGTATTTGTTGTGTCTATAATGCTTTAACAGCAGTTTCCAAAGCACCTGTTATGACCACACTCGGTGGATAATTGCTGTTTTGCTCACTGCACGCTTGCCGAAGAAGTGGCTGTATCCTTAAACGAAACAAAGTGCTTATTCCTTCACCTAGTGTGCGCCCACCGTGCTTGTTGAAACAGGGGGAATAAATCACAAGCGATATAAGGGGAAGCGGACTTGTCTCCGATCCTAAACGCACTGGCGTTCCCTAAAGGTGCTGCAACAGACACAATGTAAGGATTTCTCCTTCTGAGCGAGAAGAGATGCGTGTGACTTACCGCAGCTGTTTTCTTAACTAAAATACGTTTAAGGTCGGATAGCGTGAGACTGTGCCGAATGTTACGCATGCGTTTTGTTTGCTAATTATTAAACCAACAGCAAAAAATCCGCGTATATTCCGTGGCTGATGCCGTTTATATCTTCTGGTGTGGTAAATGTGCAGCTTTTCCAATGAGGTCTCATGAGATGCAACATAAGCATGTCGATTGCAATGCCAGTCTAACGTTGGTAACATTTCTCTCAAAGATGCATGCTGAAGGGGTGTGGTGCATATAGCATACTAGCCCTGTACCGAGTGAAACAGAAAGAACACGTTTCACTTTAATAGAATATACAGCCAAATATACAAGAACGCTTTGTTCCATATTTCACAAGCGCTGTGGTGTAATGGGAAATGCTAATACAGTGTATGATTTTATTACAATACTAACCCCAGAGCCATTTCCAACCATCATAAAAAAGCAAGAATCCCATTACCTATTCTCTTCACTACTCCTGCTTCGTATTAATATTAATCTTCCACGCTACCCAGTGCTGGGCCTGTCGGAGTTTTTAAACTCTGAGTTGGAAGTAAAGAGAACCACTTTGAATAATCTTGCTACGAACATAAGCACTCACAGGCACCGAATCTATGCTCGAAATCCCACACTGCTAGAATTTACTGCTCTGATCTTTGCGAGGATTTCACTTAACAGGAAAAAACAAAGGTTCCGCATTTACAAAAAATAGCATTTCATTATTATTATTATTATTATTATTATTATTATTATTATTATTAGAGTACCCCAAGGCATTAGAAACTTAATAAAAGGCCATGTACATTTGTACAACCAATGAAGGCAGGGCTATGTAAACAGTGCATACTCTGTACAAATGACTTTACTGCTCAATGTTAAACTGTGAATGGTTTCCGACATTCAGGACTTTCCTGAAATAAATAAATAAATAAATAAATAAATAAAATACCCCCGGCACTTTGGAAACACATTTCAAAGGAATCCCCAGATACCGAATATACAAAATAACACACAAGAGGTGGCAACCTGCATCGCGTTGCCTCCTGCAGGCTAGTCCTGACTCACAGTTTAAACAGAGACTGCCATCTACATAATAACTATTAACTATAATAACTATAATGCTAATTATTTATTTATGTATTTTTCCCGTAGCTTGCACGCATCGAATCATTTCATGCAATAAAGATGATACAATGATTTGTTAAAAATCCAACCCACCACCAGTCAAGTCTTCACTTAAACAATGAGTAAACATGTTTAATACTGGCGTGTCAATTTAACACATAATATGTACGTGATTTAATAATAATAATAATAATAATAATAATAATAATAATAATAATAAATAATAATAATTTATTTATTATTATCTATCAGTAAACTGAAACGTGAAGTCATTTCATATTGGAAGGAGTAGGATAGGATTTTTGTATGATTTTATTATCAATGGTCATTACTTCTACTCCTCTACAGTGCTCTCTCTCTCTCTCTCTCTCTCTCTCTCTCTCTCTCTCTATCTATATCTATATATATATATATATATATATATATATATATATATATATATATATATATATATATATATATATATATATATATATATATATAAAATCTTTGTTAACTTAGAAGAAGTCTGACGCACACCCCACACTTGATAGAAGTGTGCAGAGCGAGGTTTACCGATAAACAAAGAAACACGGTAACGGTTCCTCGCAGTGTGCACAGCGGGCTCATCTTAACCTGGGAGCCACTGCCCCCAGTACTGTTCCACTCGAGGCATCTTTGCAATATCAATACTAAGTTCATAGCATCCAAATGCCTTCAAATTTAAAATTGCATCCGTTGATTCGTGTAAATAATAATAATAATACCAAATAAATAAATAAAAACCAATAGAACCGTTTACCACGTTCCTCGCAGCGAGACGTCCTTTTCTTTTACACCTTCTCTTTGCAGGTAAAAAGGGCACCTTTGCAAATTCAGCATCAATGGCACATCAGAAGCGTGCCATCACATCAGTGGCAGTAGAAACAAAAGGGACGATTTTTTCTTACCTTTGATGATGACTGAATGGGCTTTTCTTATTATTGCTTTGTGCACCCTTACATCTTCCTGTAAAATTAATCCCGTGTCCTGCCGCAGATCCAGCAAGCGCGGCTGCCGCTGAGTGTACAGAGTTTAAATCCCGCTGAATGCTCAGTGTGTGTGATTTTGCAGAAATGCTTCTCAAACCCTCTCAACAAACCCACAGCTGACCGGAGAACAAGCAGCCGGGTGATGTCATCGTCCACACACACACACACACACACACACACACACCCTCACCCCCCCCCCCCCCCCCCCGATGTGATGACATAGGCTGGGATATCACGCCTACAAAAGGGGGGAGAGTCTAGTCGTCATGCCGTCCCAGAAAATGAACTCATGAATAAATAGGTACATGCATGATAATAAGGAGAAAAAGGCTCCCTCGTCATATGACAGAGGTGAAAATGTATTCTTAAAGGTCCATATGTACGTGGAACTTTTTTTTTTTTTTTTTTGTGTCACTTGTCCTATTTATTTATTTGTTATAAATTGAATGTCTTATGTTTACTATCGATAATGTCTATATTACACATTCGGGACAGCAACCATAAATCACAGACTGTCAATCATACGTTATTATTACTTATGAAGAACTGCCAAACTTATAGCAGTTTACTAACACTGTATAGAAGACAGAGTAAGTTCCTTCAATAATGCACCACCTAGATAACGGAGGCAGGGATGAAACTAAGGGCTCCGTTCCCTTTTACATACAAAGTGGCTGAAGGAACATTAGAGCAGCCCAGCGAGGTGCTGACCTACATAACAGACTGTCCCAGCTTGTTGTTTTGCACTGGCAGCCCAGGCGCGTGGTGTGCATATTACAGTTTGGAAGAATGTCCAAAAAATAGTTAAATACTTTTTGTACTGAAAATACATTTTGACACACAGCTTCAGCTTGGTTCATATCTCTTTAAAAAGTGCACTGCATCCAAAATGAAATGACCTTCTCACCTAGCAGATGGGCTTGACCTTATCCTTACTCGTTAACATTTTTTTAAAAAGGCCAGCATGGCCAGCACAATATTATGACAAAAGCCCATCCTAATTAGCTACTACAAGATGTGCCACTCTGATTGCAAGGCAAATCGTTTCTAATTATAGGCTGGGGAAAGGATACCTCAAGTTAGCCGACAGAATAGGTCATTTAGTCATTAACACCAATGACACTGTACTTAAGAGGAGAGCGTTAACAGGTGCCAGGCAATCGCGCTTTTGCATGTTCCACTGCGCCATGGGCCGCAGACTGTGTGCCTGGACTGCAGGTAAAAGAAGCAGACAGAGAGAATGGCTCTGTCAAATGGGCCATGACAGCAATAACACTGCAAAGGTACAAACTACTGCAATACAGAGATGCTTGGCTCATTATGTTAAGGTCTTTCAAGAGGAATGTTTTTGGTTTAACAGGTGTTAGGGGGTTGAGGGATAGAGGGCCGTTTTTCTGTGCTGATGCCTCCCAGTAACTACATCAAAGATCTCAGGTGGGAACTCTAGACTCGCTGGTTTTAGGAGCTTGTCACGAAAGCCTACCTGTGTCAGGTCAGAGCAGATTGTCCGTTACTGGAACCTACCTGTGGTTCTCAACAAACGGCCTCCCTCACAGCATTTCCAAATGGCTCCTTCGTGGAAGGGTTATGAGCTACAGTTAATGAGTTAATGCGCTTCACCTTTCACCTCTGAAGGGTTAAATCTGGCTCAGGCCACAAGTGAAATGAGTCTGCCGTTCTCAACTAATTATCCTTACAGCAACTCATCATATTCGTCTCTGCTTGAAAATTCACTGCATTCAGGCAACAAAAGTTTTTTTTTTTTATGTGAAGGGCTAAGGTGGTGCCATACAGAAGGTTTGGGTGTGTTGCTTTGCCTCTTTGTGGAAGGAGTTGTCACACCACTGTCCCCTCCGCCTCTTCCAGAGAGCTCTTTGGCTTAATTGACCAGAAGAGTTGGAGAGGTTGCTTGTTGTTGGCTACAGTGGTCATTTCAACTGGCACAACCTTCTGAGAATCCCTCTGCTAGAATCAGCTCTACAGATAGAGTCAAATGAACACAACCTTATTGTACTAGGCATCTGGCAGTCTGGGTTCAAATCTGGCTTTGTGAAGTTCGGTTTTTTTTGTTGTTGTTTTTTTTGCAGCTTGGCTCAGGGGCAAGTGAAAACGATACTGAGTAACTCCTCTGAGCAGGTCTTCTGCATTGTAAAATAATGTCCAATACTCAAGCTCGGTACTAGTGCAACACAGCTGCAGTTGCTCCATCGGCAGGACTCAGGTTGCCATGTTCCAGTGCACGCTAAGAAGCACACTGTGCTTCTGCTCTCGGTGGAGCAGCATGTGAAACCCTGCCACTGAGTCCCAGGATGTGGTGAAAATTGCAATAGAGCTGCCATTACAATTTGATAAATAGCTTTGAACTTCTGTATGAATAATACATGTTTCTTGCTATATCCGCTGATTTCGCTATATAATACAGACACTGTTAATGGATTTCTGATTTAACACTAACTTCCTTGCCTCAAATGGCTGCAGTAGAGGTGCTGAGAAATGTCAATCCACTCTGTTATTAATTAACAGCTACCTCGAGAGTGGAAATAGAAGTTCACCATGGTAAATATCCACAGCCATTTCCTATGTGACTTTTACTGTGCTCACAGATCTGCCACAGTGTTTTTCTGGACGTTTGTGTGATTCGATGGTATCTGAAGCTTGTCTGTGCTTTCTGCATGCTGTTCATCACTCATTTTGCTTTGATAAGGTATACTGTGGAAACCTTTTGAAAGGGGTTAGTTTTTCACATCCCGTCGCTGTTTTAAATGTCATTTTAATTGTATTGTATTCAGAGTGTTTTTTAGTTCTGTTGCTCCAATAAATCTGGCTTGGCTTTGAGCTGGAGAATCCTAAATGCCAGCACTGAACAGCCTTCCCTCCTTCTATTCAACCCCATATTCTCTTTGAGGATTTCATGTGGAGTAGTGAAGGAGTTGAAGGGTTCCATGATCTGAACAGAATATGGAGGGCCGTTCAGTTCTGGCAATAGAGAAGCTCCAAGCAGTTCAAAGGCAAAACCAAAAATACATTTGAAGCCTCTTAGAATTCCTGGGATATTAAGAAGCTAATGCAATCTGAGCTAACCTTTTTTTTTATTAATTTTTTTAATTGAAATACCATCGAGAACAATATCGGGATGTTGTCATCTGAGAAAAAACACAATTTTCTCAAAGAAAATATTTGCTCCTGGATCGCTCAGCAGGGTATTTGCTGTGTTCCCCTGCATCACTTGGTGAATGTTTTATTCAATTTTTCCTCTCTCTCTCTCTCTCTCTCTCTCTCTCTCTCTCTCTCTCTCTCTCTCTCTCTCTCTCTCTGCCTCCTGTCGTCATTAGGAATCTTCTCTGTTCATCTGCCCACCAGTAAATGTGCTGGATTTAGAAGCAAGTGTGGTAGTTAATGAGAACGGTTGCTACGAAACTAAGAAACAACGTTGCATTTTTGATGAATTGCTCTTATTAGAAACATAACCGATAGCCGGTAACGAGCTCACAGCTCAAGATTTAAACTTCCAACGTAATCGTTGTTCCCATTTTTTAGTTTCAGAGGAGTAGCAAACGTCTTATATCAGCAGCAGGACTCCTTCTCCTAAGCACACAGAAATATATCAGAGCATCACAATGGTCAATGTGTTGTTCAAGCTTATCCCACGCATGCTCACTTGGATTGAGATCAGGGGATGGAAGATGCCTGAAGTTAGTTATGTTCCTCAAACCATTCGGACAATTATAGCACGGTGGGTGGGGTACATTATGGTCTTCATCGACAGGGTTCAAGTGCAGCAATGCTTAGTGGACTTGATCTGCAACAGTGCTTCAGTCAGGTACGACAGCTTTGCAGCCCTGCAGTGATCACATGATCAACCTAATTCTAATTACACATAACACAGAGGAAGCACTCTCAATGCTTCCTCGGGTTATAGCGCTTATGGGACAAATACTTTGGTCTTTCCTAACCGGATCACGGCTCAGCGACAGGCTGCTGTGCTGTCAATGGGAGCCTTTGTGATGTTTGCTTATCAAAACTGTACAGTGTCCTATATATATATATATATATTTAATGACTCAGAACACAACCTGTAATGTTACAGACTTATGCCTACAGTATCTGGTGTCTAAAAATATCATGTTTTAAATATTGGAGAGCTGACAAAAAACCTGGTATTTATTGAATGTGTATGCCATTTAACCCGGGTTTGGAGAGTCGTTTTATGCTGACGTGGGCAGATTTCATTTTATTTATTAAAACTTAAGTACCATTTTTCAAAATACCGGAACGAAGCTAACGTGTTCTACCTGGAATGATGGAGTGGTTTTAGAACATTGCACAGGAATGATAGAACACCGGATCCTGACGATAAAGAGCAATAGAATGGGACAATGTGGTTTAAAGGTTAAAAATAAACTAAACTAAACTGTGGCAATCTCTGTAAGCCTCTCCTGTCTGCGAGTCTTCCCAGTTGAATGGCAAATTACAGTTATGATGAATGATGGACATTTAAAGAACATGACATGATGTCAATATGGATTTTATTTTTTATATTACATTTTTGGGCTCAAAATAGTGGTAGGAAAAAAAGGCTAATTTTCAGCAGTATCCAAAGTGCATTGACAGGGGGAAATGGCCCTTTGTCAAATCTGTCTGCTCCCTTCATGGCCTGCTTACTGAAATATCAGTCCTCACTGGCCCAGTAAATTAACTATTAACTTCTCTCACACACAGTGGGGAAGAACTTTAACTAACCTTGCTTGACAAAGTAAATAAACAACATGAAAAAAACAGAGACCTACATACAAGGACAACACAAGCGTTCCTATCCAAAACTGAACAAAAACCGCCAACGGTCCCTAAAGGTAGTTATGCACGATCGTAGCAATGGTAGCACAACTTCAGATGAACTGCGGGCAAAAATAGCACCACAGCTTTCATAGGGTCAGACTTAAACAGCCCTCCTGTTTATCACTCTCTGCTTATTATCACCACATGGAAATGACCTGGATATTAAAAACAAGCTGCATAAGTTATTATCCCTTTGGGGATTAGAAGCATACGATTAGAAAGTTTCCTTGGAAGTAAATTGTTGTACACTATTGTAATAATCAGACATCTAAAAATGTTTTTGCAGATTTTATAATGTCTTTAACTAGAGTTTGTTGCTAGCCACAGTACGTGTGCGCCAGCAGACTACTGATTGTATTAATGAGCATATAATCAATGCAAAACCTAGCTAGTGCGATGCAATGCAATACAATGAAGATTTATAAACCGTATAGTACTGAAGAACCACATTATCTCCAATAGTGGGAGTAGCCCTTGTGCCAAACCAATTAAAAAAAAAAACTTAGTGAAGCAACAAAACCTCAAATTATAACAAATACATAAATTACAATTTTAGAAAACGTTCTTGTGTTTTGTGCAAGTATTGTGTAAAACTTTTTCCCAAAGTTTTTTTTTTTTTTTTAAGTTGTTTTTCTCAAGGAGAACCATGCCAAGTCTAGAGGGAGGAGTGGGCATCAAATTAATGCCTTGCAGCCTGCCCAAACACTGGAGCCCTTTGCATTCAGGCCAAAGCACTTCAATTAAATAAAGTTTAAGGTAGGGACGAGCAGGGACACAAAAATAGTCCAACTGCAGGGAGAATTCAGAGGACTCGGTGCCCGTTTGAGACAAGTGCAGCACATGGGATGACATCTATACATCAGTGTGGAGTGAAGGGAGTCATGCGACCAGGAGCTGTCTGGTTTTCATCCTGGCAACACCAAGTTGCTGATCTTGGATTGCTGCATTGACCGGGCTAAATTTATTCTTCCTCTCTGAAACATACGCTTGAATTGGAAATTTGAACCCCCTTCACTGTCTGCCTGTTGAAATGTAATAGATATTAAAACAGTGGCCTTTGTATATTTGAACAGATTTAGTTTTATTTGCTCAGCATTTAATAGTATCGTGTGTTACATTTCTTTATTCTGGTGTCCCCCCGGTTAATTTGTTTTTAATAGAAAATTAATGTATAAAGAAAAAAGATTGCCTTTTTAGGCTATTGTTTTAAAAGGTCACAGTCCATTGTTTGAGCTGGATCAATAGCAGATGGAATTGTGGAGCAATGATTACACTGGAATGTTTTTTGGGTGTGTTTTTTTTTTTTTTTTTTTTTTTTTGCAAAATGCTTTATTACAAGCTCAGGGGGGTTTAGCTGTTTTTAAATATTAAAAACAAACATTTTAATATTTTTCAGTATTAACTATTTTTCCTTTTACAAATATGGGTGTTCAACCTGGAGTCTGTTCAAAGCTAATATGCTCCCCTGCCACACTTCCCACAGTCAACCATGCTTTTTCAGAGACAACGGTTGCTGGGATTGATGATCTAGAGAATCATACAGATCACACATAATATGATATTTAACAGATAAGAAATACAATTTTAGGAAAATATTTAGTATTGTGACTGTATGTATGGAATACATTCAGTAGCACTGTACATTAAGTATGTCTGATTACCATGTATTTACATAGAGGTTACTTAGTGTACAGAATTACAATGTTATTATACATAGTTACAATGTACTTAATGTGTAAATGTTTTTGCACCCTATATGCAAGTACACAATTGTATCAGAAGAGAGTTAGGGTTATATTGTCCAATTATTTACTAAGTAACTACTATGTAAATGCACAGTAATTAGAGACAGTTAATGCAAAGGGTTATGCAGTGGGTTTGAAAAGGGTCTGCATTTGATTTAGAGTCGTTTAATAATGCAATTCAAGCTAACGAACACAATTCAATTAGACTTTTCCTCCTAAATTTTGCTGCCACCTAAAATAGGCAGACCTTTTAGCAGGTTATTGCATATCTGAGGTCTGAAATAGTTTTGACTCACCGTTCGATTCCCTCAAAATGATCAAGCAAACTGCATCCTCAGCAGTCAATTCTGATGATTCATTCTCCATGTGCTATATTCCCTTTGAAGCTGTAGTGCCCTATATGGATTGAAATCAGTTATTTGTACAGATTTCCTATCTGTATGATACCTGTTCAGCTATACACCAGCATATCTTTTTCTGCCCAATCGCTCCTTTGCAGTAGATAATGTCACGATACAAGACTGCTTTTGAAGGGAATTGGTTGAAAAGGCACATTTCAGAGGATCCTTGGAATCACACAGTACCTCAAAGGGATCATTTATAACAGCTACATTTCTATAAATTATTACAAGTGTATGATTGTTAGTATTGTGTACTTACATATAGCGTGCAAAAATCTTTCCAGATTAAGTACATTGTAACTATGCATAATAACATTGTACTTATGTGTAAGTACACATGTATTAAGTACATGTAAATACACAGTAATTGCAGATGCACAATGCAAAGTGTTAGCCAGTACTGTCTGTAGCTGGTGTAAATATCTATAGCAGTGAC